>NC_064631.1:503138686-503447436 GCF_023864275.1 Schistocerca cancellata
GTTCACCGCGATGTCGCCAAACACGAGTGTGACCATCATGATGCTGTAAACAGAACTTGGATTCATCCGAAAAAATGACGTTTTGCCATTCGTGCACCCAGGTTCGCCGTTGAGTACACCATCGCAGGCGCTCCTGGTTGTGATGGAGCGTCAAGAGTAACCGCAGCCACGGTCTCCGAGCTGATAGTCCATGCTGCTGCAAACATCGTCGAACTGTTCGTGCAGATGGTGGTTGTCTTGCAAACGTCCCCATCTGTTGACTCAGGGATCGAGTCGTGGATGTCCTTAGGTTAGTTAGGTTTAAGTAGTTCTAAGTTCTAGGGGACTGATGACCATAGATGTTAAGTCCCATAGTGCTCAGAGCCATTTGAACCATTTTTGAGTCGCGGCTGCACGATCCGTTACAGGCATGCGGATAAGATGCCTGTCATTTCGATTCCTAGTGATACGAGGCCGTTGGGATCCAGCGTTCCGTATTACCCTCCTGAACACAACGATTCCATATTCTGCTAACAGCCATTGGATCTCGACCAACGCGAGCAGCAATGTCGCGATACGATAAACCGCAATCACGATGGGCTACAATCCGACCTTTATCGAAGTGGGAAATGTAATGGTACGCATTTCTCCTCCTTACACGAGGCATCAGAACAACGTTTCACCAGGCAACACCGGTCAACTGCTGTTTGTTTATGAGAAATCGGTTGGAAACTTTCCTCGTGTCAGCACGTTGTAGGTGTCGCCACCGGCGCCAGCCTTGTGTGAATGCTCTGAAAAGCTAATAATTTGCATAACACAGCATCTTCTTCCTATCGGTTAAATTTCGCGTCTGTAGCACGTAATCTTCGTGGTGCAGCAAGTGTAATGGCGGACAGGATGCCGAGAAGAATTTGGCTCGGTTACGAATCCCAAACAAGATTAAGCAACATCCTCGTAGTTCACTGACGGAAAAAAAATCGCGACATCAAAAAGCAGTTATACGATATAAACGAAAGTTGTTATGAGTGTTTATACATCTGAATCACAATGTCTATTCAAATTTCGCACCACTATGAGGACGCAGATCAGGTTTGCCTTAAATATGTTCTGTAACGATCTTGAGCGTGCCATCTGGTTTCCCCCTTCAAGCTAGACAAGTTTCGTTCTTTGTAGTTTTTTCGTTTGACGCTTATTTCGTGAGATATTTGGCCCGATCACGATCAACGGACCACCCCGCATATTCGGACCACTATCTCCTAATTTCAGAAAATGGATCAAATGGCACTGAGCACTATCGGACTTAACATCTAAGGTCATCAGTCCTCTAGATTTAGAACTACTTAAACCTAACTAACCTAAGGACATCACACACATCCATGCCCGAGGCAGGATTCGAACCGCGACCGAAGCAGTCGCTCGGTTCCGGACTGATGGGCCTAGAACCGCTTGGTCGTAATTTCAAAAATTAGAATAATCTCAAAATGAAGGAAGAAAAATCCAAAATCTCTTTGAGAAAATGAAGGTGTGTATATGTTTTATCTCCTACAAGAGGAAACTGTCGCGTAATCAGGAAGTGAATGTGAACAAGATTCCAGAAACAGACCATATGACATCACAAGAATCAGGTACAATATTAGATATGTAAAAAACAGAAAGGACCTAAATTTGATGAGTGAGTGTGGAACTTATTAAATATAGTCATACAACAGGCAAATTAGAAATTTTACATCTTCTAAGTAATTGCTGGGAAAATTGCCTGGTCTACAATTCTAGTTAAAAATCCATTTAAAAGAGGAGATCGCAAAAATTGTGGAAATTATAGAGCAATTAGTCTTATGATTATAAAATTTATACTAAAATAATAAGCAACAGATTAAAAACTACTGTAGATTGCCTGTAAGAGAAGAGCGAAGTGGGTTTAGAAAACGGAGGTCGTACTCCGATAATGTCCTCACCATCAGAAATATAACAGAACAAAGAAGAGAAAAAAATTTGGAAACACGTCTCGCTTTGGTAGGCTCTGATAAGATTGTTGACAGGGTAAACTGAATAAAAGTGCGGCAAAACTAGAAAATTAGGTCTACACACCACACGTAATTTTCGTAATAATGACTCAGTGTAGAAATACTAATTTTATCATACGCTCGGGAACAAAAAGAAGTGAAGATTTTCCCAAATACAGAGTTTCGACAAGGATCTAGGTTATCACCCACTCTTTTTAATATACGTGCTGAAGACATTATAAAGAAATGAATGCTAGCAGATCCAGAAATTAAATTATCAAACGGTGTGTTATCTGTAGAAGATCAAATTATGATTAAAGTAAATGAGACAAGTTTACAGAAATCCACGTACCTTTCAAATAATCTACGTATATCTTATAATTTTAGAATCTTTGTTAGTAAAACAAATAGTGTGGGTTTTAAGGGAAAGGAAGTCACCCAAAAATTGTGCAAGAAAATAACATTTTAGAATAAATATGTAATTTTTATAATGACAAGAACATTGAGTAAAATGACTGCAAATTTCAAACTGTGTGTGAGGCAATTCAAAGAACTTTTAAAAATAAAGTTAGGAAAGAAACAAGAACGAAATTTTATGAAATATTGGCTTTACTCAAATTGGTTTGTGGTAGCAAAATCTGGGTGTCGACGCAAAAGCAAGTGTGTAAAATACAGTCGGCAGAAAAGAGATTCTTAACGAGTTTTAAAGGATGTTCGAGGATGGATAGGATAACAAATGAAGATATTAGGAAAGAATTAAATATAGAATCAGAACATAGAAAGTATTAGATAACAGTCAGAATTAGACCTATCACTTACACAGGGTGAAAAATATCAAACTTCCCATCGCAGCTGACCGCCCCTGGTAGCTGAATGGTCGCGTGATGGAATGTCATACCTAATGGTCCGGGTTCGATTCCCAGCTGGGTCGTGGATTTTCTCCGCTCAGTGACTGTGTGTTGTGTTGTCCCCATCATCATTTCATCCCATCGACACGCAAGTCGCCGAAGTGGCTTCAACTCGAAAGACTTGCACCAGGCTACCGGTCTACCCGACGGGAGGCCCTAGCCACACGGCATTTCCAGACAGCTTTGAAATAACATGCCGAGGGGAAGAAGGGACCGAGGACGACCCAGCGGAAGAACAAAATCAATAACCTAGCGACCACATGAAGGAGTACTGGAATCAGAGGAAACACCGAACGAAGAGGACAAAATGGGGTTGTAGCGTGATTTTCTGACAAACGAGAAAGGACACTAATCCTTTCTTGTTAATACATTGCATACAGGATGGTCCACAGGCGTGGAACCAACATTCTAAAACAAAAACCGGTGGACAAACAAAAATTTAAAGTTGTATGAGATAGGAGAGGGGGAGGGGGAGGCTATGTTACCGACATGGCAGCCAGTTTGGATACCGCCATCTTGGAAGAAAAACGAAGTTTTCGTATGGAAAATGGGTCTTGAGAAATATGAAATAGCTAGAGAGTCACAGTATGAAAGCAATGGTACCTTCCAATTGGGCGTAGCCCTTTTCATTCTAGAATAATGGCTGACGTTTTTTCCTTACAGGTGGCGTAAAAGGTGATAGCGTTAACGTAAGACGACGTACTGAGATTGTCCTGATATCGGGAGAGAGAAGCACCCATGCTATCGCAGAGGATTTCAAAGAATGCCATCCAGACAGACCACCCACTACCCACATTGCGGTGGTGAAACTGGCTCTCTATCAGACAGACAAAGATGGACAACCGAAAACGGCTGCGGATGAAGCAGCATCAACCGCAGACATCGTTCAGTAAGAGTCAAGAGGAAAGTGCTCAGTGCAGCTCGCAGGAATATGGGACCAGCCTCACATCAATAACGGGATTTTGGCCACACATAACTAGCACCGTTCGAAAACGCAAATGGTACAACATCTCACCCAGGGCTATCCAGACAGTGTGGTTCCGTTTATAGAATGGATGACGTCCAAGAAGAACGAAAATCGACGTTTTCTCTATGGCTCACTGTTTACCGGTGAAGCTAATTTCTATGTGAATGGAAAGGCAAACAAAGAGAGTCACAGATAATTCTCAGTCAACTCTCGCTGGATGCATACATCCAAGATATTTGTCACGTCGACAGTGATGGTTTGGAATGGAATATGAGGTTCTCGTATTCAGGGTACACAAACAGCAGTCTGTTATCCGCAATTTTTAAACGAAGATGTATCCTCGTCGTTGCTTTCTGAATATGAGACATTTCAAACTTCCTTTCAACACGATGGGGCCCCACCTCATTACATGCTAGCTGACAGAAAACTCCTGACTTCACAGGAAAACTTCCATATTCAAAGAGCCTTTGCAATTAACACGAAAGTAATAAATGACGAAATCAATATAAACAGCAACTTATTGATCATGTTAGCCACTAATACAAAAACGGAGATTTACAACATATTCAAACGAACAACATCGCCCCAACACGGACGAACGGACACACACACACACACACACACACACACACACACACACACACGCGCGCGCGCGCGCGCACTGCATATTAAACGACATACACACACCACAACACAAGGAAAAGAAAAAACACGGAGCAACAGTTGGCAATACTACAAACAGTGAACGAACCAAATCGAAACATAGTGATTAGTGGAAGTGAGGTGTTAAGTCAAAGTGTCTTCGTAAGAAGCCGAAAATCGTACATCCTGGGTAAGCAAACCATCTAAGAACAACTCCAGGGCGGCACGTATGCACCAATAAGCTCGCAAATCACAACCAGAAAAAAATATTAATTTAATATCAAGAAATTTGTGTTGCAAATGCTTTTGTTTTAAAGGGTGTTAACACATTTATGGACCACCCGTAGATTTAATTTCTATGATTCCCATCCTTTTTTTCTTTTTTTTCAAAATGGTTCAAATGGCTCTGAGCACTATGGGACTTAACATCTTATGTCATCAGTCCCCTAGAACTTAGAACTACTTAAACCTAACTAACCTAAGGACATCACACACATCCAAGCCCGAGGCAGGATTCGAAGCTGCGACCGTAGCAGTCCCGCGGTTCCGGACTGTAGCGCCCAGAACCGCACGGCCACCGTGGCCGGGCTTTTTTTTTTTTTTTTTTTTTTTTTTTTTGTAAATGTATATCTTGACTTATTGCGTGCCTTGACTTATTGCGTGCCCCTGCAATTTCTTCTTCTGAATGGGATCCACGAAACACTGTGAATGAAAAATGTAAAGTTGTATGGCATCATTGGCTGGGAGATACCGAAAGGCAGGTTCAGCTGCCGAATTGGAATTGTTTTTCCTATCTTACGCTCACGCAGACACGTTTCCTTCGCCAAGTATGAGAGCTTTGTGCGTAAATGCATGTGTTTACGTTTACGTGATTGTGTGCGCATGTGCGTGTGTGCGTGGAGTGTAGTTTCATGTTGCTGTTGGAGATGATGAGAGAAGGGAGAGGGCGAAACCCGGCGTCGACAGACAACCTATTGCTCCCGAATAGCACCACGGGGGCAGCATAGCTTAACGTCCCCATCAACATCACATGCCCTCACTTCATGATACACTGCGGATAGGTTTGGAATTTAATTCAGGACAAATACCAGCAGAGAAAATTTCATGCACCACCAGGATTCGAACCGGCTTACCTCCGGTTCGAAAGCCACTGCACACACCTGTGTTAGTGACGTCGGCCACGGAGGTCGATTACTCACTAGTTAGTTACATGTTTCATAGATAATTTTGCACGATAGACCATAATCATATGGAACAAGTCATTTTACATTCGCATCTCGAATTAATTTGTGCATATGGCTACGTTCTAAAAATTTACAAGCCTTTTTTTTAAAAAAGGAAAAAAAGTTATACAGATGTGAGACAATAATTCCTAGCCGAAACCTTTTACATACACTCCTGGAAATGGAAAAAAGAACACATTGACACCGGTGTGTCAGACCCACCATACTTGCTCCGGACACTGCGAGAGGGCTGTACAAGCAATGATCACACGCACGGCACAGCGGACACACCAGGAACCGCGGTGTTGGCCGTCGAATGGCGCTAGCTGCGCAGCATTTGTGCACCGCCGCCGTCAGTGTCAGCCAGTTTGCCGTGGCATACAGAGCTCCATCGCAGTCTTTAACACTGGTAGCATGCCGCGACAGCGTGGACTTGAACCGTATGTGCAGTTGACGGACTTTGAGCGAGGGCGCATAGTGGGCATGCGGGAGGCCGGGTGGACGTACCGCCGAATTGCTCAACACGTGGGGCGTGAGGTCTCCACAGTACATCGATGTTGTCGCCAATGGTCGGCGGAAGCTGCACGTACCCGTCGACCTGGGACCGGACCGCAGCGACGCACGGATGCACGCCAAGACCGTAGGATCCTACGCAGTGCCGTAGGGGACCGCACCGCCACTTCCCAGCAAATTAGGGACAATGTTGCTCCTGGGGTATCGGCGAGGACCATTCGCAACCGTCTCCATGAAGCTGGGCTACGGTCCCGCACACCGTTAGGCCGTCTTCCGCTCACGCCCCAACATCGTGCAGCCCGCCTCCAGTGGTGTCGCGACAGGCGTGAATGGAGGGACGAATGGAGACGTGTCGTCTTCAGCGATGAAAGTCGCTTCTGCCTTGGTGCCAATGATGGTCGTATGCGTGTTTGGCGCCGTGCAGGTGAGCGCCACAATCAGGACTGCATACGACCGAGGCACACAGGGCCAACACCCGGCATCATGGTGTGGGGAGCGATCTCCTACACTGGCCGTACACCACTGGTGATCGTCGAGGGGACACTGAATAGTGCACGGTACATCCAAACCGTCATCGAACCCATCGTTCTACCATTCCTAGACCGGCAAGGGAACTTGCTGTTCCAACAGGACAATGCACGTCCGCATGTATCCCGTGCCACCCAACGTGCTCTAGAAGGTGTAAGTCAACTACCCTGGCCAGCAAGATCTCCGGATCTGTCCCCCATTGAGCATGTTTGGGACTGGATGAAGCGTCGTCTCACGCGGTCTGCACGTCCAGCACGAACGCTGGTCCAACTGAGGCGCCAGGTGGAAATGGCATGGCAAGCCGTTCCACAGGAGCACATCCAGCATCTCTACGATCGTCTCCATGGGAGAATAGCAGCCTGCATTGCTGCGAAAGGTGGATATACACTGTACTAGTGCCGACATTGTGCATGCTCTGTTGCCTGTGTCTATGTGCCTGTGGTTCTGTCAGTGTGATCATGTGATGTATCTGATCCCAGGAATGTGTCAATAAAGTTTCCCCTTCCTGGGACAATGAATTCACGGCGTTCTTATTTCAATTTCCAGGAGTGTATTAGAGTAACAGAAATTTTTCTACGGAATAGAAGGAGTTGTCAAGGAGAATCTCTCCCAGTTTGTTTTCAGATTTCACTCTGTCTGTCAGACATTTTATATCGAAGGGTAAGTGATCAAAAATTTTTGGTGCAGCATTGTGTACCCCTTTTTTGTGCTAAAGACAACCTTTATGTGGGTAATGAATGTTGTTCTTCGCTCTGGTGTTGTCATTATGTGCATCATTGTTCTTTTGAACTGTAGTGAATTACTTACATCAACCTTTATGAGGGAATAAATGTACTGTAAAGAAGTGTCATCCCAACTCTTTAAACAGATATATAAAGGATATTATTCGTACTGCACGTTTCTGCGCAATAAAGACTTTTTTTGTTATAGATGAGTTACCTCAGAACATTATTCCATATGACATTATTGAATGAAAACATGCAGAATACGACAACTTACTGACTTGTCTCACCCCAAGGTCTGCAGTGATTCTAAGTGAAAATGTGCCGGAAGTAAGTTATTTTAGGAGTTCCTAAATGTGCTTTCGCCAATTTAAATTCTCATCAGTGTGGACACCTAAGAAATCTGAAGTTCCCATCCTACTTATTACTCCTCATCATGTGCTATAGTAATCATTGCTGTAGAAAACTAGAAGTGTAGAACCGAATATGTTGTGTCTTTAAAATTGAGGATGAGACCTTTCGCAGAAAACCATGAACTTTGTTTACCATCTTTATCATTTCTTCTGTTTCTGTATGTATGCTTGGATTGATTACAATACTAGTGTCATCTGCAAAAAGAACTAATTCTTCTTGTTGTATGTTAGACGAGAGATTATTTACACACATGAGGATCAATGGCGGAATTGTGACTAAGCCTTCTTTTCTCTCCAGTCAGATTTATGTCCCCGGATTAGACTGGCTGAATTACTAAGTACAACTTTCTGCACTCTTTTGGTTAGATATGACATTATTAATTGGTCAGCTACGCCACCAATCACATAAAATTTAAATTCATTTAGGCTAATACTGCCTCAGATAGGTCGCTGAAAATACCAACCGGCGATATTTTATTATTTAACGTTTGTAAAATCTGGTGAGGGAACATGCAAATGTTATTCTCAGTAGAGCATGCCTTGTGTCACCCAATCTGTGATTTCCTGTGGAAGGCAGTTGCTTAGGTGAAATACTGTTCTCAAAAATTTTGAAAAGTGACGTCGGCAGTGAAACAGTTCGGTTGCCATTGAATAAAAAAAATGAATAAAGTAAAGTTTGTTAAACCATGAAAGTCTATCTGGTACTTAATCCACAGAGGAGGCAGTACGTAAGCAAATATTCTTGTTTTGAGTGATTTAAAACGTTTGTTATATTTGTTAACTCTGATATCGATTATGGCTTTCGAACAACACACACACACACACACACACACACACACACACACACACACACACACACACAAACAAACACACACTTCGAAGTCTGGGTTATATGGTATATGGTCTGACATCGTAAAGCGCACACTTTGTATGTAACATGGGAGCTTCTGCTAAGTATATTTGCATGAAAACCTGGCGTAGTTACACAGGAAATGATATAGTAACACGACGTTTTTCAGGAGTCTCTAGCGGGCAGCCAAAGCTCTCAGGATAACATGTTTCCTGACTTGCTTTTGCAAGCGAGGATTTCTCGGCGCAACATTTCGCACAGTCTTGCAACGGCATAAACGTCTAGCGGTGCAGTAAATCACATTGCGCTTATCAAGCACGCTACAGTACAATAGTTCCAAAGTCAAGAGGGATTCAGGAACACCGGCCACTCCGTTTACTGGTCTGTGAGACTCCTCACTAGCGTAAACATTTGTCTCCGCCAACAGCTTCAGTGGCTGTTAATCACTGTCTTGTAAGAAAAACAAAGGCACTATTACCAAACTCCAGTGATATTCTACTTATGTATCATAATTTACTTTAGTGAAATCCTGATGTTCCATCCAGTATCCAAGTTCCTGCGACGTTTCGCTTCATTAGTACAACGAGAACAGCTTACAGTTCGACGACTACACAATGACAAATTTGTTTACGCAGCTTCTACTGTCAATTACTCTGTGTGAGAAATTTCGTGATGCGCACGCGGAAGAACTTTTTTACATGGGCATGTCCGGCAGTGCTCCCATGACAAAGCTGAGGAAAATGATTCTCCGACCAACGAGTATGCCAACGCAATGCAGATGAGTCGAATGCGAATATACGCTATTTTCTGACATAGAGAAAAAGTGTTTGGATGAAATGTAGTCGTAGCTCTGCTGTGAATAAAATGAGGCAGACTCCTACGGGCCTTCCAGTTCAGAGTGACTGGAATTTAGTGCTGGTCGACGTATTAACCAGTTCAAGAAACTAAATTTTTCCAAAGCTTTGTCACAAATAACTTGGAGAGAGATGGAAGGTGCCAATTGTTCCTGTTCCGTAGTACACGGCGTGCGAACTATAAAACCAAAACCAACAACCTAAGGCAGGCTTTTTCCCTCAGCAACGCGAGTCAATTTGCTGTCATTTGTTCTTCATAGAGAATATATTCATTATTAATGTGTACCCTGATGCAACTTCAATCATACAGTAACTTGGAGTAAATTTTGTTTGGGATAAAACTAGACAGCTTTACTTCTTGTTGTTGTAGTCGTCAGTTCGAAAACTGGTCTGATGCAGCTCTCCATGTTACTCTATCCTGTGCGAGCCCCTTCATCTCCGAATTACTGCTGCAGCCCATATCCTTCTCAATCTGCTTACTGTATCCATCTCTTGGTTTCCCGCTACGATTTTTATCTCCCACACATCCCTCCAATACTAAACTGGTGACCCCTTGAAGTCTCAGATTGTGTCCTATCAACTGATTTTTTCTTTTGGTCAAGTTGAGCCACAAATGTCTTGTCTCCCCAATTCTATTCAGTACCTCCTCATTAGTTGCGTGATCGACACAACTAATCTTCAACATTATTCTGTTGCACCATATTTCGAAAGCATCTGTTCTCTGTTTATCGTCCATGTTTCACTTCCGTACATGGCTAAATTTCAGACAAATATCTTCACAAAAGATTTCCTAACAATTAAATCTATATTTGGTGTTATCGAATGCCTGTCTTTTAGAAATGCTTCTCTTTCCATTGTCAATCTACATTTTATGACTTTTCTACTTCGGTCATCAGTGTTTTGTTGCCGAAATAGCAAAACTCTTATACTATTTTAATTGTCTCATTTCCTGATCTAATTCCCTTAGCATCAGCTGGTTTAATTCGATTACATTCCATTATCCTTGTTTTGTTTTTGTTGATGTTCATCTTGCACCCCCCCTTTCAAGACACTGTCCATTCCGTTCATCTGCTCTTCCAAGTCCTTTGCTGTTGATGACAGAATTACAATATCATCGGCAAATCTCAAAGGTTCTGCTTCTTGTCCCTGAACTTCAATTCATTTTTCACTGGTTTCCTTTATTGCTCGTTCAGTGTATAGATCGAACAACATAGGGGACAGGCTACAACGCTGTCTCACACCCTTCTCTTTCACGCGCCCTTGGCTCTTATTACTGCCGTCTGGTTTCTGTATGAGTTGCAAATAACCTTTCACTCTCTGTATTTTACCCCTCCTACCTTCAGAATTTCAAGGAGTATTCCAGTCAACATTGTCCAAAGCTTTCTGTAAGTCTACAAATGCTATAAATGTAGGTTTGTCTTTCCTTAACCTTTGTTCTAAGATAAATCGTACGGTCGGTATTGCCTCGCGTGTCCCTATTCGGCTTCTATCAGTTTTTCCATTCTTATGTAAAGAATTCGTATTAGTATTTTGCAGCTGTGGCTTATTAAACAGACTGTCACGTAATTTTCACACCTGTCACCAACTGCTTTCTTTGAAATTTGAATTACTTCATTCTTCTTTAGGGCTGAGGGTATTTCGCCTGTCTCATACATCTTGTAGACCAGATGGAAGAGTTTCGTCAGGGCTGGCTCCCCCAAGGCTGTCAGTAATTCTGAAGGAATATCATCTCCCACACCGCGGCCTTGTTTCGACTTAGATCCTTCAAAGATTTGTTGCAGTATCATATCTCCCATCGCATCTTCATTTAGGCCTGTTTCCTTTTCTATAATATTTCCTTCCAGTTCATCTCCCTTGTACAGAGCCTCTATATACTCCTTCAACCTTTCAGCTTTCCCTTCTTTCCTTAAGACTGGTTTTTCATCTGAGCTCTTTATATTCATACAGCTGCTTTAGTTTCCACGCAGGCAGAGTGTATCTTTCCCCTAGTCAAATACGTTTCTAAATTTTTACGTTTGTCTTCTAGCCATTCCACCTTAGCAATTTTGCGCTTCCTGTCAGTCTCATTTTTTAAACTTTTGTATTCCCTATCACCTGCTTCATATGCTGCATTTTCATATTTTCTCCCTCCATCAATTAAATTCAATATCTCTTCTGCTATGCAAGGATTTCTTCTAGGTCTTGTCTTATTACTTATTTGATCCTCTGTTGCCGTCACTATTTTATCTCTTAAAGCTACCCATTCATCTTCTTCTGTATTCCTTTCTCCGGTTCTAGTCATTTTTTGCCTAATTCTCCCTCTGAAATACTCAACAACCTCGTGTTCTTTCATCCTATCCAGGTCCCATCCTCTTAATTTCCTACCTTTTTGTAATTTCTTCAATTTTAGTCTACGGTTCATAACCAATAAATTGTGGTCAGAGTCCACATATGGTACTCGGAATGTTTTACAATTTAAAATGTGGTTCCTAAATCTCTGCCTAACCACTATATAATTAATCCGAAACCAGTGACTGTGACTGAAGTGACTGCAGGTCTCTTCCGTGTATACAAGCTTCTTTTATTATTCTCAAACCAAGTGTTAGCCCGCCCCCCCCCCCCCCCCCCCCATGAACCATGGACCTTGCCGTTGGTGGGGAGGCTTGCGTGCCTCTGCGATACAGATAGCCGTACCGTAGGTGCAACCACAACGGAGGGGTATCTGTTAAGAGGCCAGACAAACGTGTGGTTCCTGAAGAGGGGCAGCAGCCTTTTCAGTAGTTGCAAGGGCAACAGTCTGGATGATTGACTGATCTGGCCTTGTAACAATAACCAAAACGGCCTTGCTGTGCTGGTACTGCGAACGGCTGAAAGCAAGGGGAAACTACGGCCGTAATTTTTCCCGAGGGCATGCAGCTTTACTGTATGATTAAATGATGATGGCGTCCTCTTGGGTAAAATATTCCGGAGGTAAAATAGTCCCCCATTCGGATCTCCGGGCGGGGACTACTCAAGAGGACGTCGTTATCAGGAGAAAGAGAACTGGCGTTCTACGGATCGGAGCGTGGAATGTCAGAACACTTAATCGGGCAGGCAGGTTAGAAAATTCAAAAAGGGAAATGGATAGGTTAAAGTTAGATATAGTGGGAATTAGTGAAGTTCGGTGGCAGGAGGAACAAGGCTTCTGGTCAGGTGACTACAGGGTTATAAACACAAAGTCAAATAGGGGTAATGCAGGAGTAGGTTTAATAATGAATAGGAAAATAGGAATGCGGGTAAGCTACTACAAACAGCATAGTGAACGCATTATTGTGGCCAAGATAGATACGCAGCCCACACCTACTACAGTAGCACAAGTTTATATGCCAACTAGCTCTGCAGATGATGAAGAAATTGAAGAAATGTATGATGAAATAAAAGGAATTATTCAGATAGTGAAGGGAGACGAAAATTTAATAGTCATGGGTGACTGGAATTCGAGTGTAGGAAAAGGGAGAGAAGGAAACGTAGTAGGTGAATGTGGATTGGGGCTAAGAAATGAAAGAGGAAGCCGCCTGGTAGAATTTTGCACAGAGCACAACTTAATCATAGCTAACACTTGGTTTAAGAATCATGATAGAAGGTTGTATACATGGAAGAACCCTGGAGATACTAAAAGGTATCAGATAGATTATATAATGGTAAGACAGAGATTTAGGAACCAGGTTTTAAATTGTAAGACATTTCCAGGGGCAGATGTGAACTCTGACCACAATCTATTGGTTATGACCTGTAGATTAAAACTGAAGAAACTGCAAAAAGGTGGGAATTTAAGGAGATGGAACCTGGATAAACTGACTAAACCAGAGGTTGTACAGAGTTTCAGGAAGAGCATAAGGGAACAATTGACAGGAATGGGGGAAAGAAATACAGTAGAAGAAGAATGGGTAGCTTTGAGGGATGAAGTAGTGAAGGCAGCAGAGGATCAAGTAGGTAAAAAGACGAGGGCTAGTAGAAATCGTTGGGTAACAGAAGAAATATTGAATTTAATTGATGAAAGGAGAAAATATAAAAATGCAGTAAATGAAGCAGGCAAAAAGGATTACAAACGTCTCAAAAATGAGATCGTCAGGAAGTGCAAAATGGCTAAGCAGGGACGGCTAGAGGACAAATGCAAGGATGTAGAGGCTTATCTCAATAGGGGTAAGATAGATACTGCGTACAGGAAAATTAAAGAGACCTTTGGAGATAAGAGAACCACTTGTATGAACATCAAGAGCTCAGATGGAAACCCAGTTCTAAGCAAAGAAGGGAAGGCAGAAAGGTGGAAGGAGTATATAGAGGGTCTATACAAGGGCGATGTACTTGAGGACAATATTATGGAAATGGAAGAGGATGTAGATGAAGATGAAATGGGAGATACGATACTGCGTGAAGAGTTTGACAGAGCACTGAAAGACCTGAGTCGAAACAAGGCCCCTGGAGTAGACAACATTCCATTGGAACTACTGACGGCCTTGGGAGAGCCAGTCCTGACAAAACTCTACCATCTGGTGAGCAAGATGTATGAAACAGGCGAAATACCCTCAGACTTCAAGAAGAATATAATAATTCCAATCCCAAAGAAAGCCGGTGTTGACAGATGTGAAAATTACCGAACAATCAGTTTAATAAGCCACAGCTGCAAAATACTAACACGAATTCTTTACAGACGAATGGAAAAACTAGTAGAAGCCGACATCGGGGAAGATCAGTTTGGATTCCGTAGAAATACTGGAACACGTGAGGCAATACTGACCTTACGACTTATCTTAGAAGAAAGATTAAGGAAAGGCAAACCTACGTTTCTAGCATTTGTAGACTTAGAGAAAGCTTTTGACAATGTTGACTGGAATACCCTCTTTCAAATTCTAAAGGCTTCCTTTACCAGGATACAGGTTGGCTGGCAGCTTTTCTAGGAGCTCTTTGCGGTGTGGGGGAGTAGCCATGTATGTGAAAAACGGCATCCCATTTGAGTCAATTGATGTTTCGAAGTACTGCACTGAAAAGGTGTTTGAATGTTGTGCAGGTGTGGTTAAATTTAGTGGAGTTAAACTTCTAACTGTTGTTATTTATAGGTCCCCAGACTCCGACTTCACAACATTTTTGCTAACGCTAGAGTAGGTTCTTGGTTCACTTTATAGGAAATACAAAAAGTTAGTTATATGTGGTGACTTCAACATTAATTGTATAAGTGATTGTGCAAGGAAAAGGATGCTGGTAGACCTCCTTAATTCATATAATCTTATTCAAACTGTATTCTTTCCAACGAGAGTGCAAGGGAACAGTAGAACAACCATAGACAACATTTTTGTTCATTCCTCATTACTAGAAGCGCATTCTGCTAGCAAAAAGGTGACTGGCCTTTCAGATCACGATGCACAAATTTTAACTCTAAAAGATTTTTGTCCTGCAACACATGTTAAATATAGTTATCAACTGTTTAGGAAAGCTGATCCAGTTGCTGTAGAGACCTTTATAAACCTTATCAAGGAACAAGAGTGGCAAGATGTTTATAGCGCTGATACAGTAGATGATAAATATAATGCTTTTCTCAAGACTTTTCTCGTGCTCTTTGAAAGCTGTTTTCCGTTAGAACGTTCAAAACAGGGTACTAGCACGAACAGGCAGCCTGGGTGGCTGACTAGAGGGATAAGGATATCTCGTAGAACAAAGTGGCAATTATATCAAAACGTTAGAAACAGGCAAAATGTAAATGCAGCAGCCCATTACAAACAGTATTGTAAGGTGCTTAAAAATGTTATCAGGAAGGCAAAAAGTATGTGGTATGCAGATAGAATAGCTAAGTCTCAGGATAAAATTAAAACCATATGGTCAGTCGAAAAGGAAATGGCTGGTCTGCAGAGACAGGTCGAGGATATAGAATCAGTACGTAGTGGGAATGTCCGTGTTACTGATAAGTCGCGTATATGTACAATATTTAATAATCACTTTCTGAATATAGCAGGTGAACTAAATAGAAACCTAGTCCCAACAGGGAATCACATAGCGCTCTTAGAAAAAAGTGTTCCGAGACTGTTACCTGAAATGCTCCTCCATGATACTGACAAGAGGGAGATTGAGTTAATAATTAAATCACTAAAGACCAAGAACTCTCATGGATTTGACGGGGTATCTAGCAGAATACTGAAGTATTGTTCTACGTATGTTAGCTCAGTACTCAGCCATATCTGTAACTTTTCCTTTAGGAGTGGTCGGTTTCCTGACCGATTAAAGTACTCGGTAGTGAAGCCACTTTATAAAAAGGGAGACAGGGATAATGTTGACAGTTTTAGACCTATTTCTATGCCATCGGTGTTTGCTAAAGTTATCGAGAAGGTTGTATATACAAGGTTACTGGAGCATTTAAATTCACATAACTTGCTGTCAGATGTACAGTTTGGTTTTAGAAACGGTTTAACAACTGAAAATGCTATATTCTCTTTTCTCTTTGAGGTTTTGGACGGATTAAATAAAATGTTGCGAACGCTAGGTGTTTTCTTTGATTTAACGAAGGCTTTTGACTGTGTTGACCACAAAATATTACTGCAGAACTTGGACCATTATGGAGTAAGGGGAGTAGCTTATAATTGGTTCGCCTCTTACTTTAAGAACAGAAAACAGAAGGTAATTCTCCGCAATATTGAGAGTGGTAGTGACGTTCAGTCCCAATGGGGCACTGTTAAGTGGGGCGTTCCCCAAGGGTCGGTGCTGGGGCCACTTCTGTTTCTTATTTATATAAATGATATGCCTTCTAGTATTACATGTGATTCAAAAATATTTCTGTTTGCTGATGACACCAGCTTGGTAGTGAAGGATCTTGTGTGTAATATTGAAACATTATCAAATAATGTAGTTCATGAAATAAGTTCGTGGCTTGTGGAAAATAATTTGATGCTAAATCACAGTAAGACTCAGTTTTTACAGTTTCTAACTCACAATTCAACAAGAACTGATATTTTGATCAGACAGAATGGGCATATTATAAGCGAGACGGAACAGTTCAAGTTCCTAGGCGTTCGGATAGATAGTAAGCTGTTGTGGAAGCCCACGTCCAGGATCTTGTTCAGAAACTAAATGCTGCTTTATTTACCATTAGAATAGTATCTGAAATAAGTGACAGTTCAACACGAAAAGTAGTCTACTTCGCATATTTTCATACACTTATGTCGTATGGTATTATTTTTTGGGGTAATTCTTCTGATTCAAAAAGGGTATTTTTGGCTAAAAAACGGGCTGTTCGAGCTTGTAACCTCCCCACAAAATATGTAATATTATTTGGTTATTGATTCCTATTTTAGTGTAAGCTCAGAACAAAATTGGTTCCCATTTATAACCTCCCTACAGAAATTCATTTACATTTAACCTCCACACAAAATTTGTTTCCCATTTAATGTAAGCTCGAAACAGAAAAATTCCTAAACCTCGTAATAAAAAATAAATTCAGTAACCTGGTAGAATTTAGACGACAGCAGCGCTGCGTCATGGCCCTGTAAGATCATTCTGAATAAAAAAAGGAAAAATTCTTACCTCAATAAAAACGGCGAATATATCTGCTCTTATATAAAATTTTTCCGGCACAGCTCTGTGCAATGCTGGCCGATAGATTTGTCATTTATGAAAGGAAGCAACTGATTTTTCTTTTGTAACAATAGGAATGATTATGGATTGAAGAAATTAGTAAATTCTTTAAATTGAAATGAATGTTTTTTAGAAATTACTTTATATCACGAAGATTATTATTAGGACATTTTTAAAAGATTTACATGGGACTTTACATAACATTACTAGATATGCGCGAAGCTGCTTTTTACCTTGTACAATAATACTCAGGCTCCGACATCGCTGCACCGCGACCGGCCCAGCCAACAAGATACACCAGACCAGAGCAGACAGGTGACTGCTCGCTAGCAACAACTTACTGCTACTACTACACAGTTCGTACTGCAGTCAACACTGCTCTTTGGTCTCAGATTCTCTTATAGCTTACATATCGCAGGCAGCACATACCTTTTAAAAGCTATATGTGGTGTAAGTTCGAGAACCTCTTGTCGACCCCTATTCAATAGTCTGGGAATTCTGACATTGCCCTCACAGTATATATTTTCTTTAATGTCGTTTGCTGTTAGCAATATTAGCCTATTCCCAAGACTTAGCAGCTTTCACTCAGTTAATACTAGGCAGAAATCAAATCTGCATGTGGAATGCACTTCCTTGACTCTTGCGCAGAAAGGAGTGCAGTGTTCTGCTGCATCCATTTTCAATAAGCTACCACAAGAACTCAAAAATCTTAGCAGCAGCCCAAACTCTTTTAAGTCTAAACTGAAGAGTTTCCTCATGGCTCACACCTTCTATTCAGTCGAGGAGCTCCTGAAGAGCTAAAAAAATTAAGCAAATTCCAGTGTTACATTGTTGATTTTCTTTATTTAAACTTAAGACTTATCGCCTGAATATGTTTTTTATATTTCATTTTATCTGTTGCTACTATCGTGTTATAATTCCGTGTATTGACTCGTTCCATGACCATGGAGACTTCTCCTTAATTTGGTCCCACGGAACAATAAATACATAAATAAATAAATAAAACACCCATGCCCGAGGGAGGACTCGAACTTCCGCCGGGAGCAGCCGCACAGTCTACGACTGCAGCGCCCCAGACCGCTCGGCTAATCCCGCGCGGCTAAGGGGGGACCATTTTACCTCTAAAATATTTTACCTTGGATGACGCTATCACCATTCAACCATAGAGTAGAGCTGCACGCCCTTGGAAGGTATTACGGCTGCAATTTCCCCATACTTTTAGCCGTTCGCAGTACCAGTACAGCAAGGCCGTTTTGGATGACGTTACAAGGCCCAGGGCCGTTTTGGATGACGTTACAAGGCCAGATCAGTCAATCATTCAGACTGTTGCTCCTGCAACTACTGAAACGGCTGTTGACCATCTTCAGGAGGCATCTCGACAGATACTCCTCCATTGTGATTGCACCTGCGGTACGGCTATTGGTTCATGGGGAGGGGGTAAGAGTTTATATATTTTATCTGTAATACTAGTGGCTTTATAAATTTGTGTGTTGTGCTATCTAGTTGTAAAAAATTACGGCTAATATAATTTTATTCAAATCCACACAGTCGGGAAACCCAAAGCGCGAAAACAGTATCGTACTGTATTTAGCCCTTGTGTTCGTCGGCTGCGTGTAACTCATGAGGACGCAGGAAATGAATCACACGGTAGTAACAACTGCGAAACATTCTCACTCTTAGCTAGACACTCAGACATTTCTTGTTGTGTCTTGAGGTACTTTACTTTACTTTTACTCAGCCTTAATTTGCTGTTTTTTTATTTATGCCTACTGTAGATAGTTAGTCAATTGTTTATTCACCCATATGTCGTTTAAGAAATGATATCAGACATGTCACCTTAACTGAAAAAAGAAGAGAGTTTCGGAACTAATTCATACATATACTAACATTACGTCATGTAGGCCTATACTGACAATTTGCGTTGTCAATTTTTATATGTCGTGTACAGTGTTTTTATACATATTTCAAACACGTTTACAATTAATATAAGAAAATACTTTGACACTATTCATTTACATAACATGACTGGTCACTGTCCAAACTACACACACAAACACACAAACACACAAACACACAAACACACACACACACACACACACACACACACACACACGCGCGCACGCTGGTCCATCTGAAAATTCTGAGTTAGCATTTCACCACAAAGAGTGAGACGCTACGCTCAAGAAGATAGAACTAGGCTAAAATTGTCCATCAAAGCTCCTGGGCGTAGTATTTTACAGTAATCTCTGAATAAATTTGTCAGTTGCACAGACTTTTTTATATCACTTTACTGGTACCAACAAATTTGTCTTCTTCAGAAGCCTACGAATTAGGGATATTACAAATCTCTAAACCTTTACGTAAAGCACAAGAAGTGTATTACAGAAACTTACTCAGTATTAGTTTAACAGGTGCCAATATTTTATAAAACTCAACACTATCTGCTCCTTGTATTTCACAGGTCGCGTAACTTTTTAATGCAGCTTGTAGCACGGTGTAACAAGTATTAAATTACCGAGTCTTTTTGTATCATCCATGAACCAGACAAAACGTATCTCTTCTGGTTAAAGTGAAAGGTCATTTACGTATTCCGGAAACAACAAAGGACCGACATCAGGATCCTATGCATAACCGTACCTGACCGCTTCAGATTCCTAGTGCCTGTTCCCGTGTGATCGACAAGGAACTGATACACATTGCTTTCTGTCGGGCAGATAAGCCGTGGAATTGCATTGCCTACTTTCAAATAATATTTTAACTTTCGCACGAGGATGTGATGGTTTACAAAATCAAGATATTCTCAGGTATAATTATCATTTATCTATTACTACTAACAAATCATCGTCGAGGGAAATACAGCTTGTTCGCTTACAGTCATATTTGAAATCCAAACTGTTTGCTATTGAGATTCTTTACTGTACTATGTATTCATTAATTATATTGTACAAGAAAAAACTCGAAATTTTTTGAAAATACTGACAGAAATACGATGGATAGATAACTCTACGCTTTTATTTTATCTCCTTCTTTGCAGTAACTTGACAGCAGCATACTTTATCTTGTCTGGGAAAATGCCAGTACAGCAAGATTTGTTACGGAATTAACGTAGTGTATTACAGTAATCAACTTAACCACATTTAACTATTTTGTTAGTAATTTCAGTGCGGTTCTAGGCGCTTCAGTCTGCAACTGCGTGACCGCTAGGCTCGCAGGTTCGAATCCTGCCTCGGGCATGGATGTGTGTGATGTCCTTACGTTAGTTAAGTTTAAGTAGTTCTTAGTTCTAGGGGACTGATGACCACAGATGTTAAGTCCCATAGTGCTCTGAACCATTTGAACCATTTTAGTAATTTCATCTCATGTATAAAGAGAAAAAGAGTCTTATGTCATTGGCTTGATAGGTTCCCGAGAATTACGCCGGATAATATTGCAAAAACCGCATCTTATGTCATTGTTGACGGGGAGGTTTCGTGAGGCAGGTCCCTCTCCACTCTCGACGCACTACCACCTTTCCTCTCCGTATGCAATCGATTTAACTCTAAGTGTATCTGTTGAATATTCATAACACTGGCAACTTCTTTAAAAGTGTCTATATTTTTGGAACCATCTTTGATAAGTTCGTTATTTATTTTTAAAGGCTTTTTACTTTTCAAAATTTATTTTAGTTTGCTCGTTTTTACTATGCTCAAAACAGTTCTTAAATTTTTGGCAAAGAAGATTAATTTTGCCATGAAAAATCATACATTTTGCTACTCTGATGAAGCAGAGCATCGAAATTTACGAAGACTGTCTAAACCGCAGTATCTCAAGTCGATCAAGAAAGTGAGGTCTATGAGAATAATTAAATGATTAGCCGAATAACTTAAATTAAGGGCAATATAACCTCCCTTTTGGATACGCTACAGATATTTCATTCATGTATTATTAGTGAACATCAGTGTTAATGCAAGTTACATTTTAATATTGCAAGAGAAAACGCTATACGTATACTTATCTTGTGTATAACATCAGCGTCTAGGGATTGCCGTCCATTAAAAATCTTGATTAAAGCATAAACCGCCCAAGTATTTTAGTAGAATAAGACTGAAGCACAACGTTAACTTTCAATTTTGATATGTTTTTGTTGTTATTTTAACTCATTACAAGGTTGTCCCCAAACAACTTATATTATACCACAACATTAACAGTTTCAGCACAGAAGAGGTGAATTTACATGCGCACTTTTTCATAATAGTGAAACAAAATCTGTGTGTGCTGTGTATAAACTCTCTAAGTTCACAAGGAAAGTCTGTACTGAAGTGAGAAAGTGAAGTGTAGTGTTTTGGGGCTTATCTGAAGTACATTCGAAATATTGATCTAGAAGCCTATGTTAATCAAGTTGACAAATTGTTCAGTTTCCATTTTCAAGCTTTCAAATGGTTCAAATGCCTCTCAGAACTATGGGACTTAACATTTGAGGTCATCAGTCCCCTAGACTTAGAACTACTTAAACCTAACTAGCCTAAGGACATCACACACATCCATGCCCGACGCCGGCTTCGAACCTGCGACCGTAGTACCCGCGCGGTTCCGGACTGAAGCGCCTAGAACCACTCGGCCACAACGGCCGGCTCACTTTTAAGCATTTAAATGAAGTATTTTTTATGATGGCGTAATTCTCAGAAATTTAAATGTACAAAAGGTTTCTATATAGCTACGATAGTAAATTAAATAATTTTAAAACATTCCACATATAAACGACAGTCTAACTCAACCTGGAAGCGACATTCTTCATCAACGGGATGCGGGAATAACAAGACGTCCGCTCTTATCCGTCTTGAGCACAAAGCCCGCATACCAACGCCTAGCGAAATCCAGGGGTATCCATCCTTTAGTTGCAAGCGCAAAGCAATTCAGTACCTGTTTTTAAGATGGAACATGCACTGAACGACTCATAGCCCGTACTACCTACAGTAAAATGACACTGCACCATTGATACATAAAGAAATTTGAGTTCAAGCAGCTATAATTTTGCACGTGGATTTTAACTGCAAGTGGAAAAAAAAATCACCACAGGTCTCTACATGGGAAGTCTAACCATTCCATTTTTAGCCATAAACGAAACTGTTATTACTTACAAATTATTTATCTTTAATCACAGGACGAAATTAACGCGGAGATAATACAGCTACAATAATGTAAGCATACTAGCACACAGTATAGGAAGCTAAGGCTGGCAGCGACCGGAAACAAGTACGAGGGCGAGGTGAAAAGCAACGCCTCAGAATTTTGTATTCTATTCTCAATATCGCTTGAGGTATTACATGTTATGGACATTGCACGATCGACTTTCCAGCTTGGCTAAAGCAATTTGCAACCCGTTGCCACTAGAGGGCTACGAGCTGTAGCACGTAAGTATGTCGGGGTGTGAGAAACAGCGTGCTGTAAGCGAGTTTCTAACCGCGGAACAGTTCGTCCACACATGGACCACCCCTTCCTTCAGCATGACAATGTCAGAGCACACACGATTGCCGGGACGTCTGCAACAATGCGACGTCTTGTGTTCACTGTCATCGATCATCCTCCCTACAGTCCTGACATGCCCCCCTCCGATTTTCATCTGGTTTCTAAGCTTAAACAACACCTTCGAGAAGTTCTCTTTGATTGTGATGAAGTGGTGCAAGCAGAGGTGAGGTTGTGACTTTGTCAACAAAGTCAAACATTCTACAGTGACGGCGTCAGCAAACTGGTCTCTCGTTTAGAGAAATGTGTTCGTCGCCAGAGTGACCGTGTTGAGAAATAAATATGGAGACACGAAAAATAAAGGTGTAGAATGTTAATAAATTTTTTTTATTTAAAAAGTTGGAAGAGATTTTACATTCAAAATTCAGACATTACCTCTCATCACGCCGTCGTAGATACCGGCCCGAAGTCAAACAGTCTTCCCACATCTATCTAAACAGCTGCAACCATCAGCCATCGTGCCAAGGGTCTTCGTAGACAGAACGATTAATAAAGCACTTTACAAACCAGTCTCCAAGCTGAGGACAGAATTAAGTTACTGTATTATTCCGATAAATATCACTCTCATATCGGTGTTCCTCACGGTTAGAGTGAAGTAGGAAACACTGTAGAGACAGACGGAGACTCGAATGTAAACAGATTATGGAGGACTTTAGCTACAGTATTCATGTAAACATGAGACAATTAACACTGGGTAGGAGGAGATGTTCGGTTTTAAGGGAGGAACACATGAATTAACGTATTTTACGTATGTTACTTGGGTCCCAGCTCCCTACAAGTACAGGTTTGGTCCATACTTCCTCCTCCCAAAACATGTAAAGCAAAGACCTTGCAGTACACGAGATGTGATTAACAGTATCGAAAATGAACAAGTGCTCATAGTTCCTTTTTTAGAGTCCATGTTTACTAGACATTTTTTTCGTGTTTTGGTAGGGCACGTGTCCTTTACGTCTGTGAAGGGAATTTAGTTACACCCTGTATATTTACATATACAAGGTGTAAAAAAAATTTTCATATTTTGAGAGGTGGTAGCATGCACCAAACAAAAAAGAAATGTCCAGTAACGATGGGCTCTAAAATGCAAACCTTAACAGCTATGAGCATTAGCTCATTTTCACTACTTTGAAACGTATCTCTTCTCCTGAAAGCTCTTTGCTATTACGATTAAGTTACAGAATGTAGCAAACAAATAATGAATTATTATGTTACTGCGAAACAGCAGAGCTTGTACAGCATATAGGACACGGGCTCGATGGATGCTTCCATTTGCCAGATCCTACCAAATTTGCCGCGTGGAATAGTAGGCTTCCTTAACGCTAGTAACTGAGGAGATAAAACTACAATGTAAAAGCATTTCACAAACTTATCAAAACACAAACTGGTTCCATTTGTAGTTACGTGTGCGCTGCTTTTACCCAGAACTGTGAATATGGTTCACAGTAACAACACTTACAGATGTTTACTGCACGTTGCACCCATGGACATTAACAGAGGGATCTATGCTGATTTGTTTGCTGCATGCTGTAGGTCATTCGTACTAGGAAAGAACTTGCTGTAGAAGAGACCTGTTTCACAGCAGGGGGAGATGAATAAGTATTCACTGCTCTTAAGGAATGCATTTCAGAGCCCATGTTGTTTCTTTCTACTTTTGGTCCATACCATCACCTCTCACGTTATACGCTCCGAAACGCAGTGTTAAGTATTTTTCCGTTTTTTCTGCTCTACACTGATTCTATTAACTCGTTACTTGCATTCGGTGACTCGTTTCGGCAATCTGCCATTTTCTACTAATCCTGCAATATTCAACAAAGTTTTTGGTATAAAATTATATAAATATAAGTTTGATGGTTTACGTCTATTTTTGTAGATATTTACTCCAACGTTTTGTGTGTCACAGTATAGTGTCTTGGAGTGTCTGTTGAGACTGTTTCTCAGTTTCCGTGCTGTTGAAGTTTGTCAGGATTTCTTATCTGCGGTGATGTTCATTTGACAGCGAAATCCACTTCAGTGACACGTGTATGTTTACAATGTATTTACAATTCATATTCGCGGAATTTCGGTGGTAATAGTTACATACAAACACCATAAATATCTACCAAAGTAGACGTGAGCTGTGAAACGTGTATTTATGTAAATTGTAAGGCGGCTATGATTTCGCACCTTACAAGCACTCATCTACACACTTTGCCGTGATTTACAACCGGAATTAGGTATCATTTGATAGGTTGTACATAGTATATATCAATATTTAAAGAAGACGGGCATTGTTACGTACACCTTGTAAATAGTTGTTAATGCTTATTGCATGAAAAGTAATGGACTGTCTTTATTATCAGAACGGCATAATGAATGATTTCCTATACTAGTAGAGGTTGGAACGCCATTGGAAATGAAATGACAGGCGTAACTCAGGCACTTGGTGGAAAATCCCACACAGTTTTGTTGGTCCTGCTTAACACAGGAAGCAGCCAAGACGATCGGTCGGGACACCTGAGCGCTGAAGCACAATACAGCAGCGGCTGGCAGGTATTGTAGCGGGGATAACCGGATAATACTTCTGAAACCCTGAAAATCTTGGACGCAGCTGGGAGGAACGAGGAAGTGTTACCTTGGAAATCACGCAGCCTGAGTTATTTCCCAGGATTTTTACTCCGAGAAGCGTACCATTGTATGAATTCCTAATTAACGAGGATAGGTATTTCCTCACAAACTTTCCGCGCTGGACGACAAACGACTAAAATATGGTTGGTCGGCGTTCGGAAGAATCTGTAGAGAGGAAGAATATTCCGGGGTTTCAAGAATATGATTCGCGTTCTGCAGTTACGAGGGAGGGGAGCCGAGCTTTGCTGAGAAGCCAGCGGTGGAGAGAAAGAGGTCTTCCGTTTTGAGCGCCCGTGTCTGAAAGTCGCTCAGTACCAGCTTTTGTTGGTACAAACGGACTTGCTGTCTTTGTACTCAGGAGATTCTATAGTTAGAACGGTTAGGCACTCTACTGTTGCGAACTGATACGATTCTGGACTTCGCCTCTGGTTAGGGAGTCGTCATTGAGTACACAGCATTCAGTGATTGAGAGCACTTCTTCTGTCTATACTCACATAGAGACGTTATCTGAATTCCGTCCTTGTGGGTGGGAGTTCGCGTTTCTTCTCTGTAGAACACAGAGAGGAGAGGACAGTATTAGATGGTACTAGTCAGAGGACCTCCTTCTGCTGTCCTAGTGTTTGAAAGAGTTTTTATTTTGCGGCTGGAGTTCTTCCCTCGTCGCAGATGTGTACGAGAATCACCACTCCGACGCACCGGCCGCAGTACATATAGTGATACTGCTAATTCCTTCGGCACATTAGGGCTATATAGGTAAACAGCAGTGATCACGTAAGTTTTATTTCCACTGATGTTGCACACCACTGTAGATCATCTTTGAAAGTGGTGTCTTCTAGTGTTTAGAATGTAGACGCCAGTCATCTCGCGTTATTTATATTAGATCGTGTAGCCATAAAAGGGGCAGATTTGAGCGATTGATCAATCATATTAGTTAGGAAATTCATTTGTATCTCTTTATATCCATTGGACATTGATAGATAGACATTTGTAACATATGAAGATGTTTCTTATCTACAATAAATGTATAAGCAGTAACAGCATTTATCATTATGTAGTTACTAGTTCCCTTAACTATTCATTTATGTTTATGTTGTAATTTATATGTTAAGGGGCAAGGAGGAGGAGATATGACCATTAAAAGATCCTAAGATCTGTTTCAGGGGGTAGTCAGACAAGGTCAAATCTTCATTTTCGCGTTTAATATTTTCTGTTGCGCACATTCATTTTACACCCGCCTGGAGTATCATCTTGGAAATGTAGCAAGAAAAGCTTTTTTATTGTATATTGTAGGATTATTTGAAATGGCAGATTGCTGAAACGAGACTCGACTTATGTAAATAAGGAGGTAATAAAATCAGTGTGCAGCAAAATAACTGAAAAATACTTAACACAGGGGGTCCAATAAGTAATAGAACGCATTTTTTTCTGAAAGCGGGTTGGTGCTGTTCAGGATCCCATTATACCGTATAATTTCTCACTCTTTTGGCTAGAAAACTATTTTTCACCATAACCTCCTTTCAATGCGACAGCCTTACGCATCCTTTCTGGGAGGGCCTGCATGCGCTCCTTGCATCAATCTACTGGTCGACATCAGAGCCAGTGTTTTTCTGCATCAGTAACCTTCCCATAATCCAGTTTCTGCTTCCCGCGGAGTGCACCCTTCATGGAAGTCGGAATGTGCGGGATCCGCTTTGTAGGGTGGGTGAGGAAGAGCTATCCAATGAGGTTTTGTGAGATCCTCTCGGGTGCGCAGAATCGTGTGAGGTCGTGAAGGAGTTCTCTGCATCACCTCGGGAGAGCTCTGCACGTTCCAGCATTGGAGGAGTCACAGCTGAGTGCGGCCGGCCGTCACGCGAGAGATCGTACAGGTCTGCGCGACGCCTAGCCCAGCGACTCACCGTGCTTTTATTCACTGCAACGTATCTGTAGACATTCTGCAAGCGCTTGTGAATATCTGCGATGCCTTGGTTTCCCGCCAACAGGAACTCGACAAACGCCATTTTTTTACATTTGTTTTTCGTCAGGTCAGCTCGAACGCAATCCCGAATTCCAAAAATTATGCGCCCGAGGGACGCGCATTTTTTAAATTTATTTATTTATGAACATAACATCATTACAACAATACATGAATAGAAAGATGTAATTGTGAATAGCACGTTAATATTTTACATAATCGAAATCCTTTAAAGAAACAGAATGAAATCAAAAAACGATTCAATTGTGTGACTATTTACAGAGAGCTCTTTGGTAACAATTCTAAAAAAGAAACAAGTTGTTGTTGTTGTGGTCTTCAGTCCTGAGACTGGTTTGATGCAGCTCTCCATGCTACTCTATCCTGTGCAAGCTTCTTCATCTCCCAGTACCTACTGCAACCTACATCCTTCTGAATCTGCTTAGTGTATTCATCTCTTGGTCTCCCCCTACGATTTTTACCCTCCACGCTGCCCTCCAATACTAAATTGGTGATCCCATGATGCCTCAGAACATGTCCTACCAACCGATCCCTTCTTCTGGTCAAGTTGTGCCACAAACTTCTCTTCTACCCAATCCTATTCAATACTTCCTCATTAGTTATGTGATCTACCCATCTAATCTTCAGCATTCTTCTGTAGCACCACATTTCGAAAGCTTCTATTCTCTTCTTGTCCAAACTATTTACCGTCCATGTTTCACTTCCATACATGGCTACACTCCATACAAATACTTTCAGAAATGACTTCCTGACACTTAAATCTATACTCGATGTTAACAAATTTCTTATCTTCAGAAACGCTTTCCTTGCCATTGCCAGTCTACATTTTATATCCTCTCTACTTCGACCATAATAAGTTATTTTGCTCCCCAAATAGCAAAACTCCTTTACTACTTTAAGTGTCTCATTTCCTAATCTAATTCCCTCAGCATCACCCGACTTAATTCGACTACATTCCATTATCCTCGTTCTGCTTTTGTTGATGTTCATCTTATATCCTCCCTTCAAGACACCATCCATTCCGTTCAACTGCTCTTCCAAGTCCTTTGCTGTCTCTGACAGAATTACAATGTCATCGGCGAACCTCAAAGTTTTTTTTTTCTCCATGGATTTTAATACCTACTCCGAATTTTTCCTTTTGTTTCCTTTACTGCTCGCTCAATATACAGATTGAATAACATCGGGGAGAGGCTACAACCCTGTCTTACTCCCTTGCCAACCACTGCTTCCCTTTCATCTCCCTCGACTCTTATAACTGTCATCTGGTTTCTGTACAAATTGTAAATAGCATTTCGCTCCCTGTATTTTACCCCTGTCACCTTTAGAATTTGAAAGAGAGTATTCCAGTCAACATTGTCAAAAGCTTTCTCTAAATCTACAAATGCTAGAAACGTAGGTTTGCCTTTCCTTAATCTTTCTTCTAAGATAAGTCGTAAGGTCAGTATTGCCTCACGTGTTCCAGTATTTCTATGAGTCGTGAATTTTAAACTAAAATTGAAATAAGTGTGTCATGTAAGAAACTCTAATGAAAAAAAAGAGAAACAAAAGGGATACTTCTAGCGACAGTTATCACTGTAACTGAAACATCCTCTGGTATCCGTACCGTAACGCAATTGATAAAGTGTTGGCAAAATGTTCGCTGTACTTCGGTGAACGTTGATAACATTCCCACAGGTAGGCCATGTACTGCACAGCGTCACTCTGTTGTAACTCAAAAATGGCGTATGCAGAGTGTCCCAGTAGCCAGGCCACGGCGTTGCACTTCGTTCTTGGGTACAGTTTAAAGTCAGGAAAGAGAATCCATGTTGGTGTCACACTGGAAGGTGCAGTTTGGTTGATAAGCCCAACCATCAATCGACATAAACCCCATACTCCCCACACGTAGCGGCACTCTACGCGGTGGTCTCTGGTATCGGCATCTCCACAGTGGCTGCATTCGTTCGTCTGACTGAGGTGAATGTCTGCTAGTCGCTGCTTCGTCTGAAAGGTGTCATTGACGACTCTGTACCACAACGAACTGATGTCCGATGGCAGGAATGCTTCCAGACGACCGTGGGCATCCGTATTTCCTGTTTGTGCGCTGGTGGACAGCTGAAGGCTACGTATAGCGCTGCCACATACGAAACTTTGGGCCTGAAGCGTGAATATTCCACGATGTCCCACGTCAAATACTTCGTTTTTCAGTAGGAACTGACCGAGAAACGAAAATGTGTTTATTTATTGAACGCCCCTCGCATGTTATTCACTGACCTAATGTATGCTGCAGAAGCGCCTGAAAAGAAATATTAGGAGTCACAGAAACATCAAAGAGTTTCTCCCCAATTGGACGAGGTAAGATAAGACTGTGGCAGTATAACGGTGACACATTTTACTTCATATACGGGTTTCCTAAATTTAGCAGACAGGGTTTTGCCTCAATTACATCTTCTTCCAAGGATTTCTGTTCGCGTCCCCCAGCATGACGATTGCAGTTTTGTATGGGCTCTAGCGATCCATTGCGATCTTTGTAGTGGTTCTCTGAAGGGAGAAGCGGTAGAGGTATATCCAACCTCATATGTCATCGGATAGACAGTAAGTGCGCACTTTTTGGAGCAAGCAACAGTGCAGAACTGCGTTGAACGCCTTTCGAAAGTCGAGGAATATGGCATCAACCTGGGAGCCGATATCTAGAGCCTGTTGTATATCGTGCACAATGAGGGTCAGCTGTGTCTCGCATGACCGCTGTTTCCTAAAACTGTGCTGGTTTCTGCAGATGAGGTTCTCATAGTCTAGAAAGGTCATTATGTCTGAACACAAAATATGTTCCATGATTCTACAACAAACTGATGTAAGTGAAATTGGCCGGTAATTATGTGCATCCGATTTTCTACCCTTTTTATAGACTGCTATGACCTGGGCCTTCTGCCAGTTCCATGGAACTTTGCGGTGTTCCAATGATCTGTGATAGATAATGGATAAGAATTTTGCTATATTTGTAGCACAGTCGACATAAAATCTTACGGGGATACCGTCTGGGCCAGATGCTATCCTGGCTTCTAAGGACCTTAACTGTTCTACTATCCCAGATACACTTAACACTGTGTCAGCAATCCTTCCGTTTGTTTCCACAATTTAAACGGGGAATGGTGCTGCATTCCCTTACCGTAAACGAGTTTTTGAAAAGTAGGTTTAGAATTTCGGCCTTCTGTTGATCATCAACCGTTACATTACCCATACTGTCAGCAAACGAAGGTATTGCATTATTTGTAGCATTCATAGATTTTACGTACGACCAAAATTTTTTGGGGTTATTTTTAGAATCTGCAGATAAAATATGGCTTTCAAATTCGTTAAAAGAATCTCTCATTGACCTTTTGACAGCTGCTTTCATTTCACATAATTTCTGTTTGTCAGCGGGAAAGTAACTATGTTTAAAACGACGGCAAAATTCTCTGCTTTCTCAGCAAGTTTCTAATATGTTTGTTGAACTAAGGTGGATCCTTTCCCTCCCCTATATTTTTGCTAGGCACATATTTCTCTAGCACGTGGTGGACAGTACTTCTAAATTCCAGCCAAAGATGCTCAGTATCTTTGTGTCCCGTGGTGAACGCTTGGAGCTGACTACGAGAAGATATTACGTAATATGCTACGCTACAAATAACTTTATTTATGAAAATACAAAGTACAATCACCAACAAACTTTACATATTCACAGGTACCTTTGCCTTTGATCCAAATAAATACAGTTTCATTAGATGATAACTTACGTCTATTACGTGTATATAAGGTAAAGGGTGAGGGTGACATATAGGTAGATTTGCCGAAGTCTTTATTAGCATTTTCAGTAACATGATAGGTTCTATATGCGATGACATCACGGTCGACAAAGCTTTCGAGGCCGGATACATTTGGCACACCTGAACCAGCGCTACGAGATGCCTTATTACAGAAGATATCGTCGACGTTCAAGACAGACAATATATAAAACAATTGAAGACGTTGAAATGACAACATCTGCTACAGACAAGAGAAAGAATACTATAAAATCCGTCTCTGCACACTCTCTACTCGACGGACCAGCAGTCTTCTGTGGATGCAAACTAAACTTCAGCATTGACATCAACGATTCCTTCACACATGGCAACGGATGGTTGACAGTCGCTATTGTACGAGGTGGTTCAGGTGTGCCAAATGTAGCCGGCCTCGAAAGCTTTGTCGACCGTGATGTCATCGCATATAGAACCTATCATGTTACTGAAAATGCTAATAAAGACTTCGGCAAATCTACCTATATGTCACCCTCACCCTTTACCTTATATACACGTAATGATAGGTTCTATATGCGATGACATCACGGTCGACAAAGCTTTCGAGGCCGGATACATTTGGCACACCTGAACCACCTCGTACAATAGCGACTGTCAACCATCCGTTGCCATGTGTGAAGGAATCGTTGATGTCTAGTGCGCCCGTACGGGATAACGCGCCGCTGGCACTCTGAAATATTCTAAGTTCTTATCAAGGTCACGCGCTATCGCTAAAGTTTGTTGGCTTTCGAGGCCGGCTACATTTGGCACACCTGAACCACCTCGTACAATAGCGACTGTCAACCATCCGTTGCCATGTGTGAAGGAATCGTTGATGTCAATACTGAAGTTTAGTTTGCATCCACAGAAGACTGCTGGTCCGTCGAGTAGAGAGTGTGCAGAGACGGATTTTATAGTATTCTTTTTCTTGTCTGTAGCAGATGTTGTCATTTCAACGTCTTCAATTGTTTTATATATTGTCTGTCTTGAACGTCGACGATATCTTCTGTAATAAGGCATCTTGGCAGCGTTTAATGGCACTTTTATTTGCTTTCCCAAACAAGAAAACTCTTTGCTTTTCTCCCACCGTCAGGTGGCTTGCGGAGTATGGATGTAGATGTAGATGCGTTCGACGACTGCTCTCATTCTTGGTTAACAAGGACTCCAGAAGCTTGAACAGTGCTCTAGAATTGGTCGCATTAGCGCCTGGCGTACGGTTTCCTTCGCAGCGGCCGCGTTTAGCTAGCGGCGCGCCTGAATAGCACACCGCGCAAGGCGCGCGCCGCGCCGGTGTTTCGCCACGATGTAGACAGACGGAGACCCGCTTGCGTAACGCGCGGCGGGCTGCCCCGCCTCCCAGACACCTCGCGAAGCCGAGGTCGGCGCGCTGCAGCGTCTGACGCCACACCGTGCAATCCTCAAGGCCGCTCCGTCCGCTCTGAGCAGCGATGCGGGGGCGGTGGGCGCCACACACGGGGTTTCCTGTCCTCCTGGGGGCAAAGTCCAGCACTGCATTCCACTCACTCAGCCGAACAAGTTTCTCCAGTGGACCGTTGACCTGAAAGACACTGTTAACGAACGGCTCGCGCTGCTTTTAGGTCAGCGGCAAGATAATTTCCAGCGCCACGACCTCAGGAACCAAGGTCACGAGAGTTCTCAAACTGCTTTAAAGCAGAAACAGAAACCGAGATAAACCCATCTCGAGTGATACATCTATTAAACGCTTGCTCTCTTCGCTAATCAGAGATTTCACGGTATCGCCATAGGAATGTGACATATTTCAGCAACAGATAGAGGCTAACTGATAACATATTTTACCGTACTATCTGTCACTGGATGAACTACAGCACCCCTTCATCTTGTTTGTGGTGAAAAAAGTAACCATTCAGACAGTTTGTGGTGGCTGTGGGCGCTGTTTCAAACAAGATTACAAATTGTATAAGGCTCTGGCAGTTTCAAGAATAACAAAAACCCAGGAGTGCAGAGCTGAATTTAGGTTTATACTCAACTAGATTAGAGATAGGTGGTCTTTGGAAAGAGAGAGTATCTCTGGCCTTTGCAAATGTAATAGCTCACGTGCCACATGACAGATGTTGTGAAACCTTCAGCTGCCTTGGAATGAAGCTAATATCCCTAAATACTAGTAACGTAGTAACGTGACTGGGACTTACCTTAGTGTCGTCCTACAGGTACCACCAGTGAAGACTGCATACCAACATGTCCACAATTATGGTCGTGTTCTTAACACCGACAGAGTAGCACTTGCCGTTAATGTGGAAAGGGAGGGTAGCCCCACAACTTCGCTTTTTTTTTTTTTTTTTTTTGTCATCAGTCTACTGACTGGTTTGATGCGGCCCGCCACGAATTCCTTTCCTGTGCTAACCTCTTCATCTCAGAGTAGCACTCGCAACCTACGTCCTCAATTATTTGCTTGACGTATTCCAATCTCTGTCTTCCTCTACAGTTTTTGCCCTCTACAGCTCCCTCTAGTACCATAGAAGTCATTCTCTCATGTCTTAGCAGATGTCCCATCATCCTGTCCCTTCTCCTTATCAGTGTTTTCCACGTATTCCTTTCCTCTCCGATTCTGCGTAGAACCTCCTCATTCCTTACCTTATCAGTCCACCTAATTTTCAACATTCGTCTGTAGCACCACATCTCAAATGATTCGATTCTCTTCTGTTCCGGTTTTCCCACATCCATGTTTCACTACCATACAATGCTGTTCTCCAGACGTACATCCTCAGAAATTTCTTCCTCAAATTAAGGCCGATATTTGATATTAGTAGACTTTTCTTGGCCAGAAATGCCTTTTCTGCCATAGCGAGTCTGCTTTTGATGTCCTCCTGGCTCCGTCCGTCATTGGTTATTTTACTGCCTAGGTAGCAGAATTCCTTAACTTCATTGACTTCGTGACCATCAATCCTGGTAAGTTTCTCGCTGTTCTCATTTCTACTACTTCTCATTACCTTCGTCTTTCTCCGATTTACTCTCAAACCATACTGTGTACTCATTAGACTGTTCATTCAGTTCAGCAGATCATTTAATTCTTCTTCACTTCCACTCAGGATAGCAATGTCATCAGCGAATCGTATCATTGATATCCTTTCACCTTGCATTTTAATTCCACTCCTGAACCTTTCTTTTATTTCCATCATTGCTTCCTCGATGTACAGATTGAAGAGTAGGGGCGAAAGGCTACAGCCTTGTCTTACACCCTTCTTAATACGAGCACTCCGTTCTTGATCGTCCACTCTTATTATTCCCTCTTGGTTGTTGTACATGTTGTATATGACCCGTCTCTCCCTATAGCTTATCCCTACTTTTTTCAGAATCTCGAACAGCTTGCACCATTTTATATTGTCGAACGCTTTTTCCAGGTCGACAAATCCTATGAAAGTGTCTTGATTTTTCTTTAGCCTTGCTTCCATTATTATCCGTAACGTCAGAATTGCCTCTCTCGTCCCTTTACTTTTCCTAAAGCCAAACTGATCGTCACCTAGCGCATTCTCAATTTTGTTTTCCATTCTTCTGTATATTATTCTTGTAAGCAGCTTCGATGCATGAGCTGTTAAGCTGATTGTGCGATAATTCTCGCACTTGTCAGCTCTTGCCGTCTTCGGAATTGTGTGGATGATGCTTTTCCGAAAGTCAGATGGTATATCGCCAGACTCATATATTCTACACACCAACGTGAATAGTCGTTTTGTTGCCACATCCCCCAGAGATTTTAGAAATTCTGGTGGAATGTTATCTATCCCTTCTGCCTTATTTGACCGTAAGTCCTCCAAAGGTGTTTTAAATTCCGATTCTAATACTGGATCCCCTATCTCTTCTAAATCGACTCCTGTTTCTTCTTCTATCACATCAGACAAATCTTCACCCTCATAGAGGCTTTCAATGTATTCTTTCCACCTATCTGCTCTCTCCTTTGCATTTAACAGTGGAATTCCCGTTGCACTCTTAATGTTACCACCGTTGCTTTTAATGTCACCAAAGGTTGTTTTGACTTTCCTGTATGCTGAGTCTGTCCTTCCGACAATCATATCTTTTTCGATGTCTTCACATTTTTCCTGCAGCCATTTCGTCTTAGCTTCCCTGCACTTCCTATTTATTTCATTCCTCAGCGACTTGTATTTCTGTATTCCTGATTTTCCCGGAACATGTTTGTACTTCCTCCTTTCATCAATCAACTGAAGTATTTCTTCTGTTACCCATGGTTTCTTCGCAGCTACCTTCTTTGTACCTATGTTTTCCTTCCCAACTTCTGTGATGGCCCTTATACATTCTACAATCACCACTAAACAATTATCAAAAAACATTAGGCCAGGGGAGGGAATCCCTCGCCGCTTAATAATGTAGCTGAGATTAGCAAATAAGATGGATGTTTTTTACAGAGGAGGCGCGTAGTCCTCTCAAAATTGGCAGTACATCGTTACGCGCATTACCTAATTACAGAGATGTACGGCAACTGAGTTGTGACAGCGCATGGACGACAATGATCTCAGGCATCCACCTTCTGTGTATGCCTTAACAAGATATCCGCCGACGGTGCTTATAAAAGATAAGCATGTTACTCCCAAACTGGACGGGGAGAGGGAAGAATTTAACGTCAACTGGAAATCACGTGAACACACATAGGAATAGAACTCATCAAATTAATATAACTTGAATTTGATTAAATTAATGGAAGTGAGATGTTGGAACGAGTGTCCGTTTGCTTGAGCTCACAACCAGTGCAAATGACCTGAGGACGGGATGTGAAGTTGCTAGTGTCACGGAGGAATGGAGCGGCACGCTTCCTCTCTGAGCCGCGTTAAGTCGTTTGTAAGGTGTCCGTAAAGGTATGTATCCGTACACAAGGCAGGTAAGAATTTGCAGAAAAAGCAGCTATCCCAGATGCCTCCAAGCATCACATAGAGGAAGGCTGCCGCTCCGTGACACCAGCAATTTTAAATCTCGCCCGCAGGTCGTTTACAAAGCTCAATGGTTGTGCTTTCCAGAAAATCGGCACTCGTTTGACCACCTCCTTTAAATGGACATTCCGCCACTAGAACATCTTCATCTACATGATTACTTTGCAATTCACAATTAAGTGCCTTACTGAGGGTTCATCGAACCACCTTTAAGCTACTTCTCTGCGTTCTATTCTCGAACAGAGCGCGGGAACAACAAACACTTAAATCTTTCCATTCGAGCTCTGATCTAAATTTATGGTGATGATCGTTTCTCCCTGTTTAGGGAGATCCGGGTTCGAGTCCCGGCTGTGGCACAAATTTTGATTCATTCCTTTAGCTTCCATCATTATCTAAGGAGAATGTTGGTGATTGAAATTTAATGAGAAGGTCCTGCCGCAGCGAAAAACGCCTTTGTTTTAATGACTGTCACCCCAGTTCGTGTATCATATCCGTCGCACTCACTCTCCTACTTCGCGATAATACAGAACGAGCTGCCCTCCTTTGAGCTGTCAATCCTATCTCATGCGGATCCCACACGACACAGCAGTGCTCCAGAACAGAGCGGACAAGCATTGCATAAGCAGTCTCTTCGCTAAACCTGTTACATGTCAATAAATCGCAGTACTCCATTTAAATAAGCTAATTACGTTCAATGTGTTGCAGATATTGGTTATTACTATTTCAAAAGAACAGTAACGAACAAACCTGAAATGTGAGCGATTTCTGATGCTTCTGCTTTCTAAAATACGAAAAAGTCTGAGAGTTTTCTAAGGTGATGTTCGCATTACTGACGATTAACTATAAGCAGTTCGTTATTGAGGTTGCGAGCATCAGACTCTTCACCCAGGCGCCCAAAAAATGCTGTCTATTTTCTGAGCCGGCCGCGGTGGTCTAGCGGTTCTGGCGCTGCAGTCCGGAACCGCGGGACTGCTACGGTCGCAGGTTCGAATCCTGCCTCGGGCATGGGTGTGTGTGATGTCCTTAGGTTAGTTAGGTTTAAGTAGTTCTAAGTTCTAGGGGACTTATGACCTAAGATGTTGAGTCCCATAGTGCTCAGAGCCATTTGAACCATTTTGTCTATTTTCTGTTATACTTCTGATACGTTAGGTAGCCTGTGGCACTCGGAAGCTGTGGAACGTTTTCAAATGGTCACCAAAACCATAACAGAAACACACCGAGTAAGCTCATCACTTGAAACATTTCTGGGACCGTTACAAATATCACGATTCTGTTTTCTATCATTGTCAAATTAATCTTAAGAAATCTGTCACTACATGAGTAATCATTATAGAGAAATCGTTATCGATTTTACTGTTTGAAATGTACTGTGATAATTTCTGTTGCAAGTATATTAGATCCCAAAGCGACGAATGCAACAGAGTTTCAGTCTCAGAAACCCAACAAGAAGCATAGAAGAAGTCTAAATATATAAACTGCTGTTGCCTTATGTGGATTTTCGTGTTATCATAAGAACCGTCGCGTCCGCTTCATTACGCAGTTCTTCTTGAAGATCTACTACTACTACTACTACTACTACTACTACTACTACTTGGCGCTACATGCCTTGTAGGGCTTTGGCCTCCCGGACAACCTCTGCCCACTCTTCTCTGCTGGCTGCCTTGGCTCTCCATCTTCTCATTCCCATCCTTCTCAAATCGTCCTCCACGTTGTCTAGCCATCTGGTCCTTGGTCTGCCCCTTATAGACTTCCACCGGGTTTTCCTTTAAAATATTTCTTGACTGTGCTGTTCTCCACCATTCTTTCTACATGTCCCAACCAACGTAGTCTATTACTCTTTATTTCAGTCACAATATCTGGTTTGTTGTACAACTCTCTGATCTGCTTATTATTTCTGATTCTCCAAAAACCTCTATCATTCACTGACACACAGATTTTCCTAAGCATCCTCCTTTCCCATCTCAGCAACAACTTCTCATCGTTTTGTGTCATAATCCAGGTGTCCGAACCATAAATCACCACAGGTCTAACTACCGTACGATACACAGTCAGCTTCAGATTCCTACTAAGGCTCATCCTTTAAACTTTTTAACCAGTGCAAAGTAGCTCCTGTTACCAGCTGCAATCCTTGCATGTATTTCTCATATCATTATTCTGAGTTCCCAGTGACCCAAGATACTTAAAGCTCTCACAGCGTTCATATTTTTTCCGTTCAAAGTCATGCTTTTTTCTCCTTCACTATATCTTTTCCTAGGTCTTTGACTGATTAATGGTCAGCCCCATCTCTGCACCTTATCTTCCTACTTTTTCAAGCTTTCCTTCCAGGGCCGGCGGTTGTGGCCGAGCGGTTCCAGGCGCTTCAGTCAGGAACCGCGCTGCTGCTACGGTCGTAGCTTCGAATCCTGCCTCGGGCATGGATGTGTGTGATGTCCTTAGGTTAGTTAGGTTTAAGTAGTTCTAACTCTAGGGGACTGGTGACCTCAGTTTTTAAGTCCCATAGTGCTTAGAGCCATTTGAACCACTTTTTTCTTCCAGGTCCTGTTTCCTGCTGGATAACAAATCAATATCATCCGCACATGCAAGCTCCTCAGTCATTCTATTAAAGTGTTCCCCCAGGGTTGTTGCTTTGTCTCTTTCGCATTACACTCTCCAAGGCGACATTAAACAGAATAGTGGAGAGCACATTACTCTGCCGCAGTCCTTGGTTAACTTCAAACGCCTTTGATAAAGTGCCCACGATCTTTACTTTGCATACTGTTCTTCTCAAAGTCATTAGAACCAATCTTATCAGTTTGTTAAGAACTCCTGCCTTTTGCATTGCCTTCCAAAGTTGATCCCGATTGATACTTTCATAAGCTTGTTTGAAGTCACTGAACAGCTGGTGGACATCGATGTTGTACTCATAACATTTTTCAAAATCTGTCTGATAGGGAAAATGTGTTCTGTAGTGGATCTATTAGTTCTGAAACCACACTGTTAGTCTCCTAGATACTCTTCTTCGTATATTCGTAATCGCCCAGCCATGATTTTTCCTAATACTTTGTGTACCACAAAGTAGTGCAATTCCTCTAAAATTCCCACAGTCAGCTTTGTCATGTTTTTTTGTGTAATGCTGTACCCTATTGTTTCGGCATATTTTCTTTCCGCCATATTTCCACTATAATCTCATGCATAACCCTTACTAGTTTTTCTTCCCCATATTTTATCATTTCTGCTGTAATATTGTCTTCTCCCGGAGCTTTATTGTTTTTAAGAGTCTTGATACTAACTTTAATTTCTTCCAGTGTGAGTTCTGCTACTGATCCCTGGTGCTCATCATCTCTGTTTACTTCCTGCTCCACCTCTTCTGCCATACTGGCATCAACGCCACCTTCGTTTTCCGATTCAGCATTCAGTAAGTCACTAAAATATTCCACCCACCTGAGTAAAATTTGCTCTTTTCCTCCAATCATATTTCCCTCCTTATCTCTACAGAAAACTGCTCTGGGTTGGAATCCTTTCCTTATATCTTTAACCCTCATATAGAATTTCCTTGTTTCTTGAGCAGTATTTCTATCTTCTAACTCATCGATCCACCGTTTTTCAAATTCTCTATTTTTGCTCCTAGATTCCTTATCTGCTTCCCTTTTCTCCTGGTATTCATCTACTATACCTCTAGTTCTCCTCTTCAGTATTCTTTTTCTTGCCATATTTCTTTCTTCTATCTTTTCCTACAGTCTTCATCAAACCAGCTCTGAGTTCTCGATTGCTTCTTTCTGCGCAGTATAGTTTTAGCTGTCTCATGTATTAATCCTTTAACCGTTTCCCATCTTTCTTCCATACCCTTTTCAATATCATCTCCTGCCCGCTCTTCAGCTTCATTAAGTCTATTTGTCAAGGTAGTTTTGTACTGTTGTACTATATTTTCATCATTTTTAAACTTGGTATCATCAAACCTTGGCGTGATAGCTTTCTTAGTCTGTCTATAACTGGCTATCCTCTGTCTGTATTTGATGCTTACCAAATAATGACACTATCTACATCTGCTACAGCTATCCACCTCTAATATATCTGAAGCATGTCGTCTCTCTATGCGTATGTGATCAATCTGATTTTTTGTGATCCCATCTGGAGGCTCCTTGTAACTTTCCTAGTTTCCTTCCTTTGCATCCATGTGCTTTTAATAATCATGTTCTTGCTCATGGCAAAATCAGTTGTCTGATACCATTATCATTGGAAACTTCATGCAGTCTGGTCTCTTTAATCCCACAAACCAACCAATCAACTCTCCTTACCAGCTGTTTTCCCGTAAGCAATTTCTTTTCCTACTTGAGCATTGAAGTCCCCCATAACCACCTTAACATCATGCTTTGCCACCCTTGCTATTTCCTGCTCCAGTTGCTCATAGAACACATCTTTTTCCACCGACTCTCCATCCTCTGTTGGTGCATTTGTACATATGAAAGATATATTGAAGAAATGGGCATTCATTCGTAATACGCAGATTCTTTCGCTAACAGGCTTAAAGTTCAATGTGGCAGCCTTTTGAGCATTATCAACCAGAAAACCTGTGCCTCCATATCGTTTGCTTCCACAGCTGTAAAACAGTGTGTGTGTCCCAGATGCTAATACTCCACTTCCTTTTCATTTCACTTCTTGTACTGCCGCCATCGTCACATATTTCTTCATTTCCTTTTTCAGCTTCTGTAGTCCTCCAGGCTTGTTGGGCGTCCTCACATTCCATGTCGCTAAATATCAATTCGTGTGCCGTTTCCGTTGCCAAGGCCGTTTATCCGCTACATCCATCCGGCTTTCGTTGTCCTTTGGTTCCGAAACAAGCTTTTTTATCAGGGGTGAGATGGTTAGCCTCACACCCAATCCCCATCTTGGAGGATTTGGATTTTTTTTAGGGTTCACTCCGCTAGGAAAATTGGTTTCCCTACGCCTATAGAGCCCCCCCCCCCCCTCACCCCTGCCCTATGGTGCAGGACACACTTCGTCTGTCTCCTCCGACGAGACCAATCCGGCTTGGGTGAAATACACACTTGCATTGTAAAATTACATCAAGAACAACGTCAACAAAAAGGAAGTAGCAACACAAAATGGTCATAAATAATTTCACCAAGAGTTCTAAATGCCCATCGTTCACTGCATACACGTTTGAAGTCTCTGGTGTCCCACTGGCAGACGAGAGAGGTTCTTTCGATACAGTCATCGATATGGTTTTTCAGTCTGTAACAATACTGTGTTTTAAATAGGAACTTCTGCATAGACAATCTACGAGTTAACCGCAAACTAAACCGTCCAATTGTTTCAAATCAGGAACTCGTTCCTGCTATATGAGAAAAGTACTGAGACTGATTTTTTATCTAACAAAATTTCTATTTTTTTTCCAATAACAGTGTTGTCTGCTTCAAAGCAGTTCCCTTCGGCAGTTATACACGGGTGGTGTCGTCGTTCGCAGTCTTGGTAGCACTCTAAAAGGCATCAACTGGTGGCCTTTAACAAGTCCGTCACAGTCTTTTGAATGTTCTCCAAAGTCCCGAAATGACGTCCTTTTAAGACATTTTTCAATTTAAGGGAAAGAAAAATGTCATAAGGACTCAGATCATGTGAAAGGGGGTGGGGGTTGTGGAACAACAAGAATGTCTTTTGAGATCAATAATTCCATGACTGAAGTGGCCGAGTGACATGGGGCGTTGTCGTGATGCAGCATCCACTTGTCTACCATGTCCATTCTCACTCTATTCACCTTTTTCCTGAGCCTTTCAAGGACATCTTAGTAAAACACTTGGTTGACAACTTGTGAGAAGATGTCTCAGTGTGCCACTTCTCACTTGGCCTATTTGTCTCAGAACCGTACTCAAAAATCCAAGATTCATCAGCTGTGATGACACGACCAAACCATTATCAATCCTCTCAAGAAAAATCAATGCACTCGTTTCTTCGATTGCCCTTCTGTTCAGTTGTGCGGTTTTTCGGCATAATTTTGGCATAGACCTTTCGCATGTGCAAATCTTGGGTCAAAAGTTGATGTACAGTGAAAGTGTGATTCTTGAATTTCTCCCGGCGTATTTTATAATCAAAATATCCACGGGTGTACTGCCGGTCTACAGTGTCCAACGGGCACAATATTTCGGCAATCATACATGTCGCCATCATCATCAGTTGAACTGACGGACTGAGCTCCTGTGAACGTGCCGGTACGGAGATCCGTACGCTATGGTTGCTCAGGGGGAACTAGTTTCGGTCGCGGCGGCGGCCGATTTAAATGGCGACTCCCTCATGGGTAGCCCACTCTCACCGGTGGTAGCGAATTTGTACATGGAGATCTTCGGAGGAAGCCCTGTCGTCATCCGAATGGAAACCTACTTGCTTTTTCCGTTACGTGGACGACACGTTTGTCATCTGGCCACATGGTATGGATAAACTCCTTGACTTCCTTACACATGTAAACTCCATACACCCCAACATCAAATTCACTATGGAGACTGAAACGGGGGTAAATTACCTTTCCTTGACATCTTGGTCAAGAGAAGGGCTGACGGCACCCTAGGTCATGGGGTGTATCGGAAGACAACGCACACTGTATTTGCACGCAGGCAGCTGCCACCACCCTTCACAGAGGAATGGGGTACTTACAACTCTAGTACATAGGGCGCGCACTATCTCTGACGCAGAGAGTCTACCCCAGGAATTGGAACATCTGAGAACTGTATTTCGAAAAAATGGGTATTCAGAGTACCAGATTCAACGCGCTCTCCGCCCAACCACTACAGCACAACCTGTGGCGATGGATGAAATCACGAGGGAGGAGGTAGGCACTGCGTTTATTTCATATACAGGCGCACTCTCGGGGAAAATCGTCCGCATTTTGAAGAAACACCGGGTCGGAACTGTGTTTTGTCCTCCGAATAAAACTCGTGCACTGGTGGGGAGCACCAAAGATGACCTCGGTTTGAGGAAGGCCGGCGTGTACCAGATTCCGTGTCAATGTGGCAAGTCGTATATTGTTCAGACGATGCGTACCGTCGAGGATCGATGCCGTGAACACCAGAGGCACACTCGACTGATGTATCCGAGCAAGTCGGCGGTCGCTGAACATTGTTTGTAGGAAAATCACGCTGTGGGGTATGAACGCACGAGGATTCTGGTACAGACGTCGAGATACTGGGACAGCGTTGTTAGAGAGGCCATCGAAATTCGCACCAATGACGATCTCATAAACCGTGACTGTGGCTATAATTTTAGCAAGGCTTGGGAACCAGCGATTGGGTTAATCAAGAGTAAATAGAGCAAGCGTATAGTTGTGACGACCACGGCGGACAGAGCCATGACACCGACGTCATGTCAGACGCCGTCGCAATCTGTTCCACCGCGCGACCGTGGCGCGGGGCGCGGACGGTGGAGGTAGTGCGCCGCGGGCGGAGGGTATTTAAATCGGCGCCGCCGCGACCGAACCCAGTTACCCCTGAGCAGCCATAGCGTACGGATCTCCGTACGGCACGTTCACAGGCGCTCAGTCCGTCAGTTCACCTGATGATGGCGATATGTATGATCGCCGAAATATTGTGCCCGTTGGACACTGTAGACCGGCAGTACATCCGTGGATATTTTGATTACAGTGAAAGTGTTTAACAGGTCGCCCGTCATCCTTATTGTTAAACGTCGGTCTGACCTCACAAGAACCGCAGACGTTCGACGTTTTCATCGGGTTTTTAAGCTAAGGTCTCCCTGAGAGGTTCACCTCAGTGTTTTTTTGGTCTCCCAAAAATGGTTTGCTCCAGCGAAAAACTTGTGCTCTTGATAAGGAAGTGTGCTGTGGGCCTGTTCCAACTTTTCGAAAGTCACACTCGCGGAATCGCCAAGTTTAACACAAAACTTGATAGCATAATGTTGTTCTAAATTCCTCTGTTCCATTTCAGTAACACACAACAAAAACATAGCTTTACTGATACCGTTCTCAAAAATCACGTGATGACTGTACGGAGCTGAAACTCTGAGCATCTGGAAGGAATGAACACATCAAAAACTTAAATTCGTACACATGACTTTCAGATACGATAAATAGTAAAAGAATTAATGTAACCTACAAACGAGCTGAAACTTCAGATACGATAAATTGTAAAAGAATTACTGCGACAATAACTTACAAACTAGCTAAAGACAAATGCGTTTGATTGGAAACGGTGCGTTAAATGAAGGCCACCGGCTCGAGCTAGCTCAGCTTCAGATCTAACACGCACATTCAGAATAAACATACCTTACAACTTTATAAAAAAAAAACAAGTTTGCATACCTCAGCAAGTAATCTTGAACTAAAAATAATTACTGCAGCTATTTAAAAGGCACAAAAATTAAAAACGATTGCCGATTCAATGCACGAGTCGTTAAAAAAGTACCTATTTTTTAAAAAACTAATTACTTGTAAATTAATAAGTAGTAACACGAGACTTCCACAAAATAATCAACATTAAAATACAGAATTCTGTTTGTCGTTTACATATAGGCTTACATAACTTGGGCATTGATTGTTAACACGGAATGCACATCCACACAGAGATCTGATGATAAGTGTAACTGACACTGAAGAAAGCTAAGCAGGATTATACACAACAACCCAAACCCAATTTTACCTAATGAATAAGCGATTTCACGAATACCGAAGGCCCTTTAGGTCATTTAGTTACACGTAACGAAGGTACCCACCGTTTTCTTGGTACGCCTGAGCCTTTTTGTAGCTGATGCACAGAGTCTGCAACGAAGACAGCAGCATGAGAAACATGCCGACTCCCAAGGCGCAATCCCGCGACCAAGAAACAGAGGGAAGCAGCAATTCCTCAAGCGTCGTACGCACTCCGTTTTCACAGCCGCCGACAGTACAGTGAGCGACCTCAGATACAGTGAACGCCAGACAAACATTCCGCCCAGGGAGGAGCGTGCATACGGTCAAGCGAGCTCGGCGAGCGATTCCGCGCCCTCTCGAGAGACGCCGACCAACCCGTCTCTTGGTAAAGCCGAGCAGAGAAGTTTGTAACCTTGAAACGTCCCCTTAGAACAATTGTACATGACTGTGCTTAAACTGACACACAATATTTTTAGCGCAACGCAATCTGACTTTCAAAAATCCCTACAAAAGAATGGCCCTTACTAACATTAACCTATACGTTTCACAAATCTCTTACCTCACCAAAAATCTTCGTTACTCGAACTACTGCAATACAGCGAGCGCCACTACTGCCAGCTAAATAAAAGATTCAAACTACAGAAGGCACTAACTACTGACAGGCATAGTTAGCAATTGAAAGATGATAATAGAGAACAAACAATGTATTTACCTTAGCAGTCATAATATATATAGTAGTTCATAATATCCAGTATTACAAATTATCAAAACTCCGCCATCTCTCTCCCCACATCCACCACTGCTGGCGGCTCACCTCCAACTGCGCAACGCTACGCGCTGTTCACATCCAGCTGCCGCTGCGCTACGTAACGTTGCCTATAAGAAAACATAAACAGCCTACTTACATAGCCCCCATGCTCTCCACAAAAAATTTTACAAATTGTTTTAGGCACTGGCCAATACAGATTTGAAAAAAAATTTTCATAATTACAGTAAGAAAGATATAAAATGCACACACTTATTAATACAATGTTGGTCAAAAGCTAAAATTCTCTCACAGACCATAAAGACAGTCCTGATCGTTCATCACAGTAAAATATGAGTGTTTTCTAAAAGTCTGAGCAGTAAAAGAAAATGTACACGGAAGTATTGGATTTCCATGCAGTCTTGAAGAAGTAGTGTTGTCCTTCCCCCGGAAAGACAGTGCTGACTCTTGACATGCTGACAGGCAATGGGCCACAACAGAGCAAACCCACAGCAGAGTCATTCGACGTTTTGAAGAATATTGGTAGGTAGGTCATCACAGAGCAGACCCACTATAGTCTTGGTAGAGAGTATGGTATTGGTGAGCCACCAGAGGTGCAGGCCCACTGCAGTCCTTCTAGAGATGGCTAGCAGCCATCTGCTGTGACGGTGCTGGTGCACAATCACCATTGAAGAGTCTTGCGGATAATATAGCAAGTCCATAAACCACCACTTGTACACTCACGAAGTTTTTGGAATTGTCCTTAGAACCAGCAATGCTGTTATCCAGTCCCTTGCTGAATTAGTAACACACGTGGAAACACTAACAGTCCCAACTTCTCACATATTGTGCATTACTATGACCAACAGAAATGTGTGCAGTGAAATGAATGCTTACAAGTTACTTAATTTGATGAACTGGTGTCAATTACAATATTATAACATGAGAATACAATTGCAAAGGTAAAAAATACATCATTAAAGAACATAACAATACAGATAACATTAGTATTACAAGCTTTACAAAAGAATAGAAATAACATATACGTCAGTGTTACAGGACATATGACATAAGTAAATACATAAAAGATCAGAACAACTTTTGAAACATCAACTTTACACATGAGCATTAAAATAAAACAGAATAAATAATGTCTAAGCATATTTACAAGGTAAATAACATATTATTAATGCCAATTATATTTGAGGATAACAGTATTCCTCATCACAGTGAATGTAGCTTAGTACTAGAAGAAAAAAAATTCTATGAAACTACACAGAGACAGGAAGAAAACAAATACACAAGGGTACACAAACACATAGTGGGATGACACAAAAGGAAAGGGCAGGGTTCGTTTTCAGTGTAACATTTGGTACTGCAGTCCAACCCAAAACTTCATTCCATAGATCTTTCGTCTTATTTCAACCTATGCTTCCACCAAAAAAAAATCCTATCCAAGCATGCTTTCTGTATTTTTCTCGTATAACCTCTCAGTGCATTTCTTCAAATTCATCGCAACTCATTCTCTTATAGGCTACCCCCTCTTAAGCTAACTTAAATCTACTGAGCTCAGATGCTAAACTAAGGGACGAGGCAATGCAGCAGCACAAAACCATTAACACGAACAGCAATGACAAAAAAATTCAAATTGGCAAAGTAAGCAACAATATTACAACTAATATAAGGCAATGAGCAGTAAACAAGAAAAATAAATCAGTAGTAAACTGCCTTAGCAGAGTAACACAAAGTCAAATTCAGTAACACTATGCCTGGCAAACAGCCGCAGCAAATGAAATAACTTATATCTAAACATGACATAGCTCAAGCAAAAAAAAAAAAAAAACATTACACTAAAGACAATAATGCAGACAAGGAAAATGTATATTCACATCTTAATGTCTATGTAATTAAAGTGGTGCACCACAAAACTAATTCTACAAAAAATTACCAAGTACTTGAAAAGAAAATTACATATGCAGTTATTGTTATCAGTCCCTTCTTATTGTTCTTTCCATTCCAAGAGCTCCTTTTTCGAAGAATGTGGATCATAAAATAATTATTTAATAGATCTGTTGACAGAAAGTGTTCACATTAGCAAATGCATTTAATTTTATTTTATGAAACCAATGCTGCAAGACAGCTGAAAACCAGATATCAAATTAAATAAGCAACTATGTACAAAGTAAAGCATAAGAACATCATTCAGTAGTCATGAGGCATTTCATAAGTTAGTAGAAAAATCTCTCAACTAGAAAGACAGTAGTCATAATCAGGTGTATAGACATAAAAATATTTCTCGTCATTTCATTAGGCATTTCAGTAAATATCATAAATTAAGAGCTCCACAGTGTAATCATATGTTTTCAAGTTTGAGCGTGTCATATATGGGATGCTTTCTACAAAGGAATGTCAATAGCGAGGATAAGGGACTCCCCTTTTTTTTTCTACCTGTGCCTCTGAAAACGCACACACTAATGGCTTTTTCTCCAGGCGTCTGACGCAGCTGGGTGCCCATGACGCATTACGTGCAGGTGGTCACTTAACTTTCTTACAGAAATATTTACGACAGCAGTTTCCGCTACAGTGACAGTCTCATATAAAAATATTTCACAGGTCAAGAATTTGCATTACAAAGCTGTAGAAACAAAATCCTATTGATATAACAGTGTCCAAAAAATTTTCGTCGGCATTGTAATACATTCACACATTTACATACATTTCATAACTCTTAAAGTACGATTCTTGGTTTCCAACATCCTTTATCACAAGTCAGAGTCCCTAACCAGTACTCATTATTCCTTACCTTATTACACATATACATATTCGTTGACACTTCTTCAATATTTCATCATAATAAATATCTAGCATAATCAAATTCCTCATATAACATTGGCTTATTGATCATAAACATACCTCAACAGCATAAACACATAGTCATCGTAATAATAACATCATAACACCTCAGTCAACTCTCAAAATCGTCGTAGCTTCCTCCAATAATTTCAAAACCTAAAAAAAATTTTCTGCTCATATCAAAAGTGTCATCTGCCTCAAACGTACTTTAAAAATCGTGATCCCATACCAAATATATCATTCAAAGCTCTCATAATATCACAATGGGTCTGAAAAAATATGAAGAGTTCACACTGTGCAGACAAAATACAATTTCATAAGTGTGAAGTTATCCAACAGTGTGTAATTGCGTAAACATCTGTCACTGACATAGTAAAAAAGTTTGTCTCTCTCAGTTAAATGATCAGATAGCTGTGTAATTTGTGTGTTAGAGAAATATGGTACCGATGTGTAAAGTTGTGTAAGCAAATACCATATTAGCTAGGGCTCCTTGTGCTTGCCAGACACGATACACAAAGTAAGCGTGTACCCCCCTGAGGATTAATGTAATTATACCCTCAGGTGTTACAGGTTACAGCAATGGAATGAAATGTATAACGGAAAACCTTTGTACCATTGTACTTCAAATATCTTTAAAAATAAATGTTTTAAGTACAAAATTAATCACTCAAATTCGTGTACTGTAGCGCTAAACTGTGTGTCTTGTTGTAAGATAATCTCTGTGGAAGTGTCGTAGTTATCGTCCTCCGAAAGCTAAGTTCTGCAGAAGTCAATGTACTTACCTCATGATAAATAAAAGTGAAATGCTTTGGGTATAGATATATTAGTTATTACGCTTATTGCCGTGATGAAGAAAGTATTGTGCTGTAACGTATTGTTGTCCTGCGGAAAAGGCTGTCTCCTTGTAGCTATACCACAAAAGTTACTACTAAAACATGTTTTACTTTACAGAAGAATTCAGAAAAACTGTGCAGATATCAAACAGATACACCGCAAAAGCAACATAGTAAATTGTCACTCATTAGTAGCGTCGTGATAAAATCGTGTAGCTGTCACATAAAGTAACCACTGTCTCATCTGGTATCTCACAGAAAGTACTTTGAATCCAGAATGTATTTTCAAGTAAACCAAAATGTTGCATTAAAATCTCATTGGCAGTATATGTTCTAAGTATGTAAGACTGATAGTCGTTACGTAATCGTGCAACTAACAAGCAAGAATGTACACACACAATAACACTGTGACGTCTGTTCACTATAACAATGCATTCGTAATTTCTGTTTAAGTAAGTTCTCTTGGTTCTTGATTTGATATTTAACTTCCAACGTTGTTGCATGTTAACAGATTCTAAGTCTGACGAAGCATACTAGCAATGTAAAGTGAAAAGTTATATGGCAAAGACAAAGTTAAAAGGCAGATTATCTTTCAATAAACGGTTTCACATGTGAAATGTGGTGTAGCCCTTTGCTCTTCCTAGTACGCAGAGTTTCAACTTTAATGCAATTATCATGTGGTATACGTCGGTAAAGAATACTGGAATTTTTCTCAAGGTTAGCGTCTATGTTATTTTTCTCTGAGCCAGCCGGCGCATGCGGCAGCCTGCGGTGCGAGTCATTGTCTGTTCCTTTGTTGGCACGCGTTGTTATTGGGATTTGGAGACCTAACTTCTACAAATTCACCATGACGAGAGGGCCCTGCCCTGGTTAAATCCCGCCAGTTCTGATGCAGTTCAGGTCTGTCGTTACGATCATATCGTCTGTCGTCATGTCGGTAGATTCCATAGTTTCTTTCTTGTCGGTCACGTGGTGGAGAATTTCTCCCCGAGTCGTAACTGCGCGCTGGACCGTTGTGTCTAAAGTTATTCTGTCTCCCTTGATAATAATTATTTTGGTTCCCATATTGTCTGTTTCTCTGATTGTCTCTGTGATAGTCATTACCGCGGAGAGGTGATCTTTCCCTGTAATTATTACTACTCTGCCAACGTTTGTTATACGGGTGGTGTCTCTTTTGGTCACGATTTACGTTGTAAGAATAGAATTGTCGTGTCCAGTTATCGTTTCTGTCGTCACGGAATTGTGACGGATAAGACCTGTAATTGTTGTGTTCCTGTTTCTGCTTTCCGCAATTGTCAGTGTCAATTTCTAATTCTTGTAAGAGTCCCTGAAAAGCTTCAATGTCGTCTTTGCAACGTCCTGCTAAAATAATATGTCGTAAATGTTCAGGCAGTTTGATTAAGCAAATGCGGATGAGTTCTGAGGGGCTGTATGGGTTTGAAAGATACTGATTCTTATGCAACATGTCTTAAAAATATTTCATAAGACTGGAAAATTCAGATTGTACGAAACGTTTCATCATTATGATGCTATGTTTTACTCGGTCTTGTGTAGCTTGAGACCAATATGCTGAGAGGAAGGCATGATAAAATTCTCCTTCACTATGACAATCGTGAATGACCGATCGCATTCTTACAGCTGGTTCATTCTCCAAGTAGCCACACACAAATTCTAATCTGTGCTCCAGCGACCAGTTGGGAGGAAAACAATGAGAGAATTGATGGAGCCATGCTTGTGGATGAATGTCGTTGCCAGAATTCTTAAATGTTTTGAATTTACGTGTAGTAATGAACAGCTTATAGTCAAAATCATCATGTCGGCGAGTCACATGTCAGTCATTGTTACGTCGTTTCGGCGGTTCCATCTCAAAATCCAATGCGCCTTGCCAATTTCTTTCATAATTTCCAAAGTGTCCTGTGTTCTTATTTTGTGGTTGTTGCGTATTTCTATGTCCCTCTTCCCGTACTGGAGCGCGAGTGTCCTCTGAAATATGTAATTCTTGTATTACCTGCGTCAACTGATCTTGTACTTCCCGGATTTCTCCTTTGTACTGTGTATTGATTTGATTTTGATTTTGTTTGAATTTTCTAATTTGTTCATACTCTTCTGTGTCAGTGAAGGCTACAGGTCTTGTGTCATTCAGATCATCATCTACCTTTGTAGATAAGTTAGTGACCTGATCCGAAAGTTCAGCTACTTTCTCCGATAGTGAACACATTTCCTCAGTGTGTTTTTCTGAACCAAGTTTCAGAGTGTCCATTTGTGTTGATATCGAATCTACTGTGTTCTTTAAGTTTTCCTGAGTTTTTGCAAGTTGTGTAACCGAATCGGTAGATGCAACTGAGTCAATTTTAGCCCACAAGGTCTCATGATTTTCATGAACAATGGTTTGCAGTTCTTTTATGGCTGCTTCGTGATTCTGTAATGCATTTTCATGACGCGAAAAAATAGGTTGAAAATGCTCACAAATTTGTGTTTTTACGTCATTACAGACTTTTTGACATTTCGATTCAATGTTATGTAACTCAGTAGTTAAATCTTCACGTGTTTGTTCAAGTGTGGTGTCTAACTTCCGAAGATTTTGTTCCATTGCGTCTACCTTTTGAAGATTCTGTTCCACTGTGTCTAACTTTTGAAGATTTTGTCCCATTTGTTGCATTAATTGTAATAACAATGCATTAGTGTCTGGAATCTGTTCCTCTACGCTTTTCGGCAGTGCATTTGCACCAGCAACATTCACATTTTGACAAGCAGAAAATGTATCTTGACTTATTTGAGAAAACGGTGAGGACGCAAAATCTGAATCTACAGTATTTGCAAAATTGTGTCCTATCATTTCGGATTCCTGAGGCGAGCTGTTGCCGAGCGATCGATCGATAATGCTTCCCTGTTCACTAATTGTTTCACTGCCTACGCCATTGTTTGCCGCCCGCTCCATTTCCCTATGCACAATTACCAAATTACTATGTTGAACATTAGTTAATTCATTACATGGTAGCGCTAACACACTACTTTCGTCTTCACTGTCATTTCTCAGTTTACTTTGGAGCCTAGTATTACGTTTTTTACACGCCGTTATTGTCACAATATTTCACACAACAACACAGAAAAACACAATTTGAAGAGCAAAAATAGGGGAATACATTAACATGGCACTGAAAATAATATCTAGCTAATTGCAAGCGCAGCTGCGAAATACTTGGTGCAAATCTACATGCACGCCACAACTGTTTTACTGTACAAGAATGAAAAACTACAACTACAAAGGGAATTCTCTCTACAATTACGCGCTAGCAATAAACAAAAGCTACACTAATTACACAAACTACAAGAAAAAAATCAGAAGATTCCAATGAGGTATCCTAGGCTAAGGGTCGACATATGAAACGTCTCCTTAGAACAATTGTACATGACTGTGCTTAAACTGACACACAATATTTTTAGCGCAACGCAATCTGACTGTCAAAAATCCCTACAAAAGAATGGCCCTGACTAACATTAACCTATACGTTTCACAAATCTCTTACCTCACCAAAAATCTTCGTTACTCGAACTACTGCAATACAGCGAGCGCCACTACTGCCAGCTAAATAAAAGATTCAAACTACGGAAGGCACTAACTACTGATAGGCATAGTTAGCAATTGAAAGATGTTAATAAAGAACAAACAATGTATTTACCTTAACAGTCATAATATATATAGCAGTTCATGACATCCATTTTTACAAATATCAAACCTCCGCCATTTCTCTCCCCACATGCACCACTGCTGGCGGCTCACCTCCAACTGCGCAACGCTACGCGCTGTTCACATCCAGCTGCCGCTGCGCTACGTAACGTTGCCTATAAGAAAACATAAACAGCCTACTTACAACCTCCCCACAAAAAATGTAAATGAAAATATTTTAAATGTCAATGGACAGAGCAAAGTGTAACCTCCCCGTAATTATTTTTAAATGATATGAATTGAATAAAAAATGCAAATAATCCCATATGTTAGCTTCCCACAGTAATAAAAGTCAATGATAATAAAAATGTGCAAAAAGTTAAGTCCCCACAAAATTAACGTTATGCTAAACCTGATAAATCTTATAAGGCCAGCTGCGCTAACCTTGGGCCCTGTGCAATAACCAGCGTGATAAATTGATTCTTGGAGGAAAAGCAAAGGAAATTTTCTTTCAATAAAATGTTAAAATACTTGGTTTGAAAACAAAATTATTATTGGGGCGATTCTTGAACAAATTAATTACACTTAAGATCCATTACATTATCAGATGAGCGCAATGCTGCTTCATTACCTTATTTAACAATATACCTCGTCCTGAATCCCGACCATAGAGCCATGTCGACGCCCGCCGACTCCTCACACACAACTGCGACTGTCTCTCGCGCGCTACTAGCACTGACTACTACTCTCTAACTGAACTGAACTCTCGCGCAGACTAGCAACGAAAAGTAACTCTCTGGTCAGAGATTCTCTCGTGGCTCGCCATCGCTGAACTGTATACCCTGCATACATACGTGTTTCAAGTTTCATGAGCAGCAGACATCGATTATTACAGCGCATGACTCAATGTTGAATATTAAGTATACTGATACGAAATGGTGAGGTTCTCAGCATATTAGGCGAGGAAAGAAATATTAGGGAAAAAGTGACTTCTCATCTACATCTGCGTCTATACTCTGCAAATCACATTTAAATGCCTGGCAGAGTTTCAGCGATTCACCTTCACAATAATTCGCTATTATTCCAATCTCTTACAGCGTGCGGAAAAAACGAACACCTCTGTGTTTCCGCTCGAGCTCTGATTTTCCTTATTTTAGTATGATGTTCGTTTCTCCCGATGTCGGTCGGCCTCAACAAAATATTTTCGCATTCGGAGGAGAAAATTGGTGATTGAAATTTCGTGAGAAGATTCTGCCGCAACGAGAAACGCCTTTGTTTTTATGATAACCACACCAAATCCTGTAACATTTCAGTGATACTCTCTCTCCTGTTTCGCGATAATACAAAACGTGCTGCCCTTTTTGAACTTTCTCAATGTACTCCAACAATCCCATCTGGTAAGGATCCCACACCGCGCAGCAGTATTCTAAAAGAGGACGGACAAGCGTGTAGGCAGTCTCTTTAGTAGATCTGTTACATTTTCTAAGTGCCCTGCCAATAAAACGCAGTCTTTTGTTAGCCTTCCCCACAACATTTTGTAAGTGTTCCTTCCAATTTAACTTGTTCGTAATTGTAATTCCTATGCATTTAGTTGAATTTACGGCCTTTAGATCTGCCTCATTTATCGTGTAGCCGAAGTTTAATGGATTCCTTGTAGCACTCAATTTTCGTAATTTAGGGTCAATTCCCAGTTTTTGCACCACACAGGTATTTTTTCTAAATCGTTTTGCTATTTGTTTTGAACTCCTGATGACTTTACTAGTCATAAACAACAGCATCATCTGCAAACAACCGAAGACGGCTGCTCAGATTGTCTCCTAAATCGTTTATATAGATAAGGAACAGAAAAGGGCCTATAACGCAACCTTGGGGAACGCCAGAAATCATGTCTGTTTTACTCGACGACTTTCCGTCAATTACCACGAACTGTGACCTCTCTGACATAAAATCACGAATCCAGTGACATAATCGAGACGATATTCCGTAAGCACGCTAATTCACTACAAGACGCTTATGTAGTACAGTGTCAAAAGCCTTCTGGAAATCTAGAAATACTGAATCAATTTGAAATCCCTTGTCAGCAGCACTCAGCACCTCATGTGAGTAAAGAGGTAGTTGTGTTTCACAAGAACTATGTTTGCTAAATCTGTGTTGACTTCAGGGACATCGTGCGTCCTCATGTATTACCTCTCACTCGACAGTATCGTGGTATTATTTTTTAACAGGACGCCACGCGTCCACACATGTGACCTCTCTATGAACTGTGTGACTGGTGTTGAGGTACTCCTGTGGCCAGCAATATCCCCAGATCACTAGGCGACAGACCGTGTGTGGGACCAGCCCGAACGTCAACTACGTCCAAGTGCCAGTACTGAGTGTTCCAAAGACCAGATACGACAGTAGTGGGCCATTTTGCCTAACGAGAGGCTACAACGGATGTATGATACCCTTCCCAATCGAATCAGTGCGAGAAGGTACAACGTATACTGATGTGTGTTTTCATACAGCCAAGTTCTTTGTAAATTCGACTCGATTTTGTAATCACCGAAATAACATTACATACCCACTCAACTCATGAAGTTTTATTTAGTTTCCTTCTCCCCTTCCTGCTGCATCATTTTCTTCAGGCAGTGTATTAGCGTCATTCAATAAGTAATGCCCCACATCTCTTTTAAAAAGCCGGTAATATACATAGACAAACGTCCGTTTTGGTCCTTTACTAATGTTTGTTACCTTGAAGAGCTAACAGGCCATGTGTTAGTAACTTCTACGGTACTAGAGAGAGTCGTAGATGGCAAAAACTTCAGAGGAAGTCAGAGATTGTAGTATGTCCTACAAATAAGTGAGAAGTTAATTGCAATTGCCACTGTGACATGAAGACGTCGCCACGCGGGGTAGCCGTGCGGTCTAAGGCTCCTTGCCACGGTTCGCCCCCCTCCCTCCTCCCCCCCTTCCCCCCCCCCCCCCCCCCAAACGGAGATTCCAGTTCTCTCTCGGGCATGGGTATGTGAGTTGCCTTTAGCGTAAGCTAGTTTAAGTTAGATTAAGTAGCGTGTAAGCCCAGGGATCGACGATCTGAGCATTTCAAAATTTCCATGAAGACGTCGTCAGTGGAGGAGGTCGTCTTGGATTTCAGTGCTTCCCATGATAAATTGTTGCACTTCACTGTTTTGCGTTTCTTGTTGGATATCATCCCTCAGGACATCTTTGTGCGTGTAAATATTCTCTTTTGAACAACTTTGCCTTCTCCACAAGGAAACAAAATGTGTGAAACTGAAGTAAGGCTAGGAAGTTGGGTCGTGAGTCGTGCCGGGGTAGCACAGTGGATGGGGAACTAGCCCGCAAAAGTAAAACCAACGCACACGTCACTACATATAGAAAATTCAATTCACAATATCATATCTAATTTCCAAATTGAGCATTACACAATATATGTGAACCAAGCAGACAGAACAGAAAAGGACGTTTCCTATGAGCCTCTTTACACAGGAATCACTGTGGTATAAGACTCTTTTTGGAAGTGACTTCTTTCCTGTTCGTGTATGAAATCACGAATTCCCGCACGAACCAGTCTGTAGTTTCAAAACAGACAAATTCTACACCTTGGGTATTAATAAAGCACTTCAGCTGTATTTAGTCCTTTATTTTTAGGTCAGTACCGGTTTCATGGCACTAAAAATCACATCTTCAGTTTAGCAAGAGTAATAGAAGGCAGATTTCAGACTACCTAACAGATCAAAACGAAAATTTCTGTTCCGACACTGACAATGTTGAGTGTTTATGGAAAAAGTTCAAGGCAATCGTAAAATGCGTTTTAGACAGGTACGTGCCGAGTAAACCTGTGAGGGACGGGAAAAACCCACCGTGGTACAACAACAAAGTTAGGAAACTACTGCGAAAGCAAAGAAAGCTTCACTCAAAGTTTAAACGCAGCCAAAACCTCTCAGACAAACAGAAGCTAAACGATGTCAAAGTTAGCGTAAGGAGGGCTACGCGTGAAGCGTTCAGTGAATTCGAAAGTAAAATTCTATGTACCGACTTGACAGAAAATCCTAGGAAGTTCTGGTCTTACGTTAAATCAGTAAGTGGATCGAAACAGCATATCCAGACACTCCGGGATGATGAAGGCATTGAAACAGAGGATGACACGTGTAAAGCTGAAATACTAAACACCTTTTTCCAAAGCTGTTTCACAGAGGAAGACCGCACTGCAGTTCCTTCTCTAAACCCTCGCACAAACGAAAAAATGGCTGACGTCGAAATAAGTGTCCAAGGAATAGAAAAGCAACTGGAATCACTCAACAGAGGAAAGTCCACTGGACCTGACGGGATACCAATTCGATTCTACACAGAGTACGCGAAAGAACTTGCCCCCCCTTCTAACAGCCGTGTACCGCAAGTCTCTAGAGGAACGGAAGGTTCCAAGTGATTGGAAAAGAGCATAGGTAGTCCCAGTATTCAAGAAGGGTCGTCGAGCAGATGCGCAAAACTATATACCTATATCTCTGACGTCGATCTGTTGTAGAATTTTAGAACATGTTTTTTGCTCGAGTATCATGTCGTTTTTGGAAACTCAGAATCTACTATGTAGAAATCAACATCGATTCCGAAAACGGCGATCGTGTGAGACCCAACTCGCTTTATTTGTTCATGAGACCCAGAAAATATTACATACTGGCTCCCACGTAGATGCTATTTTCCTTGACTTCCGGAATGCGTTCGATACAGTTCCGCACAGTCGCCTGATAAAGTAAGAGCCTACGGAATATCAGACCAGCTGTGTGGCTGGATTGAAGAGTTTTTAGCAAACAGAACACAGCATGTTGTTATCAATGGAGAGACGTCTACAGACGTTAAAGTAACCCCTGGCGTGCCACAGGGGAGTGTTATGGGACCACTGCTTTTCACAATATATATAAATGACCTAGTAGATAGTGTCGGAAGTTCCATGCGGCTTTTCGCGGATGATGCTGCAGTATACAGAGAAGTTGCAGCATTAGAAAATTGCAGCGAAATGCAGGAAGATCTCAGCGGATAGGCACTTGGTGCAGGGAGTGGCAACTGACCCTTAACATAGACAAATGTAATGTATTGCGAATACATAGAAAGAAGGATCCTTTATTGTATAATTATATGATAGCAGAACAAACACTGGTAGCAGTTACTTCTGTAAAACATCTGGGAGTATGCGTGCGGAACGATTTGAAGTGGAATGATCATATAAAATTAATTGTTGGTAAGGCGGGTACCAGGTTGAGATTCATTGGGAGAGTCCTTAGAAAATGTAGTCCATCAACAATGGAGGTGGCTTACAAAACACTCGTTCGACCTATACTTGAGTATTGCGCATCAGTGTGGGATCCGTACCAGATCGGGTTGACGGAGGAGATAGAGAAGATCCAAAGAAGAGCGGCGCGTTTCGTCACAGGGTTATTTGGTAACCGTGATGGCGTTACGGAGATGTTTACCAAACTCAAGTGGCAGACTCTGCAAGAGAGGCGCTGTGCATCGTGGTGTAGCTTGCTCGCCAGGTTTCGAGAGGGTGCGTTTCTGGATGAGGTATCGAATATATTGCTTCCCCCTAATTATACCTCCCGAGGAGATCACGAATGTAAAATTAGAGAGATTAGAGCGTGCACGGAGGCTTTCAGACAGTCGTTATCCCGCGAACCATACGCGACTGGAACAGGAAAGGGAGGTAATGACAGTGGCACGTAAAGTGCCCTCCGCCACACACCGTTGGGTGGCTTGCGGAGTATAAATGTAGATGTAGAACATATGTGTTTCGCAGTCAGGTCGACGTCAGTGTGTCCGCAGACGGCCTGGTGGAGTAACAGGAAGCAGCGACATCTCCAACTCCTGGACTCATCGCATGGAAGCGACAACAGAACTGATTTGGTAATTTTTGAAAGGAGGATGAATGGTCACCATCGTGTGGGTACAATGTTACACTCTATGGCCAAGGAACCAAATGGCATAATCCTGCAGGATAATGCAGGACCGCACACTGCTGTGCACGTCACAAACGTCTGACCCTCAGATCTGACAGCCATCGAGAGATGGAAATATTCTTTCGTAACAGTCTCGAGCCAGCAATCTTCTTGAATTGACACAGCATGTGTTTCACACAGGGCAAGAAATTCCACAAGATGACATTCAGACTGTTTGATTCCAAGCCATAACGAATACAAAAATGTATTCCCAGATAGAATGGGTCTTTTGATCATTTAACACCCTTTATGTGATGAATATCTGCACGATTGTTTTCATGGTGTAATACTTTGTACTTTCCATTCCCACCTGGGCGTGACGACCTGCTGAGCTGAAATCCTCGGCCGTGACCTGTGCACATCTCCTTCAGCTAGTGTGTTCAGCAGCATCAAGTCTATCGGGCGACCTCCTGCCCCTTTGGTCGCCAATGAGCGGGTAACTGTCATTCAACAGACTCTGTGGTCGCAATATGAGCGTTGTCTGGTGTTCAACTGATGATGCGCACTACTTCTTTTTCATTAGTTATGTATAACGTCGATTCTGTTTCTTTATATACGAACATGCCTTATTTTCTGTAAAACATCTATCATCTTTCATAAATAGTCGCCTATACTTCAGAGACTGTATTGTATTTCACACTGCCACTAACAGCTGTATGTCATTTCGTTGGAAAAGTTTTTAAAACATCTTACCAGTAACAAAACATTTAACTAAAGGAAGTTACGCAATGAGATAGTTCATAAATCTCTTTCTAATCAAATGAAACTATTTGGTTCCAGACAGCTTTTCAAGTCTCAAACATCTATGACGTACCGGGTGATCAAAAAGTCAGTACAAATTTGAAAACTTAATAAACCATGGAATAATGTAGATACAGAGGTAAAAATTGACACACATGCTTGGTTTGACATGGGGTTTTATTAGAACCAAAAAAAACACCCCATATTGCTAGACGCATGAAAGATCTCTTGCGCGCGTCGTTTGGTGATGATCGTGTGCTCAGCCGCCACTTTCGTCATGCTTGGCCTCCCAGGTCCCCAGACCTCAGTCCGTGAGATTATTGGCTTTAGGGTTACCTGAAGTCGCAAGTGTATCGTGATCGACCGACATCTCTAGGAATGCTGAAAGACAACATCCGACGCCAATGCCTCACCATAACTCCGGATATGCTTTACAGTGCTGTTCACAACATTATTCCTCGACTACAGCTATTGTTGAGGAAAGATGGTGGACATATTGAGCATTTCCTGTAAAGAACATCGTGTTTGCTTTGTCTTACTTTGTTATGCTAATTATTACTATTCTGATCAGATGAAGCGCCATCTGTCGGACATTTTTTGAACGTTTGTATTTTTTTGGTTCTAATGAAACCCCGTCATTCCAAGCATGTGTGTCAATTTGTACCTCTCTATCTACACTATTCCGTGATTTATTCAGTTTTCAAATTTATACTGACTTTTTGATCACCCGGTACAAACGCAGACTGAAGTGACGAATGAGAAATTGTACGAAGACTGGGGTTCGAACCTGGGCCTACCACTCACTAAACAGTTGCGCTGTCCACTACGACACCCTAGCACAATGGCTCTGCATGAGTGCCCCGAACGCATAAGTACTCTGCTAGTGAGCAGCAGACCCGGGTTCGAATCCGGACCTTGGTAGAAAGTTTCATTCGTCACTTCAGTCTGCATATATACATCATGTTTGAGACTCGAAAAGCTCTCTGGGACCGTACAGTTTCATTCATTCATTCATTCATTCATACATACATTAATCCTTGTTCCATAGATCATGAATACGACATTACATAATGATTTGGAACGTGTCACTTTAACATGAGTTTTCTTGACACAAAATAATTTTTTCTTTTTTATGTTTGCACAGTTGCTACTTCATCTCTAAGAATTTATCTCCTGAGTGTCATTCGGAAATTCTTTTAATTTGCTTTTAAACGTTGGTTGGTTATCGGTCAAAGGTCTCTGTTAGATTCCTTTCATGTTTAATTTCTTAAATTTATTGTCATTTACGGCATAAATTCCTCTTCTAAATTTACTGTGGCGTTTCTGACTATCTGGGAGGAGACTGAGTAGTGGAACGTGTTACTTTTACACATAAACAAGAACGATCTGTCACACTACTACACTTTAAAACACAGTTTATATGTAATTCATGTCTCACAGTCTCATACGGAACCTACATCCGCTTTCTTTTATATACTGTATATGATAAGATACTGTCATCCCCCTTCCCTTCTGTGTGAGAGGATGAATGAGCAAATGTATTTCTAGTTGCATGCTTGAGGGTAGCAGACAAGGGTGTCTGCTAGAGAACAGTGGGACCAACGTCGGAACAGGTAGCTACGCTTTCTAAAAGCAAAGAGGTTTCTATCCTTCGTATGGTTCTGTCCGTCCGTTGTCATGTTGGTATAGGAAGCTGCCCCTCTGGCCACTTCCGTTTGTATTTGGGAGCCACCCTCAGAAAGGGACCAGGCAGTCGGTCCGTGGCGTGCGTCTGAAGTGGTAAGATCTCCGGCTAAGCGCATGTCTGCTAAGTCCGTAGGACAATGGATTTCTTAAGTTCAGCCTAACTGAAAATTTAATCACCTTTATTTCAGGTGTAGCTCTAAAATATCTAATGTTATCTTAAATTGCAGCGCAGTGTAATTCTCGTGTGAAGTTCAGATTATTTTCCGGTAGTTGCTTTGTCACTACTTTGTGAGTAAAGTGGAACCACGTGTTGATCAGTAACTCTAACTAAGATCAATCTTAAATGCGAATGCTTGTGTGATTATAACGTCTCGTCTTGACAACATTTTTCAATATAGCAACTTTTCTTTATGTTCAACCCACGTGGGGTGTACTTTGCGAGACCAGTACCACGTGCTTATATAACTGTTTGACCCATCAGGTTAATAGTAAGACGTTAGTAACCAGTTCGAGGTTTTTCTTTTGTAAATTGCTTTTCGATCTAATTTATTTTAATTATCAAAATTATTGTGGAGTTATACGCTTTGTGTAAACCAAGTTGACCACGTGAAGCATGTGGTGTAATCATCAAAGTAGCCCTCAGCTATTCTTTTTGGGAAGATTTCAGAGAGTTAGTATGAATTTAGTATACCAGTGTGTGGTAATCACATGACGGACAGGATTGTGGTATGAACGTAATTTCTTTGGGTGAAAACTGAATCTGTTGGTTGTGGTTAATTTCCTCTTGCATACGTTTCAACGTTCTTTGTGTGTTGTTTTATGAATGCAGTGTTGTATGCAGTCTCCCGATCTTGCCTCCATATTTGATGTGTTCCGTAAGATTGCAAACTCACATTTTCACAGTCCTAAATAAGGCACCAGCTCAGTTATAGCTCACGTTTAATATACTGAAATTTCAATGATCAATGTTAAAATAAATTTCCAAATATAAACTGATTTATTTCTTTTTATTTAAATTCACTTTTATATATATATATATATCACCGGTTGTCGTATGGCTATTAAAAGATTATAATTAATGTTAGTCTGGTTGGGAATTTGGTAAGCTAGAGTGGATACCTGGTGAAACAGTTGCGCAGTAATGCAAGGTTAACTTCCCCAGACAGCTCACAGCTTTTAACCCGCTTTTATTGTCCATCAATACCGCTTTCATCATAGCAAATTAAAGCAACAACGTTACATCGGTCAGACTTTTAATACTATTGATTTGATTAAAGCACTTATGCCTAGCTTTCAGACAGGATTCCCAGTTTATTTCAATACTGAGGTGCTATTCCAATGCAGTCGGAGAGTCTCTGCAGTGCTGTTCTAGTTTAGAGGGAAAAACCAGGTGGGCTGATAGTGGAGGCAGGTATGCGAGGGTGGTCTGTGCAGCTGCAAAAATTCACTGTGCCAGGCTGGCGTAGTGGCTGGCGCGTCTGTCTATTGAGTGGGGGACTCAGGTTCGAACCCCAGCCTTGATACAAATTTTCATTCGTCGCTTTAGTATGCACATATACATCAAAGCACTATTTCATTAGTTTTAATCTTCTTTTATTTAAAAATTATTTTATTGAAATAATTTTGAATAATTTAATAGTTCATGACCCAAATTTTGCCAATGCATCTACATAAAGCGCGCGCACACACACGGGATGGTGATAACATAGGCACAATACAAAATAAGTCTTTCAGTATCGTGCTCAATTCGTTTTGACAGAGTACCGCATGTCGTTGCGATCTCTATTTGTTGCTTACATTTTACGGCAATGAAAAAAATAACTTGTTATTTAACTATTCCCCTATATTTATAATTTGCAAAATATGATTTCGTTTTCTCTCTCTCTGTTTCTCTTAATTATTCTGGTGATGGTCAGTGTAGGCCTATACCAGTCAACGTTTTGGAGCGTTCTGTGATTATGATAGATGAAAATAAATTTTAAGCATTTATTTAGTCACATTCTCTTACCACATTCTGAACAGTCAAGAAGAGACATGGTAACTAGATTGGCTGCATATGAACGTAACTGGAGGTTGCAGAATTCTGAATCCATATTTGGTGATGATGTTCTGAGCGAAGGTGTCACCTACAAAACACAATCACACGTCCTCCGCTTGGGGAAAAAAGGGGGGAGGACGACAGCTAAGCCTGTTGGAAACTCTCAGTTAATATTAAATGATCAAACTTCGCTTGATGTTTCCAGTCAACTAAATTTCACTTAAGACCTCATTGCTCTATTCGTCCGCTGCTGTGTGTTCCATTCTGTTAATCTATTTTGCCTTCGATTTATTTTATTGTCACTGTCCACGTTCCCAAATTACTCTATATTCCGTTACTTCATCATAGACACGTCTTCCCTGCGGTCTAGTGTCATTTCATACTATGTGTAGTTCATCTTTAATACTTCCAATCATGTTACAACTGTCGAAGATAATTTTTTGCGTCACCTTCACTGCGTATCGCTTTTTTCAGAATTATTCTCCACACGCTAGTGCACGTCTTGTATCAATGTTTTGAGATTGATTGTCCATGCAAACTAGATAGCCATTGTTCTGTTGTTTGCCCAGACAATTATCTGCAATCATGTACAGTTCTTCACATTCATTTATATAAATCTGCCATGTGTGTGTTACTTGTAACATACAAATTTAGATGTAGTTGCAGAATTACTGTCTTTCTCATATTACCCCTCCACGCCCCTCCCCCCTCTCCAAGGAAAAAGAAATATTTTTCTGTTATTTGCCCGTTATATTTATTTACTGTTGGCTCATATAGGTAATAATTTGAGTGTTAAAGATTATGTTTGCCATGTTTCTGCATCACACGTTCGACGCGTAATAAGTTTTTAAAAGTTGTTTTAATCTACATGAAAACGGAGTTACTGCATATTAAACGGTTTCGCAAGTGTCTGAGGTGAATGACCCTGTACAGAATGCATTACAACTCGGCGACTGCTTGCTTGAGAACAACATGTGTGTTTAAAGTTGTAATAACTGTTCTGAATAAAGAAACAATGTCTCAATTTGAGTCTGTGGGTCCATACTACAAGGGACCATTAATAAAGTAAGCGATTGCGTCTTTTTTCTCGCAAAACTGAAGCCTGAGATCAGGTTGCATTAAGAACTGGAGTGGCGTATTTGACTCAACATTCTATTCTTAGTCCGAACCACAAACTTAAGTGTATCTGGATCATGTGGCTGTATTTCGTAACCGGCTATCGAGGCCTGATGGAAGCGATATGTTACACGTCATCCGAGACCTTGCGCCAAGGCCAAAGGCCGTGTTCCTCGCACGGCTTCGGCTGCACGAAGCAGCGATTGTTAATGTGTTCCCAGTCAACTTTTATCATCTGACACTGAGCGAGGTGCTACCGCGACAGAGCAGTGAGCTGGTGACCTGAGGTCGTGGTTCGAACTCCGGTACAGCTAATGTGCGTTCCCAGGACTGACTTTTAGTCTGCATTGTAAAGTGGGTTCTAAAGAAGTTTCCTGGCGGATTAAAGCGGTATACAAAACTGCAAACACTGAGTTAGCAAAAAAAGGGAGTGGTGGGTGGGTGTGACAGATATATACTCGTATCTAACAGTAGATTATCGTCACCAGGTAAATGAGTTTAGTAGAACTAAATCAGTTGATAGGGACGGAATTGGACTAGGAAATGAAACGCTTAGAGTAAAAGACAAGTCTTGCTTTTTGGGAAGCAAAGTACCTCACGATAGAAGAAACATTGCGGAGAAAATGTCGACTGGAAAACGCAAAACAAGTTTTCCTGAGAAAGAAAAATTTATTAATGTCTGTACTACTATATAAAAGCAGGTCGTTATCTAACGTTGTTACCCATTATCTCAAAAATTTCTTGACTGATTTATTTCAGACTTCTTTGTTCGGACGGACAAAGGTCAAATAGCCTTTAATACATGTGGTGTGTATATATATATATATATATATATATATATATATATATATATTGTGTGTGTGTGATCTATAAATTTGTAAATATACTATATAAAAGGGAAATGTTAGGAAAAACGTCAAAAAGCTTTTAACTATTTACCTCAAATCTTCACGCGATGGCCTAATGAATGTTCGGGTTAATATAGGCTACGTATTTCTTTTTTTAATTTGACACAAAAATTTTGTGAATAACTATGTACAATTTTTCTTTGTCATAGTCTGTTTTAACAGAAAACAGCAAATTTTTAACTTATGGCTTATTGGCTTACGATTAGAATAGTGCTATGGCATCCGAATCATCTGAAATTCTGTAATTAAAACTACACAAAATACAGTCATTGCAGCCACTATCTTCGCAGAACCTGGTTCAGGAGAGGTCGCTCATACCCCGCATACCAATAATTCCAACTGATTTACCCCTTCATTTTAAGCGACTTCAGTTAACAAGGTATCGTTGGCAAAACAATAAACAAGAATCACTGTGAGCGTGACGGGGGAAGAGGAGATGGACAAAGAGCAGGTGGAAGAGGAAATGGAATGGACAGAGAGACTGGGGAGGGTGTGATAAACAGAAAGAGGGGTAGGAGGAGGAGATGTATAAAGAGAGAGAAGAGGAGGATGTGGGCAGTGTGTGGAGGACAGAGCTCATGCATATTCAGAAACTGCGAATGCATTGCCGGATTCGCTAGTCGAATACTAATTTAAATGTTACAGTGACTTTTCGGAAAGTACTTTTTCCGGAGTGTTGTCTAATATGGAAGTGAAATACGAAGGATAACCAGTACGGACAACAAGAAATGGTATCTTTGAAACGTTGTTTTCATGAAGAAGTACAATCGGAAAGAGAGAAATTTAGTGAGCAACTTGGACTAAAAGAAGGGATAGGCTGATAGGACACGTTCTTCAGTATCAACAAAAAATCATTTGGAAGTGGGGGAGGTTGTGTTTGGGGAAAGAGGGGGGGGGACTGTAGCGGAAGAGCAAGCTGTGACTAAAGAATAGAAAGCAGGTTTAAGTGGGTTTCGATTATGGTAGTTACGGGAAGATGAAGAGATTGGCGCAGGATAGACTAGCGTGGGTGACTGCATGAAGCCAGTCTTCGGAATGAAGACCAAAACCATGGTTTAGAGCTAATATTGCACAGGTTCAAGTGGTATTATTACTTACGAGACATTGAAACACACTTCCAAGCAACACAAGGTCATCCAGTTCATAGCACGTTCTAATGGGTACCACGGAGTTTGTGTCCTGAGTATTAACAAACGCATTAAAAAAAGGGAAACAGCGACCTAAGGTCAACAGGATGTTTCATCTGCATTATTCATGGTGCAGAAGAGGGACACTAGGAATGTTTCTTATCTAAAAACTCCGTACTATGGAAGGGTTTCACATACATTGGGTATACATACACTTGGCTACAAAAAACATCGTCGCAGCAAATTTTCCTTCTTACGAATAACGGGCCGAGGTTTAAATACAGGGAGAGGACGAAATCTGAGCCCTGCGAGTCGTTAGACTGGCAATCTTCTCAGGTGAAGGTGTAAACATCTAAGTATATAAGCCAAACTGGAAGGTCCTTTGAAGTTTACCTTAAATGACGTATTTCTGGTTCTACTTCCATTTCTGCCTTTAATCTGCATTTACCCGATAGGATTCACTCAGTTTCTAGTATTAAATCTGCTCTCTCAATTTTGTATACGGAACGCAAGGGTAACTTTCTTTATGCCTTTGAAGAGCTGGAGATCTTTCGAGCGTTAAGAAAAATCTTCAAACCAAACTCTAAAGTCTCTAACCGAGTAGAAGCATATAGCCGTTTTGCCCAACTTTAATTACTTAAGTGAACAGTGTGTTTCATCCGCCCGCTCCCTCTTACCTTATCTTTCTTGGTGCCGTTACTGAAGCTACTTCCCCTTCGGTATTTTTTCTTTTTTTCAATTTTTTTAAATTTCTTAAAATTAACATTTTTTAAGGTTTTTTAAATTCTGAATGTTATGTTTATGTAAGTCGCACAACAGGTGAACAGGTTCAAGGCTTTTATCTTTAAATCTGTAACTTATTTGCTTGATAGTTGCTATTTTTATTAGTACTTTTATTTTTGTACTTCCGGTTCCCAGCCGTTTCCTTAAAAATTGTCGTAAGCTGTTCATGCTTCCGAGCGTGCACGGCTTCCCTCGGTGCCTGTGATTTAACATCCAGTCAAATCCGTATATGGCGGTCACAGCGTTCCGTCCATGCGCTCATCCTGCTGAGGTACTCTTTTACTCTATGCTTTGTTCGTCCCCTCCCCCCGCGTTTTTCCCTTCTTGTCCAAATTCTCTTCTTGTCCAAACTATTTATCTTCCATGTTTCACTTCCATACAAGGCTACACTGCATACAAATACTTTCAGAAACGACTTCCTGACACTTAAATCTATACTCGATGTTAACAAATTTCTCTTCTTCAGAAACGCTTTCCTTGTCATTCGCAGTCTACATTTTATATTCTCTCTATTTCGACCATCATCAGTTATTTTACACTCAAATAGCAAAACTCCTTTACTACGTTAAGTGTCTCATTTCATAATCTAATTCCCTCAGCATCACCCGACTTAATTCGATTACATTCCATTATCCTCGTTTTGCTTTTGTTGATGTTCATCTTATATCCTCCTTTCAAGACAATGTCCACTCCGTTCAACTGCTCTTCCAAGTCCTTTGCTGTCTCTCACAGAATTACAATAATCTCTTATCTCGTCCCATTTCTTGATAGTTTCCAATTTCATTTAGCGCTTGTAATCCATGACTATCGCTGTTTTGTAAAATTTTCCCAAATTTTAAAGAAAGGATTGTAAAAGTGGCCTTAGCACCAAATGTAAGTATTCGGTCTTCCACAAACTTTTTGTCACTATCATATGGAGTTTGCGTAAAATTGCTTATGGTCTCTTTCTTATTTTTATTCGGATATGAACCTGGCACGCAGAAAACATTCTACTTCAGCGAAAATGTAGGAAACGCGATGAGATTTACTTACCTGTGAGCAGTGGATGGCGGCGGTAACTGACGTAGTGTAGTAGGCTACTGTCGTCCTTCTTCAACGATGTGACGAATTGCTTCCAAGTCTTCCACCGCTCTGGAAAGGGGAAAGACACTAATTTTTTTTGTCCATGCACGCCTTCGAAACTGGTAAGAAAATGTTTGTGATAAATTTCAAAATCATACTGCAGTTGCTGCTAAACAAATTCACGTAAGGGTGCAGTCCGATAAAAGAGGCAGCATTGGAAGGTCCTCGATTTATTACTAAAACTTACGATGCAGCGGATCGAATTTGCGACAAACTGACCGTGAGGTGAGATATTATGTGTGAAGAGAGTCGGATAATCTAAAAAAATATGCGATCACCTGTCAACCAAATTACCGTTCGCAGCATACAAGTTAGTTGTGGGTGCGAGCTTAATTTTCCCACTGTGAAATAACCATAATGCAAAAAAAAAAAAAATCAACTTCTTCAAAATTATTTAAATTTCTCTCAATACCATTGCTAAACCCGTTAAGAATGCTATTCGCCCAAGTAGAAGAGTCCAAAAGGTATTCGATTTTCTTAATGAAATTTAATGGTCAACCATAAAATTAATATCTTTCCTGAGATCTATTGCCAAGTTAATAGGCTTCAGAGCGATTTGAAAGTGCATTGCACACATGGGCTGAAAAAATTATTTTGGCCTCAAAAGGAATACAGTATAGTTACTTGAAGCAGAAATACAGCATAGTTACTTGACACCGAAGCAATTCAGAGGCAGACTGCTAGATATGTTACGGTTAGGTTAGAGCAACAGGAAATGTTATGGACATGCTTCGGAAACTCAAATGGCAATCACTGGAAGGAAGGCGACGTTCTTGTTCGAGTAACGCTATTGAGAGAGTTTAGAGAACCGGCTTTTGAGGGTGACTAATGAGCGATCCTACTGCCACCAACAATACATTACGCGTAAGGACCACGAAGATAAGATACGAGAAATTAGGGCTCATACGGAGGCGGACAGACTGTCGTTTTTCCCTCTTTATTTGCGAGTGCAACAGGAGGGGGAATGACAAGCAGTGGTACAGGGTACCCTCCACCACGCACCGTACGGCGGCTTGCGGAGTATCTGTGTAGATTTAGGTGTACTTTAATGCTGGTAATGAAATGTAACACCGAACTCACATTACCAAACAGATGAGACAAGACACCAATAAATGTTACACAGAGGACATGCAATTAAAGTAACTGTCTTAACTTTACACTCAAAAGTTGTGTAAGTGGTGAATTACGCAGTTACTAACAAATTGGCTATGGCCTGCTCTGTAGCCAACACGGTGCTAAGTTCAGCAATAATATATTAATACTTCTGATTAACTTTCAGTAACTGTAAAACAGAATAATACTCGTATGACTGTACATACTTTTCTGCATTGATTTAGGCAACAATTACTTCAAGAACGTATCACTAAATCTTTTCAGCACTGGTCAGATAGCTCAGTTACTGCTGAACTTATTACTTTTATTATTTTTATTTTATTAGTGTTCTTTTTCATCTAATTATTAACTCATGAAAAATAATGAATTAACATATTTTAAACATTTAAAATCATTTGAGTTTATCTGGCCGGAATCTTACAGGGATAAAACTGCAGTAGATTACCAAGTTCAGCTACTCAAAAACTGTAAGCTCACTAATATACAGGCCTTGTACTCGTACGCAGGAGACTGAATATAAAGCATAGGGAGACTACGGACGCGGGACGCAGTCGTGTGAATGACAGCCCCCTTCCTCTCACAGGCGTAACCACTTGTCGGTTCGTGTTGATCACGCTAAAGGCCCCCGTCAATATCGTTCCGTTCGGCACAGCAACAAATTCTGTCACAACGGCACTCGATATAAATACATATAATTATTGACGTAGTATAATCCTTGATGGTGAGTTTTATGAAAAATTGCATCCCATTTGTGGTAGAAATCAAGCATTCAAAAGATTAGAATCACAAGAAAGTTTATTGTAAATAGCTATTACGAACACAAGGCATCTGTCTTACAAACTGTTCCTCATATTGCAGAGGTCAGACTCAAAGAAGTTCTAAAAATGCTTTCAGAAGCTCACCGATGCATTCAAGTTCAAACATTTTCACGAATATTCATACAAATGCAAAACATAAATCTCGATATACATTAACCAGCATTTCCGAAATCGCACTTCTAAGCAAAATGCTCGATACGTTACGAAAACTAGAAATTCAGTCACAAAAATTTGTTCCATGAGCTGTTCAGACCCTTTACTGACGTAGTTCGGGCTTGTTAGTTAATGTGAACGGTGCATGAACCTTAATTGTTTATAGACATTCACTTACTCGTATTCTCTGATGTGGGAATACATTATTCCTAATGGATAAGTATTTCGGTTTCTAGTAGAATGATTATAGTTTCAATGCTGTATCTGTGATCCATATCGTTCAGAAATCTTATCTCATACATTGTTATTTGTAATGCGTTGAGGAAGAAAACTCTCTCTCTATTGACGCACAACTACCGTGGATTCAGAAATTTTCGTTCTTGTGAAAAACAGCTGGCTCTTCTTCATAAGTAGTAATGAGTGCTATCGACAGAGAATCTCAAGTTAATTCCACATTTAGAGATCCCCGAAAGCTTTCGACATCGCTCCACGTTAACTGATCTCTGGTCACATTGAGTGCCTATAAAGAATCGCATCAGTTGCGTGTAATTTCCTGCCAGAAACGTGACAGTTCGTAGTAAATGACGGGGACTTATTGATTACAATATAAGTAGTGTACGGTGTTTTCCAAGGAACAGTTGTAGACCCTCTGCCTTTCCTAATCTACATAAACGTTTTAAGAGAAAATGTGAGCAGTCCTCTTAGATTGTTAGCAGATATACTGTCATTTACCATCTAGTAAACTCATCAAAAGATCAAAACGAATTGGAAAAAGATTTAGACGAGAGATCTGAATGGTGCGAAAAGTGGTAACTAACCCTAAACAATAAGAACCGTGAGGTCATCCACACGATTATTTAAAAAATCGTTAAATTTCATTACACGATAAATGACACATTTAAAGCTTTTCGATGCAAGCAAATACTGAGGACTACAGTTACAAACATCCTATATGGGAACCATCACATAAAAAATGTTGTGGGGAAGGGGAACCAAAGACTGCGTTTTATCATTAAACACTTAGAAGATGCAACAAATCATCTAAAGAGACTGCTTACACTAGGCTTGTCCGTCCTCTTCCGGAATAATGTTTAGCAGTATGGGATGCGCATTAGATAGTATTGACGGAGGACAGCGAAAAACGTCGACGGCAGTTCGTTTCGCTTATCGCAAAATGGATAGTGTGTCACCGATATGATACGCGATCAGGAGTTGCAGTCATTAAAACAGAGGCATTTTTCGTTGTGGCGAGATATTTTCACGAAATTTCAATTATTAACTTTCTCTTTCGAATACGGAAATATTCTGTTGGCTGGCACCTACAGTGGGAAAACAGCTATGGTAATGAAATAAAAAGAAATTAGAGCTCGCATGGAAAGATTTAGGTGTTGATTTTCTCCTCGAGCTATTCGATAGTCGACCGATCGAGAAATAGTCTGAAAAATGTTTCGATGAATTCTCTGCCCAGTTCTGAAGTGTGATTTTTTTTAGGGGGGGGGGGGGGTTTAGGGCGCAAAACATCTAAGGTCGAAAGCGCCTAGGCTGAAGTATGAATTGTGAGTAGTGATTTAGATGAAGATGTAGGTGAGGTGTATTTCGTCAGTGATGTGACTTTCTGCCACAATCATAGTTTTGTTAGTGCTGTAGTGGATAGCAAATATTCTTAGATAAACATCTGATTGTTTTGTGCCATATAATGACGTAAATATTTTATATGACCCTGGTGTTCTGTATCAAACACAGGATATAGAGTGAAAAAAATTAATGCAGTTTCCAAAGTGTTTCAAGAGAGCTCCACAAGTGACAATGTTAGTACGTTAAATTGTGAAGATGTGTATAAGAAAAGGCGCAGTTTACCTGTAGTCTCTCCAATCTTGTCGATATGAAGCAGCGAGTGAGCTGGCTCAGTGACTTACACTCGGGGGGGCATTGGTTTGAATCTCCATCAGGGCTCCCAAATTAAGATTTCCCGTGGTTTCCGTACATATATTTGGAGAGGACAAAGACGATTTATTTCGCCATGCCTTCTCTTAGCATGAGTTTGCATTTCGTATGTATTAGTCTTCTTGCCGAGGAAACTTTCTACCCTAATCTTCCTACCTTAAAACAAAGAAACTAGCCCTTTACAGCCTGCGCTTTTCTACCTGCATTGAAATAATACCAGGCTTAACTTTGATATCAGAGAGGGAAACCAGCAGCTTACGTTTCAGACGCTATGTAACTGCGTCACTGCTAAATGATCGCCTCGGGAACGACTTGTTGGGTGTGTGTCGTCAGAAAAGACAAGAGACTGAAACGTCAGCACAGACAAAACACATTAGCTCCTAACGGCCGGCTTGCCGTAGTACGTTGTGTGCCGGACACTCAAGGCCAAGCCCAATCATACTCGGCTAGGCGATGAATTTACAGACGAAAACCCGGAAAAGCTTACTCTACTCTGTTACTACTTTCGTTCTGAGATATGGTCTGCTACAGTAGTAGAAGTCATGCAAGGACTTGAATACAACGGCGTTATTTCCGAAATCAGCCAGTTCGAATGCTACGGGAAGAAAAATTTTTAATCGCCAGCATTTGGTCACATAGAAGGCAAAGGTTCCTAATCAGCGTACTGTGCTTCAATACCCTGGACTGAAGCCCAAATTTACCGCTAACGTTTCGTCGATTAAGAAAATGTGACGCTGTTGATAGTGACCCATTCGTCGGATTTTGATGAAATATGCTAATTCCTTCTCTACTTTGATACATGACCTCCTCTGAAGGCGATTCCTTTGTTAGAAGGAGTCGTTTTAAGCAGGTATGCCTACCAGCTGAAAGTATTGGAACCCTGAATAAAACCAATCTGTTTTCGGAAAAAGAAATGGGTTGCATTAGTTATTGCACACCTCTCGTACATGTATGAAAATGAGCCTCAGTGACCGAACCCTTGAAAATTTACGATAGCAGTGAGTATAAAACAGACCGCTTTGTACTTAATTTGATATGTAACATACCACTGGAGTCTAATAATTGTAATTACCTAATACATAACTTTTAAGTTATGCATAAAATGTAGAGTAGTAAATTTAACGTTGGTTTAGTTGTAATGTAACATAGTTCCCTCTTTAGCGCTCTAGGATTAGTAACCTGTTGGTAGCGAGATCATTACGGAGCATAAGTTCGAACCGGACAAATACATAGCAGGAAATGGGCTGTGGCCTATTACAAAACCATCAGGGGATTCCCCTTAGATGAATGGAGGAAACGCGATAGACCTAGACGCGGAGAGGGACTTGAGTCTCTGTTCTCTCGAATGCAAATGTGCTGCTGCAAACAGTGCACGTTAGCATTTAGTAATGACAAGACGTAGCCATACAAGATTCTGTTTATGTATACTTAGGATGCACTCCAGAGTTGTCCCTAACGCTTGAGACAAACGAGAACGAATTGTATTTTACTATCAAAATGTTGCTGAGGTCTGTTAATAGTTTAGCACTTTGGAGGAAATGGCAGAAACAGTGTCACTGTAGGCTTCTTTTGCAACCAGAAGATAGTTTCCCCGACCTTAAAACAAAGAGGGAAACAACATGAAATTGACGAATAGGGGACCGCCGTTCTATTTTCTGCAAAGCCATTTACCTACGATTACAGACTATATTGTCGTTACTGTCGTAAAATGACAGCTTGCAGTAACGCAGTTATCTGTCTTTTGACCTTGAAAAATAGCGCTTACCACCAAAACAGCACAATACTGCCACGTTCAATACCACCAAATCTATGCTTTTCGTTTCTTCAAGGTTAGGTTACAGGCGATCTTGATAAATTAATCTCAAATGAATGCGGTTAAAACTTGTAAACCTTAAAAAGTGCAAAATACTGACTTCTTCAACATCTCACTAACCCTCTCCTATTTTTCATTTATTTTTGCTCGAACGTTCGTATCATCTATCACATCGTAAAAGCTGCTTAAGAGTAAAGGCTAAAATAACAACTCAGCAAAATGTGAGTTTTCGATCGCCTACAAAAATTAAAATACAAAAAATAAGCATCCAAACATTTTAAATCCTTTCCTAATAATTTCGTGAGCAGGTAGGACATTTCACAGACTCTTAGAAACCATACAATACTCTTATCATCATCTGCCATAATAGAGGGTAGATGAGTAGGAAAATTGCCCTATGAATGAATGTAAAAAATAACGAGTTAAACACTACACTAATATCTGTACCCGAAAAGCACCTGACGTCGGAGGTTTCGGTTGCAGAAGTGGAAGCTATGCGTCATCGAAGAGTGTAAACGATTGAAAAAAGACATCATCCCGTCGGAGTAGCTGGGAGGAGATAAATCACGGCCGCATATGTTGTTCCACTGGCCATCACTTTAGCGCTCTTATTCCCAATGACGCATGCCTCTACCACAATAGCACACTGATAGCATGTAAGTGCGCAGCGAATTGAGCCTTGGGATTGTGAGTGATCGCTTCCTGGGCTGTCACAACTGCTGATTCGCTTCTCTGCAATCCCAAATGTCTTCGTTCTGGATCTGTTTATCTGTTATGTACATGTGTCGTATATCTCGAAGGGCAATAAGGAAGTCGGAACAGACGAAATATTTTGCAGTCTCAATAGATCGTACTTCCCCAATACTCCAAGATTTTGTGTATGCATCACACCCAGTAGATTAGTTTGGTAATCTGATTCCAGGGGCAGCCATAGAGCGGCCGAGAGAGTCTACCTACTTGCTCACACAGTGGCGTACTCATTACTAAATTCATGGAACAGCAGCAAGTTAAAAACACGTTTACGAGTGGATTCCCTCCCATAACTCCGTAAATACGAAATAGATGCGGACCTCTCCAGCAACGGGGGTTGAAATCTGCGTTTCGCTTTTGTGTTTGACACACTAGAAGTACCGCTAGGTCGGCCTTTGTGCAGCTCGCAAATTACCTCCAGCTGTCGCGATTTATGAAGATCTACACTCCTGGAAATGGAAAAAAGAACACATTGACACCGGTGTGTCAGACCCACAATACTTGCTCCGGACACTGCGAGAGGGCTGTACAAGCAATGATCACACGCACGGCACAGCGGACACACCAGGAACCGCGGTGTTGGCCGTCGAATGGCGCTAGCTGCGCAGCATTTGTGCACCGCCGCCGTCAGTGTCAGCCAGTTTGCCGTGGCATACGGAGCTCCATCGCAGTCTTTAACACTGGTAGCATGCCGCGACAGCGTGGACGTGAACCGTATGTGCAGTTGACGGACTTTGAGCGAGGGCGTATAGTGGGCATGCGGGAGGCCGGGTGGACGTACCGCCGAATTGCTCAACACGTGGGGCGTGAGGTCTCCACAGTACATCGATGTTGTCGCCAGTGGTCGGCGGAAGGTGCACGTGCCCGTCGACCTGGGACCGGACCGCAGCGACGCACGGATGCACGCCAAGACCGTAGGATCCTACGCAGTGCCGTAGGGGACCGCACCGCCACTTCCCAGCAAATTAGGGACACTGTTGCTCCTGGGGTATCGGCGAGGACCATTCGCAACCGTCTCCATGAAGCTGGGCTACGGTCCCGCACACCGTTAGGCCGTCTTCCGCTCACGCCCCAACATCGTGCAGCCCGCCTCCAGTGGTGTCGCGACAGGCGTGAATGGAGGGACGAATGGAGACGTGTCGTCTTCAGCGATGAGAGTCGCTTCTGCCTTGGTGCCAATGATGGTCGTATGCGTGTTTGGCGCCGTGCAGGTGAGCGCCACAATCAGGACTGCATACGACCGAGGCACACAGGGCCAACACCCGGCATCATGGTGTGGGGAGCGATCTCCTACACTGGCCGTACACCACTGGTGATCGTCGAGGGGACACTGAATAGTGCACGGTACATCCAAACCGTCATAGAACCCATCGTTCTACCATTCCTAGACCGGCAAGGGAACTTGCTGTTCCAACAGGACAATGCACGTCCGCATGTATCCCGTGCCACCCAACGTGCTCTAGAAGGTGTAAGTCAACTACCCTGGCCAGCAAGATCTCCGGATCTGTCCCCCATTGAGCATGTTTGGGACTGGATGAAGCGTCGTCTCACGCGGTCTGCACGTCCAGCACGAACGCTGGTCCAACTGAGGCGCCAGGTGGAAATGGCATGGCAAGCCGTTCCACAGGACTACATACAGCATCTCTACGATCGTCTCCATGGGAGAATAGCAGCCTGCATTGCTGCGAAAGGTGGATATACACTGTACTAGTGCCGACATTGTGCATGCTCTGTTGCCTGTGCCTATGTGCCTGTGGTTCTGTCAGTGTGATCATGTGATGTATCTGACCCCAGGAATGTGTCAATAAAGTTTCCCCTTCCTGGGAAAATGAATTCACGGTGTTCTTATTTCAATTTCCAGGAGTGTATTCGACAGCAGATCGACCAAAGATTAGCCATGCTGGCAATCCTGGAAAAGCGACGTTCCTCATCTTATGTCTCACTAGAAACCCGTCGGCCCGGCGACGAAATCTAAAGATATAGCATAAGTGTACCTAAAGTTGAGGATCCAAGCCTTGGGCTGCGTGTTACTAAGCTACTATGAATAAATTGTTGGTGATAACCGCGCACCATGTGCCTTCGTAGTGTACCTCAGACAACCACGGCACGCCTATCCTAAAATCTACTTTCAGACAGCGCTAGTGGTTACCACGAATTTCTTATGACTCACTAAGCGACTATGTTCCCCTTTAAGGTAGCACAAAGTGCGTTATCGCTGGCTCAGTCGAGCGGCGCACGCTAATTATACGTGCTTAGAAAGAGAAAGTATGACTCATAACAGATAAACACGCAGTTAACAGTATGGCCGTGCAGGTAAATTTAACGTGAGTTTGTTGCGAGAAAGAAACGTGAATTTACAGTTGTGAGTAGTGCCTGAATATTACCAACGCCAGAGGATACACTTGTATTTTGCCTGAAATGTAGCACCTTCACTAATATGAAGTCATCGAAAAACTGTACGAGGTTTTAAAGTAAAGCACGATCTCCATTTATTTTGTTGTTATTGGTCTGATGAACCTAATTAAACGTGTCTCAGACGTGTATCTGCAATAGTTTTCCAGAACGTCCAGAGAAGCAAAGATTATTATACAAGTAAATTTGTTTATTTCCATTAAGAATGTAGAAACGGGTATGTCATTGTTGGCAACCGTTAGTGAGGTGTTTCAGTCGTTTCTTACCCTTCAAACGAGTTAGTTTTCTGTATTGTTCAGTGAAAGAACGAAGTCGATACACGCGAGGCATTACTTGCTCGCATTGAGAATGCAATAGGCGAAATTAAGAACAAATCTGTGAAATTGAAACGAGCAACAAAATCTGTTAATACACGTGCAGCTAAATGCATTGAACTCGGTGGAGACATTTTTGAACATTTATTGTGAATGTATTGTGAAATCGTATGTACACTGTACAATTTCCTTAACAATGAGCTTTGTTTTTTTCCGGTTTAACATGAACACACATGTGCTATGGTATTAATAAAAGCAGATTATCTCACACATTCAGACATTTCAGTTAACGTTATTACCATCATTTTTCCAAAACTAAATTCTCTATATCTTTTGTTGAAAACTTTGTACAATTGTCTGGAATTTGAAAAACAAATTAGGCCAAGTAGTTAATAAATCAAAAACTTTACGAAATTACTTCTTTGTTTTTCTAGATGTTCTGGAAAATTACTGCAGACGCACGTCTGGGACATGTTTTATTAGATTCACCAGATCAATAACAACAAAATAAATGAAAATTGTGCTTTACTTTAACCTGGTAAACTTTTTCGATGGCTTCATATTAGAGAAGTTGCTAAATTTCAGGTAGTATCTTTTATTAGCCACCTCGCTGGGTGTAAGGAGCGTAAACATGTAAACATTGGACGACTGAACAGTGGAAAAACGTTTTGTGGAGCGACGAATCACGGTACAGAATGTGGCGTACCGATGGCAGGATGTGGGTATGGCGAATGTCCGGTGAACGTCATCTGCCAGCGTATATAGGGTCAACAGTAAAATTCGGAGGCGGTGGTGTTATAGTGTAGTTTTTCATGAGGGGCGCTTGGACCCCTTGTTTTAGGTGGCACTATCACAGCACAGACCTACATTGACGTTTTAAGCACCTTCTCGCTTCCCACTGCTGAAGGGCAATTCGGGGATGGCGACTGCATTTTTCAACACGATCGAGCACCTGTTCTTAACGCACGGCCATTGGCGGAGTAGTTACACGACAATAACGTCCCTGTAATGGACTGGCCTGAACTGAGTGCTGACCTGAATGCTATGGAACACGTTTGCGATGTTTGGGAACGCCGACTTCGTGCCAGGCCTCACCGACTGACATCGATACCTTTCCTCAGTGCTGCACTCCGTGATGAATGGGCTGCCATTCCCCAAGAAACCTTCCAGCACCTGACTGAACGTGTGCCTGCGAGAGTGGAAGCTGTCATCAAGGCTAACGGTGGGCCAACATCATATTGAATTCCAACATCACCGACGGAGGGCGCCATGCACTTGTAAATCATTTTCAGCCAGGTGTCCGGATACTTTTGATCACATAGTGTATAAAGCATGTCCGTGGGACGCGGGAAACAGTACAGTCATTATCGTAATACGGAAACGGAATGATTTACTTGAAAGGTGGCTTTCATTGGTGACGTTCATTTCGCAGATTATTCTGCATGTTTCAAGTAAATAAACCCATATAATGGTTAATTAGTCTTATTAGGTGGATTAGAAAGAGAGATACGTTATAGTTAAACACATGTCTGAAATAATACGGGCTTTGGTAATGATAATATTTAGTTGCATGCTGTAGGTGTAAGTAAAGTGGATTTGCCAGTGGAGGCGGGGAGGCGAAGGCCGGTGAGCGCCGGAAGAGCATTGTGCAGGAGCCGGGTGTTCCAGGGGATGCGGCCACTGACCTGCAAGCATCAAAAGGAACGCCGCCGGGTGCCAGGAGAGAGAGAGAGAGAGAGAGAGAGAGAGAGAGAGAGACAGAGAGACAGAGAGAGAGAGCGAGAGAGAGGGGGGGGGGGGAAATGTCGAGCAGACAGAGAGCGTCCAACGTACGCGCTGGCGCCGCCCGGTCGCACGCTGTTTTAGCGGCAAATGGGCTGAGCTCTGATTGGGCAGTTCATAAGAAAGTGCGGGAAACGCTGGGGGTCAACGCCCGCTGTTTGAACAGAGAAATTTTTTGATAGGTGGAGAAATTGTATCACTCCGCGAGGGAGATGTGGGAGGCCTTTGCAGCGTCGGGATTGGCTGATTAGAGTTTGGCGGAAAGATTGTCGCAAGAGCATTGTGCAGGGCGAGGCAGGGGGAGAACGTCTGGTGCCGTGAAAGCGGACAGTCGCAAAGTTCGGTAGCTCTGAGATAGGGACTTAGATTCTGAAGACTGTGCTGTGTATGATCTAGAGTCTGCAGCTGCAGTAGGACATCGGCGTCCACGATAGGCATTGCATTGACTACTAGTATAATTGCAGTTGATTCCGCGTAATAGGCTGGCAGTCACCATTGAACATAGTCAACCAGTGCACAGAGCTATCATACTGGTATTGCACGTTAGTACAAGACACACTGGGCTGCACCTTAAAGGTTGTTGAGCCAGTCTTGAAAGCGTTGTATACCATTTAGAGGAAAACAGGGCTTGTGGTATTAGTAGTTTCTGAGTAGTTTATTCTGCTCAAGATATTTGAGAGACTTATCTTAATTCAGTGAATTCGCAGCTGCAGTCGTCGCCCCAGCACTACCGACGGAGTCAGCACGCTGGTAGACGGTATTGCAAAACTTGCAACAGTGGCAGTAAAGTTCAGAAATAATCGTTGGATCGTGTTCTTGCCATCCACTGAGCATCCGTGCAGTTTTGCTTGCGATTCGTTATTGGTTATTTGTATTTTTGCATGTTGTTTGGTTTGTTTCTTGGTGGTGGTGTCCGAAGTACGTATTATTTCAGACACAAAAGAGATTATAGGAACGCAGTCAGATCACATTTACCATTTGCTTATCCAGGGGCATAATTCAATCTAACTTCGCATCAACTTAACATTAAGAGCTGAGAGCCAATCTTACCAGTGTAGTATATCTAAGAACAGTGTACAATTTGTTTAATTTCTTTTCATTCATGATTTGTTCAATATGATCTAATTTCTATCGTGAGATAATTTACAATAAATACAAGTTATTTACAATATCGCTTTTGATTCAGCAGTAGTGGTAGTTAGCCGTCACTGTCACATTAATATATTTTATTCATGTTTAATAACGACCACTACCCAAGAAGAAGCTCTCCATACTGACGTCCAAAAGACATGATCATTGGCTTTCGGGGCAAGGGCCGAAGCATTTCTGGATCGGCTACGTTTGTAAACTGTTCGTATGCCGCTACAGTTACAGTAGACCCTACATGGCAAAATGGTGGTATCCAAACCCGACGCCGTGGCAGCTGTGGTTCCCCAAGGACCACGGATGACAGGGATGAACTACGGCTCCGGAGTTTTGTACGACCGAATAGACGTGCAACTGACCGCCCAGATGAACCAAGGGGCTGAAGACAGTGTCTTCTCAACGACCGTTCAGCGCACGTCGCTTCATTGACCCTCGCAGCAGGCCCCTGCTCCATGCATCCATGCTGACTTCTGTTCAGCTGCGACGAAGGCTGGGATTTGCCGGCCAGTACAGCAACTGGGCCTCCAACGAGTAGCGACTGGTGGCCTTTCCAGATGAGTCTCGTTTTATGTTCCATCGGACGTGTGACCGTAGGTGTGTACGGCGCGAAACGTCTGAAAGCAAACACCCAGGCCGGAGGAAGGAACGTTATGGTGTGGGGAATGTTTTCGTGGCATTCCTTGCGTGATCTTGTCACTGTGGATGCATATGGATCAACATAAGTATGGATCCATAGATAAAATTTGTTTTCCTCATCACGATGGCATCTACCAGCAGGACAACGCAATGTGGTACACAGCTCGCAGCGTACGGTCATAGTTCGAAGAGCACCAGAATGACGTTATCGTATGTTGTGTACATAGTTCCACGTAGTCAGCGCGTACACAACTTTCCCACTAGAGCGCGCCCCGCCAAGCACGACAGCGCAGGCGCAGCGCTCGTCTGTCTCCGCACTACGAGATGGCGCTGCCTTAGAGACAGACCAAATTCTGCTTCCGCTGATCCGCGTATTAATATGTAACGCAGCCAATGAGATTGCCGCTAACGTAGAACCTTTTCTCCTCACGGATTACACTCGCGTAGTGATACATGAACGCGCGAGGTATTATAACGAGCGTACAGACCTCCGATTAGTCAGTCTGCATTAGTCTGTACGAGTTTGCATATGTCTGCACCAGTCTGCATTAGTCTGTACCAGTCTATAGTCAAATTTCAGTCTGCACCTAATAAGATTATCATATTCCTGTACATAGCCATGAAGAGAAATGTATAGACACTTTGTCAAGTATCAGAGATATGTGAGAATAAGATTAACGTACCAAGACCAAAGGAACTTCCGATTGTCCATTGTAAATAGCAACCAGAATGAAGTTACGTAATGTTTATGCTTGTTATTATTTTAATAAATGTGTGTGAAAATTAATCGAGTTCTGTTTAAAGTTGGTCACCATCAATCTGCTACTCTAAGCGTGCAAGTGGCATTTCTATCGTCTGACCCAACGGCAGAAGATAAACACGCCACAATAAGACCACGAGACATATTGCTGACACTCGCCTACTTCGTTAGAGCGACAAGTCAATCTGATGGTGTGTGTACCGAAGGTCTTACAGTACGCACACCACATCGTACGCCTCAGATTTAAACCCAATTTAGATTCTTTGGGAGCACCTTGATCGGACTGCTCGCGCTATGCATCTGCATCAGAACAACCTAGCACAACTGACCACAGTACTGGGTTCGGCATGGCTCCACCCTCCTGTCGGTACCTTCCAGAAACCTAATTATTCTCTTCCTGCACGTCATCCAGGTCCGCAGTGCAAAAGTCGGTTATTCAGGCTTTTGATAAGTGATATCATTACTGTGACCGGACACTGTACATCCGCCAAAGCTGCCAAAGATGCACGCAGGACTACCATGGCTACGAAGAATATGCAGACACTACATCGCTGTTACGGTAATCTACAGAAACAAGTTCACAGATGTTTTCCACTGATGTCATCGTGTATACGATTGGAGCTCACCCCTCAGTATCAGTTAAGGAGTGAAGATGGTGTACTGAATCACCGAAACTGGTAGCTATATAATAAATAACATCCAATGGACGGCTGAAGGTGTTCCATTTTATTACATAAGAGGACGGCCGATGTCCCTCAAACCTTGGACACCTGCTGAGCCTGCGCAATGTGCTCTAATGATCTGGAAAAGTTTCTAGGTTACATACAGTTCTCATAGCTAAAATATTTCTGCTTTATTTCTATAGCCGGCCGCTGTGGCCGAGCGGATCTAGGTGCTTCAGTCCGGAACCACGCTGCAGCTACGGTCGCAGGTTCGAATCCTGCCTCGGGCTTGGATGTGTGTGGTGTCCTTAGGTTTAAGTAGTTTAAGTCTAGGGGACTGATGACCTCAGATGTTAAGTCCCATGGTGCTTCGAGCCATTTCAACCACAATTCTATACTTGTCTTATCACAAATAAAACATGAGCCCGTGTATTAACAAAAACCTTTTTCTTACCAGTCAGTCTGTTTTCTAAATTGTCTTTTTCTTTTTTTTTTTTTTTTTTTTTTTTACAGTGATGAGGTGGGCAGCATAATTCTGTGATGTCAGAATAGCTTCTCAGTTTTTGGATAGAAATAAGCTATGTAGAAAAAGAGATACATTGTTTTTTGATTCTCCTGACAAACGTGAGATTTGACAGTCTGACCTTCCACTCTTCATACGTACAGGGTTATTGTGAAGTACTTCCAGTGTTTCGGAAGGTAACTACACAACTACGAAACGTGCTGAAAAATGACCGTGTCAGTGGGTGGAGCACCTGTCCCAGTTCCGATTCGTAATACGCGCCGTGGGGATAGTTGCCCTAGGGGGCAGACGTGTCGGAACACGCAGACATATCACTCGCTCCGTGTTGTCGCATCGAACTGGTTCGCTCCTGCATGAACATAACTCCAAAGCGAGCTGCTGTCTCGCCCTCCCAGGTAATTCGCGTCAGCGAATACAGTGAACTGCACGCACGGATTGGTCTTTGTCGTGTCAAGAATGGTCCCCATATCTAACACCATCTGCAACGTGATTTAAGGAATCTGCAGAGAAGCTCTATCCACTGTCGTGTGTCATTTTGCTGCATGCCTTGTGGTTCTCACACAGTCGTTTTCTAACATCCTGCAGGGACTTACGAATTACACTGAACTTTTTTTTCTTTACAGATTCAACTGACATCGGTACACGAAGTGTTATGCGATTAGCGCAGGAGTGCTTTACCGGCTTCCATTTCGTGGTCTTAGCTGTTTAGCGCAAATTCCACATGAAGCTTTAGGCGGAACCTAAGGGATTCGATCATGAACTGCAGTGAAGAGTAGTCGATTTGGTCTTGGAGAAGAGATCTGGTTTGGAAAACGGAGCCTGGGAGCGAAGGTGGATGAGAATGAGGAGACGGAAGCCCACAATTGCACCGAGGTACAATGGGCACCACATCTCGAGATTTCTACATGTGCGTGGTGACCACTTTGCAGCACCGGTAGTAGAAATCATTGGAGTGAATTTCTCCTGCTTCATCGTGGACTTCCAGCAGCAGCAGTAGCAGTAGCAGCAGCTGCTGCTGCAACCGCAGTCGCTCTCCGATTCAAGCGCGTTATGGAAGTTTGTTGCAGGGCACAGTTCAGTCACTGTAATTCTTATTAATCACAGACAGATCGCATCATCCATTTTTTTAATTTTTTTTTGTATGCGAGTGCAGGCTTTCTCGGCGAATTTCGTATATGAAGTGTTCACGGGTTGTCAGCCGAGCAGCATCGTCGTCTCGTAGCAACGTTTCGATGGAATGCGTCTCCATCATCTTCAGGCGAAGACTTCGTCTGAAGATGATGAAGACGCATTCCATCGAAACGTTGCTACGAGATGACGATGCTACTCGGCTGACAACCCGTGAACACTTCATATATCACCACCCTTGGTTTAACTTTGTCAACTGTCCCAGAAAACGTATGTACACGAGGAAGAATAAAACCGATGTGTTATGTTGACCTATGTTTCATTTAATTCATACCTTCTACAAACAAATCTGTCGTGATACTAAATTCAACCTGTTATTTCAATAAACAAAAGTCCCTTGGTCACTGTTGTTAATTTTAGTTATCCATGTAGGAATAAAAGTCGTAGTCTTGGAATAAAAATACAATTTATCGTCTTCAGTTTCACTACACAGGCCCACATTCCTTTGTCATCGCGTTTAAAATCAGCTGCATATCATTTTCAGCTCGTTGTCTCGCGGTAGCGTTCTCGCTTCCCCAGCACGGGGTCCCGGGTTCGATTCCCGGCAGTGTCAGGGATTTTTCCTGCCTCGGGAAGACTGGGTGGTGTTGTGTCGTCTTCATCATCATCATTCATCCCCATTACGGTCGGAGGAAGGCAATGGCAAACCATCTCCACTAGGACCTTGCCTAGTAAGGCGGCGCGGGTCTCCCGCGTCGCTCCCCTACGCTCTGTAAAGGAGTATGGGACTCATCATCATCATCATCATCATCATCATTTTCACTGTAGTGTCACTGAAGGGGTGGTTCTGTGTCTTAAAAGATATCGAGAGGCAGAAGTTCATTGGAATTACCCACATACCTGCACGACATGGAGATATTTTTTAACTTCTTATGCTAACTAAGTAATTATACTGATTTACATGTTATATTACATGAACGGTTGTCACTCCTGGTGATGATAATTCTAAGAAAGTTTCCCATACGCATCTTCCCACGTTTAATATTTCTTTGATTTCTTTATGAGGTTGAATTTTATACGAACGTAATCGTAATACTTTTACATAATATCAAGGACAGATTTCCAGTATGTCTCAGTTTCGTTGCGTTTTATTTCGAGCGAGCAGGCGCAGCAATTATGCCTTACTCTCCGCTAGAGAGAAGCAACGTATACATACACTATCCCCGTGTGGTCATAGTGATTCAGGTTTTCTGCATTTCCCATAATCCATTTTATGCCATCGCTTGGATGCTTACGTTAAATTGCTCACAGCCAGTATTCTTCAGTCTCTAAAGACTGAGGTGGCGACAGGATGTTTAACTGTAATGTTCTTCTCTGGCACGCTTGCTATAAGGTTTGTGAACAGAAACAATGTTCTTGGTAAACTGTGACTATAAGACACATTAACCTTTTTCTCAGCCATGATCATCTACGACGGTCCGTTGATAATTAGTAACAGTAACAATGTTATGATTTTTCTGTAATCACAAAAATATATAAATTCGTATATCTATAGATTAGAAAGCTACTAGCACGTCTGATATTTCTGTATCATCGTAACTCTATACGTCAAATTGTTGAGACCTTCCTTCTGTTTCTTGCCCAATGCCTTTTGGCAATAATTTCGAGATCTTCAGGCGATAGTTTGGCTAATGTACGATTCCCCAACACTCTTACTGCTAAACTTCAAGAAAGTCTTGCTGTAAGAACGTCAAGAAAGCAACGAAACAGCCGTCGATTGAACAGCCCAAAACAAACGATGGCACACGTAGGAACTGAAAGTGATCAGGTCTTGTCACTGTGGCAACTTAACGTCGGGCAAAATATGACGAACATCTGTTCACGTGGACTCAAATTTTGAACATTTTGCACGGATTATAAAGGAGTTAGTATTGTCTACAGTAAGTTAACTGTAGCCTGATCGAAATGTTAAGTACTATGAGGTCAGTATCGTCAATAAGAACACGCTGAAAAATTTCAGACTTGTATTGGCACACGTATCACCTCTCTAGAAAAAAATTCTAAGAAAATGAACTTAAAAAGATATTTTAAGTATTAGTGAGAAAAATGCACAGAAGTAAAAGCGATAAACTGTCAAGTGTAATTGGAAGCTTTGTACCAGCGACATCAATGATTTCCATCTGCAGATAACGACAGCTTCGGTTCCACGTAAGTGGTCGGTGATAAGGAAATGCTTGTGCAAACAGGCCGTGTTGGCAACACCTTTCTTATCCGGTAGCGGTCAGCATCACATGACGGTGACCCTGTTTGGCACCTGGTGGGTTGCGTAAGTGTTTGGGTCCGTTATGAATGGTCGCTATCTGTAGAACTATGTCGCTCACTCGCTGTTAGATACGACACTACATCAATAGTTGATTACCAATGAGCCGCACAACGGACCGCGATGATCTAGTTTTTTAAGGGAAGCACTCTTACAGACAGTTTCTCGAGCGACGAGGCAGCTAGAACCCATAAAAAAATTAATAACTATGTGTCGACTAGTTAATAACATTAAAGACGATACGACAAAAGATCCGAATTCTGTTGTGTCTTCTTCGTTTCTTTTGTATTTTCGGACATTTTGTTATTACTTTGGCTGTTCCTGTAGTGAAACGATAGCATAAGGTGTCATCGTTTTGGGATGATTATGTTTCGTTTCTGGGGCGCTCAACCGCGGGGTCACCCACGCCTGTACAAAGTCCCAGTTTTTACACAGTCCAATCTAGCCACTGTTTCGAATTATGATGATGATGGCGAAATGATGAGAACAACACAAACACCCAGTCCCGGAGCAGAGAAAAATTACCAATCCAAGAGGGAATCGAACCCAGGACCCCGTGATCCAGAGGCAGCAACGCTACCCACTTTTTTTTTTTCTTTTTGCATTTTGTTCGTTATTGATCGTTGTGTTTGGTCGTTACGGACGTCGCAAGACATCCTGTTCAAGTTCGGTGGTTGATCCTTCCACTCAGTTTTTTATTACAGAGGCCAACCGGCTCTCTGACCGAACACGCTGAGCTACCGTGCCGGCTACCCAGTAGACCACGAGCTGCGGACGTCATCGTTCTGTGATTCGCGGATTAATGAGGATAATTCAGATTACTGAAAAGTGGTAACGTCCATCAGACCACACCCAAATGGTTTAAACTAGCCATGTTGCTTTGCAGGTAGTCTTCGTTTGACAGTTGGAATACGCGTTAATGATTTAATGTGCACCTGCAGAGCTTTCACATCGAAACATCACTTTGAAAGTTTCGTGCATATTTTAACAACGTAGATTAATACCTGTAGGTAGTTTGATGTAGAAACTGAGCAACAATCCATGCGTAATATAATGTATCTGTTTCACGTAAATATTACGTACTGTCGATGTGATACACATCTGCTGACAGAGATAGAAATGGAGTTTTTAAGTATTTGTCGTCATCTTCACTAATATTAACTCCCTCTAACAAGTTCATTTAAATGACAATCTGTCGATAGACTGTTTGACACTGATTCCTTTTTTCTCTCTTGGTTAAATTTTCGTAGCAAAATACCTAAATCGCTGAAAATCCTCAGTGATCTGTGACACATTACCCGTCCTTACCAGCAGTCTCTGCTCTTTTCACTACCCGCGGAACCACTTGTGACCGCCCTGGTACAATTATTGAAAGACTACTTCAATTCTTTTTGCGTTCAGAGCATTTCTAAAATTTCTTTCGCCTAATGTCCTGTTTACCTCGTACATCCATATTAGTTCCGGAGATGAGGAAGGTATTTGAAGATTATATGAAGAGATAAAAGAAATTATTCAGATAGCTAATGGAGGTGGAAGTGTGGTGGTAATGCGAGACTGGAAAATGACAGAAGGAAAAATAGCAGGCGAAAATGGACTGGAAGACAGAAATAAAATGGGAAGCCATGTCGTGGAATTTTTCATAGAGCACAATAGAATCATTGCTAACACTTACTTTAAAAGCATGAAAGAAGGCGGTAACCACGGTAGACACTAGAAGGTTCCAGACAGTAATATAATGGTAAGTCACCGATTTCGAATCCAGACTAAGCTGCAAAACATTTCCAGTGGGAGATGTCGACTCAGACCATAAATCACTGGTTGTAAGCGGCAGATTACAAGTGAAGAAACTGCAGAAAGGTAGGAAATTAAGATAACACACGCATATAAAGTGAAAAACAAGTAAAGGTAGTTGAATATGTCAAAGGAAGAATTAGGCAGTGATCTACCGAAACGAGGAAAAAGAATACAATAGAAGACGAATGAGTGGTCTTTACACATGAAATAATGAGAACAGCTAAGGATCAGATGGACAAAAAGAAAAGGCCGAGTAAATTACCCTGGATGACACAAGAAGTATTAAATTGAAGTACTTAAGAAACTGGCAGAACACGGCGCTGTGGTCGGCAACGCCTATATAAGACAACAAGTGTCTGGCGCAGTTGTTAGATCGCTCACTGCTGCAATGGTAGGTTATCAAGATTTGTGTTTGAACTTGGTGTTACAGTCGGCGCACGAGCGATGGAACACAGCATCTCCGAGGTAGCGATGAAATAGGGAGTTTCCCGTACGACCATTTCACGAGTGTACCGTGAATATCAAGGATCTGCTAAAACATCAAATCTCCAACATCGCTGCGGCCGGAAAAAATCCTGCAAGAATGGGGCCATAGACGACTGAAGAGAATCATTTAGCTTGACAGAACTGCAACCCTTCCGCAAATTCCTGCAGATTTCAATGCTGGGCTATCAAAAAGTGTCAGAATGCGTACCATTCAACGAAACATCATCGATATGGGCTTTCGGAGCCTTTATGACTATGTGACACAAAACTTTACGCCTCACCCGGGCCCCGTCAGCACCGACGTTCGACTGTTGACGCCTGGAAACCCGTTTTCTGGTCGGACGAGTCTCGTCTCAAATCGTATCGAGCGGATGGACGTGTACGGGTATGGAGATAACATCATGAATGCATGGACCCTGCATGTCAGCAGGGGCTGTTCAAGCTGGTGGAGGCTCTGTAATGGCGTGGGGGTGTGCAGTTGGAGTGATGTGGGACCCCTCATACGTCTACGGTAGATACGACTCTGACAGGTGACACGTACGTAAGCATCCTGTCTGATCACGTCCATCCATTCATGTTCATTGTGCATTCCGACGGACTTGGGCAATTTCAGCAGGACAATGCGACATCCCGAACGTCCAGAATTGCTACAGAGCGGCTCTAGAAACACTCTTCTGAACTTAAAAACTTCCGCTGGCCACAGACTCCCGAGACATGATCATTATTGACCATATATGGGGTGCCTTGCAACGTGCTGTTCAGAAGACATCTCCACCCAATCGTTCTCTTAAGGATTTATGGCCAGCCCTGTAAGATTCATGGTGTCAGTTCCCTCTATCACTACTTCAGTCATTAGTCGAGTCCCTGCCACATCGTGTTGAGGCACTTCTGCGTGCTGAAGGTGGCCCTACACCATATTAGGCAGGTGTACCTGTTTCTTTTGCTCTTCAGTGTAGATTTTAACTGACGAAAGACCAAAACATGAAAGTCCATGTAATGGAGCAGGCGAAAGAGAAAACAAACGTCTAAAAAAGTGTGACTGACACAGAGTGCGAAATGGCAAACCATAAATATCTGGAAGAGACATGCAAGGCCGTATTTTGAAGCATGCATGTCTATGGGAAAGATAAGTGCTGCCTATAGGACGGTCTTACAGACCTTTAGACCAAAGAGAAGCATCTGTATGAATATTAGGAATTCAGATGGCAACTCAGTTATGAGCGAAGAAGTGAATGCCGAGAGACAGAAGAAATCTATGAAAGTGCTATACAAAGGAAACGAACTTGAATACGATATTATAGAATGGGAAGGAAAAAACAAAAACACGACGGTAGTGCGACAGTGCTGAAAAAAGCTAACTCGAAACAAGGCGCTTTGGGACGAAAATATTTCAGAGCTATTAAGATCCTTTAAGGTAACATACTGTGACGAAAAGTTTCAGCTGATATGACATATATGAGACAGGTGAAATAAACCCAAACTTTAAAAATAAAGTAATAATTCCGGTTCCAAAGAAGACATTCAGTCAGGTGTGCATATTACCGAACCACCAACCTAATAAGTCATGGTTGCAAAATACTAACACGAATTACTTACAGAAGAATGGAAAAAGTGTCAGAAGCCAACGAAGGGGAGATCAGTTTTGGTTTCGGAGAAATTTATTATCATGCGAGGCTATACAGCTCCTACGACTTAGCCTAGAAGACAGATTAAAGAAAATCAAACCTACATTTACAGTCATTGTAAATTTCAAGAAAGCTTTTGAAAATGTTAACTGGATTTCACTCTTTGAAATTCTGGAGATGGCAGGGGTAAAATACAGATAACTTGCACACAAACCAGGTTGCGGTTACGAATCGAAGGACATAAGTGAGAAGCAGTAGTTGAGAAGGGAGTGAGATAGGGTTGTAGTCTATCCCCGATATTAGGTATTTTACATCCTCTACATTGGCCAACCAGTAACGGAAACCAAGGAGAAATCTGGCTAGGGAATTATTAAAGTTCAAAGAGAAGAAATACAAATTTTGAAGTTTGCCGATGACATCGTAAATCTGTTAGAGACTGTAAAGGGCTTGGAAGAGCAGTTGAACGGAAAGGGTATGTCTTTCAAAAAGGAATGATATCAATCTAAGTAAAACAATAGTATTGGAATGCAGTCAAAGTGAATCAGGTGATAGTGAAGGAATTAGATTAGATAAAGAGGGGCTAAAAGCTGCAGATAAGTTGCCCTCTGTCAATTTCCAGCTGTAACAGGATCATAGTCACATTTCTGTTTCTGTTCATTATTTTAGTGCGTTTACTGATCACCTTCATTTTCTGCGAACTAGTCTCTCCACCTCAGTATTGTTCTTTTTTATATTCCACGTGAAAAGCGAACATCTGCGCTACGTTCATCATGTACGTTCTACTTCTACTCTATCCGGTACGTATATTACTTCACTTTCTTCCTATTAGACGAGACATGTTCATTTTTAGAAACATATTGAGTTTTAAAAGCATTGCCGTATGATCTGATACATGCTTATCACAGAATCCCTGTCATAGTGGAATTTAGCCTCTGTGACTGAGTAGTAGCTAATTTTCGACAGAAATGTGAGGAAACCCAGACTATAGTTACACTGAAAGGCAGATCCCGGCATTAGTATGTAATCACGTAGGAGAACTGTGCAGCTAAATCAGGGGGATGGCCGGGACTCGAATGTAGGTTCTTTTGAGTGAAACTCCAAATTTTTAACGCTGCAAATCATTGTTCTTACCACGGGTTGCCACGACTTTGGAAATATCTGTCACAGTTTCAATAGAAAAAAAGACTTTAGCGCAGTGACAACGCCCTATTTATCTTTGAGTCTGAAGTCTATGCTCGGGCACAACAGCACAATTTACATTCCTGAGAAGCAGCACCTGACGCAAAAACAACCCGAGAGCGACAAACAGTTCAGAGATAACAGCAATCGGATTGCACTACCGAAATTCCTTTCCATGTGACTCAACACTCCAGTTCCGCCTGAGATAACTAAGAACGCCGCCCCAGTGCCTGAGACAGTTATCGACCTATGTAGATATGTTTTGGAAACGAAACCTCACTTAATGTACGAGATTTCGTTGGGCAGATACCTAAAGTGAATAATATTAAAAAATGAGTGCCTGAAAAGTAGAAAATAATCCTTTACTATATATGATGATTTTCAGTGGCTCTTCACAGTTTTGACAGCTGTATCAAGTAGAATATACATGGTCAGAAAGCTGTGTGCAAGCGATGGGTCAAGAATAACTGGAATTTCTTAGCGGAGGGTGTAGAGCACCTTTGCTACCTACTGTTCTGAGTATCTCGATCAAACATCATCCATGTCGTCGAGAAGTTTCACCACTTCAGCGATTTTACAGTCGTACATACGAGGGAACAAAATGCTATCACATGTTTATGTCAAAAATTATTATTGCTCTGGAGCGTGTTGTTGCTGGTATGATGCATAAAGCAAGCAGCAGTAGCCCCAGCGAAACACTGCTTCATCACCACGACTGGAGAGAGAAACACGTGTGAGAATCAACGTGAAAACAATGTATTTCTTCTATATGAAACGCATAGTCCAACATGAATTGTGTCCCTAAGACACGACAGTCTGCCTGCACATCTAAAAAAAAAATTCACAAGGCACTGACAACAGATTCACACCCATCCTTTGAACCTGATGAGCACACCTACGACCTTTCCCTTCCCTAGAATGACCATAAAAGAAACGTTTACACTATATTGCAGATATGAAACAATAATAGTTTAATAACCGAAAGGAGGCTCGGTGGAAAATTTTCGAAAAATTTTGTAAATTTAAAAATGGACACAAACAGCTTCGAAAAATTGACACAAAAACGCTTAGAAACATTTTGCAAAGCACGTTTGGAAAGGAAGGATAGAAGAACAGTATCTCAATGGAAAAACAACAGCAATTCAGAAAAATGTCATTGACAATTTATCATTGAGAAAATGATAGTTGTTCATGTCAAGAGGATCAGGCCCGACACTTACGGTCATCTACCTACTACTTCCTTTGCAGTCAAAACTACTTGGATCTTTTTTTTGTGTGTGGATCGACGACAACAACGATGTGCCAGAATGATCAAAGTCGACTTCCCAATACAAAACGCAGTTTCGTGTGCTGCGTTTGGAAAACGGCTGTATTGAAAAATAATGCAAAATGTAGCAAAGCAATCTGTTTGAACGAAACATAGTACAATGTGTTCAATCTATGTCAGACTTCGTACTATGAGCTGGGCGGCAGGTTACAGACTCTGGAGAAATCTTCGGAGAAATTTCTTCAGACAGTTAAGAAAAAAGCTGCAATCATCGTCAAAGACGTACGCTTTCAGGCTATCACTAATACAAAACACCCAACACACGACCGTTTTCTGGAAGGACGCATTAAGCTGCTTCCTGACAGTCATACGATTCGATGGATACTGTTCTGCTGAAGAGAAAACATGGAAACATTGAAAAATGGAAAAAAAACTCTTGCCATAATTGCATACAGTGTTGTGAGTAATGTGAGGCCAAATTTATTTGTTTCAGCATTGCAGCAAGGTTTGTGTATCTTTAAAGTTGCTCCACATACTGGAATTTTGTTGAATTTACTATTATATATTATGTCCCAAGTCAACATCCCTTTTCTCTGAACTTCCTAATCGTATAGGAATGAATGAGTTATCGTTAGAAAGTTTAATAGATTTTGTCATTGCGATCACTATAAACAAGTTGCAGGGACAAACGCTTCTAAGAACAGGACTGCACTTACCAAACCCCGTGTTTATTCACGCTCAATTGCATGTAGCTTCCTCAAGGGTAACTAAATCAACTACCGTTTTTGTATCCCTTAAAGAAAATGAAGAAAAGTATACGAAAATTACGTAAATATCGTTTACTCTTATGTACCGTAATGCTCTGTAAAGCTCTTTGATCAAAATTATGTGGACAGAAGTGCATATGCAAGGACGTATCACAAGTTAATGATTACTATTTTTTTTAAATATCTCTTCTTCATTTCCATAGCTACCCTCATCCCAACGACTAAAGTTATTCCTAATACTGTCATAATTTAAAACTATAGAAGCGCGAAAGTTTCGCGCCGGTCCCGTCATGAAGGTTTGTCTGGAGCATGCCCGAGTCTCCCTGTTCAAGTTCCGGGGCACAATTCTTTCAGTTCGCTTATGGCAATGAGGAATTTCATGATTGGTTATATGATGGGCACAACATTTCACATGACAGAGGGCATTGTACGTTTCACACCAAAAAATGTGATTGTTCCAGTTTAAGATATTCGTCGAGTAAAAAGTGTACCTCCAGCACAATAAATGGGAGCCCGTAAGTTCAGCTAAAGCTTTTTGAGTGGAATATTGACGCAGAGCTATTTGCAATTAAAATAAACAGTCTTCGTCATGTTTACCCATCTACAGAATCTCTTATTCCCTCCGTGCCTGTCTTTTTTGTAGCTTTATAATAAAATAGATCTGGAGCAAAAATGAACCGTCGATTGCCACACATTCGTAAACGCTCCTCCTCTTAACAATGACATTGTGCTCACAGTTTATATATATATATATATATATAGATAGATAGATAGATAGATAGATAGTCGAAAAGCCTTACGAAAACACTTGGAACATTTGATCAGCCATTGTAGGAGTATCTGAAAGCCTTAAATATGCTAGCAAGTCTACACTGAGATCCCAAATCTTCGATTGCTAACACAAGATATGATTGATACCATCTCCTAACATCTGCCATGGGAGTGATTGGTTCTATAATGGAAGAGTGCACATTTTATTCACACAACTTCTGCCACTGTCTTATTATCTTGAAGCACTTACAAAAACAGATAATATGTCACAAAAATACATGTATAGGAAACTGGAGCTAAACAATGTCATCGTAACATCGTCGCATTACTACTTGCAGCCATCCAATACATAACTGGGGGACTAGGTTACGGTAGGTACATATGTCCATCATAACGGCAAGGAACTATCTTTAAAACTACTCGATCACAGCATCGTAACTATACATAACCCGACAGGCTGTCATGCTGTGGCGTAAAGGAAGTAGCACTATGGTTAAGGTTAACATGAAACTGATCTAAATTATTGATATAAAATATACAATAGTTTGGTTCCCGAAGTCTAGGAAAACTTAAGTATAAAATGTATTCGGATGACACGGAGAACATTTCAGTTAAGTTTGTGGCTAACCAAGTGAAGATAACTTAGAGCCAAGCTTTACAAATAACATGAGACATGGTTCTGATGATCAGTTAAACATGCCGAAAGGTTGGTGCTCGAGATCTAAGTGATCTTACGATTACACTAGACCTTGACATAAGACAAAATTCTGATTATTAATTTAAACCGCCCACTTGGTGCTCTAGTGCGTTCAGTCGTACAACTATTTTGAAACATAGTGCTGTTCAGATTTCTCTTCACTCCATTTAACAGGTCCTGTAATTCTTCAGCTTCACTGAGGGTAGCAATGCCATCAGCAAATATTATCATTGGTATCTTTTCAAATATGAAGTGCATTCGCAGTTGCGAATACGGACAGTCATCAGCTATAGAAAGGAATGACGGCAATTAATATTTGCCCGTGGTCTAGGGGAGCCGGCACGGTAGCTCAGCCTCTTCGGTCAGAGGGTTAGCTGCCCTCTGTAATAAAAAAAAAAAAACTGAGTGAATGGATCAATAACGAACTTCAAAGGGCGTCTGGGGACGTCCGCCATGAACAATTGCAACGAACTAAAACGAACAAAAAAAAAAGGGGGTAGCGTCTTTGATTCATAATCAAAACGTCTTCGGTCCCGGGTTCAATCCCCGCCCTGCCTAAATTTTGATAAATAATCAGCATTGGCGGCAGAAGACTTCCGGCATAAGAAGTCAGCCTCATTCTGCCAACGGCCTTGTCAAAGAGGGCGGAGGAGCGGATAGAGGTTCAGGGCACTCTCTTGTCCTAGGGGTGGGAAATTGCCCCTAAAGGCGGAAGAATCAGCAATGATCAACGACATGAGGATGCAGAAGGCAATGGAAACCACTGCATTAAAGACACGTAACGTGTATCCACAGGACATGTGGCCTGTATTTGAAGAAGTGTCATGATGATCTCTCGATTGGCAAAAGATTCCGGAATAGTCCCCCATTCGGATCTCCGGGAGGGGACTGCCAAGGGGGAGGTTACCATGAGAAAAAGATTGAATAATCAACGAAAGGATAACGTTCTACGAGTCGGGGCGTGGAATGTCAGAAGCTTGAACGTGGTAGGGAAACTAGAAAATCTGAAAAGGGAAATACAAAGGCTCAATCTAGATATAGTAGGGGTCAGTGAAGTGAAGTGGAAGGAAGACAAGGATTTCTGGTCAGATGAGTAACGGGTAATATCAACAGCAGCAGAAAATGGTATAACAAGGGTAGGATTCGTTATGAATAAGAAGGTAGGGCAGAGGGTGTGTTACTGTGAACAGTTCAGTGACCGGGTTGTTCTAATCAGAATCGACAGCAGACCAACACCGACAACGATAGTTCAGGTATACATGCCGACGTCGCAAGCTGAAGATGAACAGTTAGAGAAAGTGTATGAGGATATTGAAAGGGTAATGCAGTATGTAAAGGGGGACGAAAATCTAATAGTCATGGGCGACTGGAATGCAGTTGTAGGAGAAGGAGTAGAAGAAAAGGTTACAGGAGAATATGGGCTTGGGACAAGGAATGACAGAGGAGAAAGACTAATTGAGTTCTGTAACAAGTTTCAGCTAGTAATAGCAAATACCCTGTTCAAGAATCACAAGAGGAGGAGGTATACTTGGAAAAGGCCGGGAGATACGGGAAGATTTGAATTAGATTACATCATGGTCAGACAGAGATTCCGAAATCAGATACTGGATTGTAAGGCTTACCCAGGAGCAGCTATAGACTCAGATCACATTATAGTAGTGATGAAGAGTAGGCTGAAGTTCAAGACATTAGTCAGGAAGAATCAATACGCATAGAAGTGGGATACGGAAGTACTAAGGAATGACGAGATACGTTTGAAGTTGTCTAACGCTATAGATACAGCAATAAGGAATAGCGCAGTAGGCAGTACAGTTGAAGAGGAATGGACATCTCTAAAAAGGGCCATCACAGAAGTTGGGAAAGAAAACATAGGAACAAAGAAGGTGGCTGCGAAGAAACCATGGGTAACAGAAGAAATACTTCAGTTGATTGATGAAAAGAGGAAGTACAAACACGTTCCGGGAAAATCAGGAATACAGAAATACAAGTCGCTGAGGAATGAAATAAATAGGAAGTGCAGGGAAGCTAAGACGAAATGGCTGCAGGAAAAATGTGAAGACATCGAAAAAGATATGATTGTCGGAAGGACAGACGCAACATACAGGAAAGTCAAAACAACCTTTGGTGACATTAAAAGTACCGGTGGTAACATTAAGAGTGCAACGGGAATTCCACTGTTATATGCAGAGGAGAGAGCAGATAGGTGGAAAGAATACATTGAAAGCCTCTATGAGGGTGAAGATTTGTCTGATGTGATAGAAGAAGAAGCAGGAGTCGATTTAGAAGAGATAGGGGATCAAGTATTAGAATCGGAATTTAAAAGAGCTTTGGAGGACTTACGGTCAAATAAGGCAGAAGGGATAGATAACATTCATCAGAATTTCTAAAATCATTGCGGGAAGTGGCAACAAAACGACTATTCACGTTGGTGTGTAGAATATATGAGACTGGCGATATACCATCTGACTTTCGGAAAAGCATCATCCACACAATTCCGAAGACGGCAAGAGCTGACAAGTGCGAGAATTATCGCACAATCAGCTTAACAGCTCATGCATCGAAGCTGATTACAAGAATAATATACAGAAGAATGGAAAACAAAATTGAGAATGCGCTAGGTGACGATCAGTTTGGCTTTACGAAAAGTAAAGGGACGAGAGAGGCATTTCTGACGTTACGGCTAATAATGGAAGCAAGGCTAAAGAAAAATCAAGACACTTTCATAGGATTTGTCGACCTGGAAAAAGCGTTCGACAATATAAAATGGTGCAAGCTGTTCGAGATTCTGAAAAAAGTAGGGATAAGCTATAGGGAGAGACGGGTCATATACAACATGTACAACAACCAAGAGGGAATAATAAGAGTGGACGATCAAGAACGAAATGCTCGTATTAAGAAGGGTGTAAGACAAGGCTGTAGCCTTTCGCCCGTACTCTAAAAATCTGTACATCGAAGAAGCAATGATGGAAATGAAAGAAAGGTACAGGAGTGGAATTAAAATACAAGGTGAAATGATATCAATGGTACGATTCGCTGATGACATTGCTATCCTGAGTGAAAGTGAAGAAGAATTGAATGATCTGCTGAACGGAATGAACAGTCTAATGAGTACACAGTATGGTTTGAGAGTAAATCGGAGAAAGACGAAGGTAAGGAGAAGTAGTAGAGCGAGAAACTTAACATCAGGCTTGATGGTCACGAAGTCAATGAAGTTAAGGAATTCTGCTACCTAGGCAGTAAAATAACCAATGACGGACGGAGCAAGGAGGACATCAAAAGCAGACTCGCTATGGCAAAAAAGGCATTTCTGGCCAAGAGAAGTCTACTAATATCAAATACCGGCCTTAATTTGAGGAAGAAATTTCTGAGGATGTACGTCTGGAGAACAGCATTGTATGGTAGTGAAACATGGACTGTGGGAAAACCGGAACAGAACAGAATCGAATCATTTGAGATGTGGTGCTACAGACGAATGTTGAAAATTAGGTGGACTGATAAGGTAAGGAATGAGGAGGTTCTACGCAGAATCGGAGAGGAAAGGAATATGTGGAAAACACTGATAAGGAGAAGGGACAGGATGATAGGACATCTGCTAAGACATAGAGAATGACTTCCATGGTACTAGAGGGAGCTGTAGAGGGCAAAAACTGTAGAGGAAGACAGAGATTGGAATGTTGTTGTTGTTGTGGTCTTCAGTCCTGAGACTGGTTTGATGCAGCTCTCAATGCTACTCTGTCCTGTGCAAGCTTCTTCATCTCCCAGTACCTACTGCAACCTACATCCTTCTGAATCTGCTTAGTGTATTCATCTCTTGGTCTCCCCCTACGATTTTTACCCTCCGCGCTGCCCTCCAATACTAAATTGGTGATCCCTTCATGCCTCAGAACATGTCCTACCAACCGATCCCTTCTTCTGGTCAAGTTGTGCCACAAACTTCTCTTCTCCCCAATCCTATTCAATACTTCCTCATTAGTTATGTGATCTACCCATCTCTTCTTCAGCATTCTTCTGTAGCACCACATTTCGAAAGCTTCTATTCTCTTCTTGTCCAAACTATTTACCGTCCATGTTTCACTTCCATACATGGCTACACTCCATACAAATACTTTCAGAAATGACTTCCTGACACTTAAATCTATACTCGATGTTAACAAATTTCTCTTCTTCAGAAACGCTTTCCTTGCCATTGCCAGTCTACCTTCTATATCCTCTCTACTTCGACCATCATCAGTTATTTTGCTCCCCAAATAGCAAAACTCCTTTACTACTTCAAGTGTCTCATTTCCTAATCTAATACCCTCAACATCACCCGACTTAATTCGACTACATTCCATTATCCTCGTTTTGCTTTTGTTGATGTTCATCTTATATCCTCCCTTCAAGACACTATCCATTCCGTTCAACTGCTCTTCCAAGTGCTTTGCTGTCTCTGACAGAATTACAATGTCATCGGCGAACCTCAACATTTTTATTTCTTCTCCATGGATTTTAATACCTACTCCGAATTTTTCTTTTGTTTCCTTTACTGCTTGCTCAATATACAGATTGAATAGCGTCGGGGCCGGCCGAAGTGGCCGTGCGGTTAAAGGCGCTGCAGTCTGGAACCGCAAGACCGCTCCGGTCGCAGGTTCGAATCCTGCCTCGGGCATGGATGTTTGTGATGTCCTTAGGTTAGTTAGGTTTAACTAGTTCTAAGTTCTAGGGGACTAATGACCTCAGCAGTTGAGTCCCATAGTGCTCAGAGCCATTTGAATAGCATCGGGGAGAGGCTACAACCCTGTGTTACTCCCTTCCCAACCACTGCTTCTCTTTCATGCCCCTCGACTCATAACTGCCATCTGGTTTCTATACAAATTGTAAATAGCCTTTCGCTCCCTGTATTTTACCCCTGCCACCTTTAGAATTTGAAAGAGAGTAATCCAATCAACATTGTCAAAAGCTTTCTCTAAGTCTACAAATGCTAGGAACGTAGGTTTGCCTTTCCTTAATCTTTCTTCTAAGATAAGTCGTAAGGTCAGTATTGCCTCACGTGTTCCAGTATTTCTACGGAATCCAAACTGATCTTCCCCGAGGTCGGCTTCTACTAGTTTTTCCATTCGTCTGTAAAGAATTCGTGTTAGTATTTTGCAGCTGTGGCTTATTAAACTGATTGTTCGGTAATTTTCACATCTGTCAACACCTGCTTTCTTTGGGATTGGAATTATTATATTCTTCTTGTAGTCTGAGGGTATTTCGCCTGTTTCATACATCTTGCTCACCAGATGGTAGAGTTTTGTCAGGACTGGCTCTCCCAAGGCCGTCAGTAGTTCCAATGGAATATTGTCTACTCCGGGGGCCTTGTTTCGGCTCAGGTCTTTCAGTGCTCTGTCAAACTCTTCACGCAGTATCGTATCTCCCATTTCATCTTCATCTACATCCTCTTCCATTTCCATAATATTGTCCTCAAGTGCATCGCCCTTGTATAGACCCTCTATATACTCCTTCCACCTTTCTGCTTTCCCTTCTTTGCTTAGAACTGGGTTTCCATCTGAGCTCTTGATGTTCATACAAGTGGTATTCTTATCTCCAAAGGTCTCTTTAATTTTCCTGTAGGCAGTATCTATCTTACCCCTAGTGAGATAAGCCTCCACATCCTTACATTTGTCCTCTAGCCATGCCTGCTTAGCCAATTTGCACTTCCTGTCGATCTCATTTTTGAGACGTTTGTATTCCTTTTTGCCTGCTTCACTTACTGCATTTTTATATTTTCTCCTTTCATCAATTAAATTCAATATTTCTTCTGTTACCCAAGGATTTCTACTAGCCCTCTTCTGTTTACCTACTTAATCCTCTGCTGCCTTCACTACTTCATCCCTCAAAGCTATCCATTCTTCTTCTACTGTATTTCTTTCCCCCATTCCTGTCAATTGTTCCCTTATGCTCTCCCTGAAACTCTCTACAACCTCTGGTTCTTTCAGTTTATCCAGGTCCCATCTCCTTAAATTCCCACCTTTTTGCAGTTTCTTCAGTTTTAATCTACAGGTCATAACCAATAAATTGTGGTCAGAGTCCACATCTGCCCCTGGAAATGTCTTACAATTTAAAACCTGGTTCCTAAATCTCTGTCTTACCATTATGTAATCTATCTGATACCTTTTAGTATCTCCAGGGTTCTTCCATGTATACAACCTTCTATCATGATTCTTAAACCAAGTGTTAGCTATGATTAAGTTGTGCTCTGTACAAAATTCTACCAGGCGGCTTCCTCTTTCATTTCTTAGCCCCAATCCATATTCACCTACTACGTTTCCTTCCCTCCCTTTTCCTACACTCGAATTCCTGTCACCCATGACTATTAAATTTTCGTCTCCCTTCACTATCTGAATAATTTCTTTTATTTCATCATACATTTCTTCAATTTCTTCGTCATCTGCAGAGCTAGTTGGCATATAAACTTTTACTACTGTAGTAGGTGTGGGCTTTGTATCTATCTTGGCCACAACAACGCGTTCACTATGCTGTTTGTAGTAGCTTACCCGCATTCCTATTTTCCTATTAATTATTAAACCTACTCCTGCATTACCCCTATTTGACTTTGTGTTTATAACCCTGTAGTCACCTGACCAGAAGTCTTGTTCCTCCTGCCACCGAACGTCACTAATTCCCACTATATCTAACTTTAACCTATCCATTTCCCTTTTTAAATTTTCTAACCTACCTGCCCGATTAAGGGATCTGACATTCCACGCTCCGATCCGTAGAACGCCAGTTTTCTTTCTCCTGATAACGGCATCCTCTTGAGTAGTCCCCACCCGGAGATCCGAATGGGGGACTATTTTACCTCCGGAATATTTTACCCAAGAGGACGCCATCATCATTTAATCATACAGTAAAGCTGCATGCCCTCGGGAAAAATTACGGCCGTAGTTTCCCCTTACTTTCAGCCGTTCGCAGTACCAGCACAGCAAGGCCGTTTTGGTTATTGTTACAAGGCCAGATCAGTCAATCATCCAGACTGTTGCCCTTGCAACTACTGAAAAGGCTGCTGCCCCTCTTCAGGAACCACACGTTTGTCTGGCCTCTCAACAGATACCCCTCCGTTGTGGTTGTACCTACGGTACGGCTATCTGTGTCGCTGAGGCACACAAGCCTCCCCACCAACGGCAAGGTCCATGGTTCATGGAATACGTCAAGCAAATAATTGAGGACGTAGGTTGCAAGTGCTACTCTGAGATGAAGAGGTTAGCACAGGAAAAGAATTCGTGGCGGGCCGCATCAAACCAGTCAGTCGACTGATGACCAAAGAAAAAAAAAAAACCGGACAAGGATTCGCATCCGGACATTCCCCTTTACGTGAGCGGTTGCCTTGACCGCTTCAGCCATCCTTGAACGACTCACGGCCATATCCAGAGTTTCATATGTCGTTGTCCATGTGTCAGCGCCTGCACTCATATACATTATATAATGTCCGTACAGGGGAGGACATTTTAACTGAAAATCGCTGCCTGGTATCGGTTGGTAAATACGATATTGTAGTGCCTGTGCTGTTAAGCAATACGATGCAATGCATTCCATTACACAGCTGACTGTTACCCATATTCGCAACTGCGAATACTTTTCTTGTATTTCGTAAGGGCTGGTGTCGTCGCTGTGCCTGTGCCTTCGACGTGCAAGCAAGTCTAAAGTAACATTGCACTGTACTTCTTACTAACATAGGCAACGCAATATCGTAGATATCCTTTCACCTCCAATTTTAATGCCACTCTTGAGCGTTTCTTTTATTTCAGTCATTGCTTCTTCTATGTACAGATTGAACAGTAGGGACGAAACACTGCATTCCCTCTTGGTTCTGCCGGCAGGTGTGGCCGAGCGGTTCTAGGCGCTTCAGTCTGGAACCGCGCGACCGCTACGGTCGCAGGTTCGAATCCTGCCTTCGGCATGGATGTGTGTGATGTCCTTAGGTTAGTTAGGTTTAAGTAGTTCTAAGTTCTAGGGGACTGATGACCTCAGATGTTAAGTCCCATAGTACTCAGAGCCATTTGAACCTCTTGGTTCTGGTACACACTGTACATTATCCATTACACTAGGTGAGACATGGGCCACATAGTACAAGCCAAAACTGAAACGCCAATCCAACGAATGGCGTCATTTTGGGTCGCCGCGAAAGTCGAATGTGTGTCAGAGCCCCAGTATGGTGGAAGCTAATTTGGTTCTCGTGTACGACTGTGATGGTGTTATGCTAACGCATTACGTTCGTCGACGGCAAACCGTCAGTGCACAGTGTTACTGTTCGTTTTGGGAGCATCGCCTGCGACCAGCTTTTCGAAAGAAGCTTTCTGCGCAACTCACCCATCATTTTGCACGACAATGCGTGGGCGCATACAGCTCAAGCTGTGGCTGCTCTGTTCGATGATGATGATGATGATGTTTGGTTTGTGGGGCGCTCAACTGCGTGGTTATCAGCGCCCGTACAATTTCCCAACCTTTGCTCAGTCAAATTTCGCCACTTTCCTGGATGATGATGAAATGATGAGGACAGCACAAACACCCAGTCATCTCGAGGCAGGTGAAAATCCCTGACCCCGCCGGGAATCGAACCCGGGACCCCGTGCTCGGCTCTGTTCGGTTGATGGGACTGGGAAGTACTGTACCATCCACCATACTCCCCGGACGTAAGTCCTTGTGACTTTGATTTGATTCCGAAAATGAAGGAACCACTTCGTGCCATTCGCTTCGGAACTGTTCCAGAGTTTCGACAGGCAGTAGACCGCTCCATTCGCATCATCAACACAACAGGCTCTACTAACGGTATACCACGCCTTCCACATCGCTGGCAACGGGCTCTACACAACACTGGTGAATACTTTGAAGTACAGTAACAGATGCTAACATATTTCTCAGAATTTAGAATATCTTACACCATTTTACATTGTCGGACGCTTTTGCCAGGTCGACGAATCCTATGAAAGTATCTTGATTTTTCTACAGTTTTTTTCCATTATCAATGGCAACGTTAGCACTGCAGCCCAGGTGCTTTTATCTTCCCTCAAGCCAAATTCTCTATAAAACTGGGATGTACTCGTACATGTTCAATTTCATCTATTGTTTGGAAGATGTCATCTATGAACAAACCAAGCTCGGTTTGACAGAAATCGTTTTTGTTGCATCCGTGCTGATGCTATGACAGAAACCTTCCATCCTGCAAGAATTTCATAGTGTATGAGCTCATAAGATGCTCGAGGATCCTACAACAGATGCATGTGAGCAATATCGAGCTATAGTTCTGTGCATCTGACTGTCTACCCCATTTGTTAACGGGATGGCACGTCCGAAAGAACGGACATCATGCATTCATATAACTGACTCGTCTCGATGGGTTATGAGTCCACCACCTTCAACCTCCAGCAGGAATCTAAAATTAGCATGAACGACACGGGCGGGCACTGGATAGGATAGGATAGGATAGGATAGGATAGGTGGCGCTATGTGGGGACGTGGATCAGCTGGTGAGCGTGCCGAGATAATCCGCGCACCTGCGGTAACATTATGTGCGCGTGGCGCAGTGCGTAACGTAACGGCCTAGTCAGCAGGAGATCCCGAGTCTGAGTCCTGCTCCGGCAAACATTTTCACTCGTCGTTGCTAATTCCGCATGAAGTCCCAATGCAGCTGATAGCATTAGTTCCTTCCCTTTCCTTTCTCCCTCCTCCACATTCAATCGCTATGAGAAGTTTTAATTGTTTTTTCGATACTGAGTTTGTGCGGCAGCCCAACAGTGGTGTGTTAGTATCCTCACGATGGAATACATTTCTCGACAGGATTTAAATACGAAACTCATTGTAGGTCTCACGTGTACGAATTATTACGTATGCACAGGCTGCTAATAAGATTTCGAATTAAACGATGTCTACTATCTTGCTACTGTACACGTTGTTTGACAGCTAATGTTAGCGGTGGCCGGAGGTGTCATACTCGCTGAAGTCCACTGATTTCTTCCGATTCCTCCGCTCCCAGCAGCCCCTACTAAAAGCGACAAAGACACAGCTGTAAGAACGTCAGCGATGGAGACCTAACAAGCGTTAAAAAAAAATACTGCACTTCCCATCTTTAGCAAGGCCGTCGGAAATTCTTTTAGGGAAAGCAGATTGACCAATTTTAAGTGATGCTGTAGTATCGTATGCGTTTTCTTATTCTAGTCAATGATACTTCTAAGCTGGATAAGTAAGATTGCTGTTTTCTGGGCGTTTCATGTAGATTCCATAAAACAAGGAAATGTTTTCGATGAAAACTGAAAAGTAACTGACAAAAGACTACCAAGTAGATGATCGAAATTGGATTCAAAGGCAAAGAACTGATTAAAGATAAGAAAATTTTAACGAAGAACATTTACAGCACAGAACAACGCTAGTAAAAAAAAACATCACAATAACTATAAAATTTTAGCTGGCCTACTGTCTAGTGTCGAGAATATGGAGTGTTTGGCGTTTCGTTACACAAACATTTATCGGCGCAACGGAACTGAAACACAAAGCACACAGTGCTACTTCCGTGGTGAAGTCAATAATTGTCTGCGGACTTCCTCAGTGGCACATCGACAGCTCAGCGGCTCAAAACAAACGGCCGCACCATTTGGTCAGCCATTAACGTCATTAGCCGGACGAAGGACGATGCGACTGCAGATGGTCTTGAGTCACCAGCAGGGATCTCCTGCTATCTGCCTCTGGCGTCAATCAGTGAGCTGTCTCAGGAGAGACAAATACTTCTACGAAGGTGCACTGATCACAGCGCTGCTTCTGATAACTGTTACGTGCGACCGATATCGTCAGCGCGGATACTCGTGTAACTGTTTACAGAATTATATTACTCATAGTTTGATACAACAGTGTTTCTGCATTCCATTACCTTTGTTTCATTTTTGTTGTTGTTCATGTCATAACCTCTTTCCAAGACGCTATCCCATTCAGCTACTCTTCAGTTTCCTTTTCCCGTTCTCACAGTATTGTAAGTCTTCAGCAAACCCCAAAGTTTTCACTTTTTCTTACTGAACTTTAATTCCCTTTCCAAATTTCTCCTTGTTTCCCTTACTGCTTGCTCAATGTAGAGATCGAATAACATTGAGGATAGGCTACAATCCAGTCTCACTTCGTCATCTGCTACTGCCTCCCTTTCATGTCCTTCGACTTACACATCTGTTATCTGGTTTCTGCACAAATTTTAGACAAGGTTTCGCTTCCTGTGTTTGATTCATGATAAACTTGCTTCATGAAAGAGCCAGCTTCATCAAGAGTTACTAATGCTGAAATGTATGTTTGTCATTTTCCAATATAACTGAAGTATTTCCTCGGGCTCCCAATGTCACTCTCGAATCCAAATTAATCTTCTCCGACACCAGATTCTGAAAGCCATTCCATTCTTCTGCAGCTAATTCGTGACAGTATTTTGCAGCTATGATTTATCAAACTGCTTCGGTAATACACAAACCCGTAAATGCCCGCCTTCTTTGGTATTGGATTCTTTCATTCTTCGGCATTACGCTTGTCTCTCGTCTCCATCAACCAGGTAGAACAGTTTTGTCATGTTTCTACTTCCCAAATATCCTGTTAAAAAAAGTGCTCTAAGCTGCCTTGTTTTGCCTTGAATGGTTAAATGCAACCCAGAAATTTTCTCAAGGGCGTTTCACCCTCATCCGCTTTTATTCATTTTCAATACTTTCTCTCCTTTAAACAATCTAATGTTCCAGCTCTAAGACTTCATTCCTCTGCTTACAAGGCCAACTCCACATCGTACCCACCTCAGATTTAGTGGTAAAATGGTTAGTTGAACAGCCCGCCAAAAACTGAACACAGATCAAGCTTGAAAACAGGAAAAGGGGGTAGTGAACTGTGGAAAAAAGAAGCAAAATAGAAAGTCAACGGTCCACATTTAATATGTGCAGTATCGAGTGGCATTAATAACTGCCGGCCGTTGTGACCGAGCGGTTCTAGGCGCTTCAGTCCGGAACCGAGCGACTGCTACGGTCGCAGGTTCGAATCCTGTCTCGGACATTGATGTGTGTGATGTCCTTAGGTTAGTTAGGTTTAAGTAGGTCTAAGTTCTAGAGGACTGATGACCTCAGAAGTCCCATACCGCTCAGAGCCATTTGAACCATTAATAACTGTCATGTCGTTATTGTGTGTTAACGGTGACAGATTACTACGGGGGAGATCCGGGTTCTAATGTCCCTCGTACCACATATTTTTCTTTCTCACAAAATTAGGAACTGTTCGTCCGGACATTGACGTACCTGTTCGCGGTTTTCAAGTTTGTGTATGTGTCGTCGTGTAATGTCCGCCTCCAACAGCGACGTGCAACGAGGAGACCTCTAGACGTACATACCTCATTTCTTCCACACATGTCTCTTGCGCTCCGTTTTGGACGTTTGAACTCTTGAATTCCTCCTTTGTAACATAGATCACACCCGTTTACTTGTTTCCATTTCTTTACGAGGTCTATGCGGCATCTCTCCTGCTCTCACTATTCATCACATTTACTAACGACGAAAATATATTTTTACTACATGACTCATATTCTGTGATGAATACTAAGAGCAGATGTGACGTCGCAGAAACTTCTCACAGAAATGAAAACAACAAATAAACGGGTGTGGACTATGTTACAACGAAAGTATTCAACATTCGAAACTTCCAAAACTGGACGCAAGAGGCATAACATGTGGTACCTATCTAGAACAATTAGATGGTACGTACGTCTGGAGATCCCTTCGTTACACGTCACTGTTGCAAACGGACATTACACCACGACACAGACACAAATATGAATACAGCGAACAGACATGTGAATGACTGGACGGATGGTTCTTAATTTTCTGAAAAAAAAAGTGGGATACAAGGGACATTTGACCCCAAAGCCTCCCCTTCGCTGTCTATCACAGCGAGCACATAGCCACGACGCGACAGTCATTAATGCCGCTCGCTACCGCACCTATCAGATGTGTACCATTCACTGTTTTGTTTCTTTTTTCCACAGTTCCCTTCTCCCTTTTCCTGTTTTCAAGCTTGATCTGTGTTCAGTTTTTGACAGGCTGTCCAATGGCCCAACTTATCACTAAATCTGAGGGTGTTGCGCTGGGGAGTTTTCCTTGTTAGTACCGACTTTCTTACAACTGCTTCTCTACACACGAACCTACAGCCATCATTCTCGATATTATTTTCTTTGTTTTCGCGTCCAACTGGGCTATCTATCGTTCCTTGTAGCTATGCCGTAGACGATGTCCCACAAACATGTTTCCATAGACTTCTTTACTAGTTATTTCATTTCTTTAACTCATCAGTTCGTATCTCATCCGTCCACTAAATTTTGAATTTTTAACATACTTCTACTGTACCGCATTTTAAATGATCGACATAACATTTTCACTTCTTATCACTTCTAAGCATCCTGTAATTTTTTAAGATACCTTTCGTAATATATGCTAAGCCTGTTATATCTTTCTCACTTCAGCTTTCTGGAAAGAAGGATTGGTTTTCCATTTCTATGTAGCTTCTCGTAATTGCTGTTACTACTTTTCGTCATTTTCGTCCTTACTTTGCTTGCATCTAATTGAAAATCGGTGAAAATGGGATGTCTGCTCCATTCACTAGTTAATCTAACTCCTGCTTACTTACGGTTAAGTGCTATATTGCCTGTGAATCTTAACACTGTGATCTGTTCTTTTTGCTCTTCCAACATTCTTTTGGCCGGCCGCGGTGGTCTAGCGGTTCTGGCGCTGCAGTCCGGAACCGCGGGACTGCTACAGTCGCAGGTTCGAATCCTGCCTCGGGCATGGGTGTGTGTGATGTCCTTAGGTTAGTTAGGTTTAAGTAGTTCTAAGTTCTAGGGGACTTATGACCTAAGATGTTGAGTCCCATAGTGCTCAGAGCCATTTGAACCATTTGAATATTCTTTTGAAATTGTCTTTCCTTTCTTTCCTTGATTCTCTTGCAATTCTCTAGTATTGAAGTTAAGCAAACTGTGGTAAGGAGAGAGGTAATCTACGATTGCAGCTTCACACAAACTAGCTTTACTTGACCTTAAAATTTGCTTTTGTGGACTTTATAGATTACCCCCGTTATTTATGTTCTTTATTCCTATTACAAATACTGCATCCCGCGTTACATTCCTCTATGTCCGCGAAAGAGATACGTTTATTATCGATAGCTGTCCGCTCGTGGCTTTTATGGCAGTGTGACAGTGCTGATCTATATGTATGCTGGCGTGCTTAAATTCTTACAATTTTTGCTCCACACCGAATAACCTTTCCAGAAACGCCAAAGGCATCGCGTCGACCCATCGAAAAGAATCATCAATTACTCCGTGTAAATATGTCATCTGTTAGGCATGAGATTATTTCATGAGAGTTCCTATGAAAATAGCTGTTTTGCTGTCCGTCTGTTCATAAAATTTCCAACCATCGATGCATGCAAGAACTATCAAAAGCATCAGAAAACAGTTCACAACTAGCTTGACGGATCGTGGTATTGCCTGTGCAGGACCGAGATAGCTGCAGTCCCACTCACCTTCCGATCCCTACATACGTTCCGTTCCGTTGTAGTACAACTGCTACAGTTTTTGTATCGTTTATATTCCCTCACAATTGTTCTGTGTTGCCCAGGTACATCTGTTGCAGAGCTTTCAAAGGAATGTGTCTCAGTATTAATCAATGTTATTATAAGTCAGAGAAGATAAAATTCCTATAATTAAAAACAGTTTCCCTTTAATCTTTGTTGATGAACAGAAACCTAATATTTTCATCTGAAGAATGAGCTAAGCTTCAGAAACGTGCTGTGAATGAAACACACAAAATGTAGCGAGAGGTTACAGAGTGCTTTTGTTGTTGATCTGCAGCATTACGGAAGCTGTGTCTTACTAACACCACCAAAATCTTTCTTCTGTCCGGTAACATCTCTGTGTCATGATAAGAGAGATTATAATGTATTGCGTTCAACTTAATGATTGAACTGATGCTTTGTTTCTCGCCAACACGTATGGATGAGACAGGTTAGGGAATATAGACGAGAGCTACTGAAGAGCCAACTGCTCAACAATGAACACGATACAAAAGATTATTGGTATAAGGAGGAGCTTCTTCGGAATCCTAAACTTTTTAAGACCTTAATCAAACTACTTCTATGTATGCCTTTTGAAAGAAAACGAGAAGCATTTGGACTTCCTAGTTACATTCGTACGCCTTCTCAAATGACTGCTTTGGAGCAAATATTTGTTCAGCAGTCTCGCGACCAGGCTGGAAACCTCGTTGGTATTCTGTAATTATCTCTGCTGTCAGGTGTTCCACAAGGTGTAAAGGGAATTCAAGCAGATCTTGCCGTAAGCGTTTCACAGTGCTATGTCTCTGCAGATGACAATTTTATCCTTCTCGTCAAATGTGGGCCACATTATCGCCCCTTTCCATTCCTCTCGTGACGCTTGTTCTACCCAAACTCTTTCAGTGACATGAATTTGCAGGCACAGTGGTTGTAATCCCCGCTTTTCCCCCCTCCCCAGAAAACACACTCACCAGTCGGTCTCCGGACGAGATAATCAAGAGCTCACTGTTGGTTGATTACTTGTAAAGATTGTCTGTATGGTTCGCTGATAACGTAGTCAGCAGAATAATTTTACTCAACCATTTCTCCATAAAAGTAATCATGCACATTAATCAAAATTCACGGCTAGAAGAAACATTAGTACACCCCTTTAGAGGTTTGCAGTTCGATCAAGATTTATTATTGAAATAGTGCATATGGAGTACATGAAATTATTACTTTTACAGATCAATTGCACAAGCTATCCCTGCAGCACCAGGGTACCACTGATGAAACACCCATATCAGTACACGTTGTAGCTTCCACAGGCGGCAATGCTGGCGCTGACTCTGCCATCCAGTGGATCGTACAGACGGTAATACTATCGTGGGATACGTTTTGCCACACCTGCGGTTGACAAATCGCACGAGTTAGTTCTCGACCCAACATGTCTCACACGTGCTCTTATTGGAGACAAATCTGGATACTTGGCGAGGGAAGTTGTTGTACGTCTTCAAGAGCACGTTGAGTTTCTCTGGCAGTCTGTGGGCGAGCATTATCCTGTTGGAACAAGGCATCACCTTCCCGCTGCAAGAATTGCAAAAGAACGGGTCTAACAACATTTTGCACATACCGAACGCTGGTTAGAACAGAAACAACAGAGGTGAATGAGAGTTACAGTTTATAAGGCCTGGGGCGGGGCCACTGTGTCTGGGACGAATGTGCTCTAGCAAAGAGCGTTCCCCAGATAAGCCCTCTTATCTGTTTTGTGGTAGATGTACGGTCTGCCACTCTGCCGCTGCTGCCCTTACACTACGACGATCTTAGCAGGCGTCTGTTATGCGTGTACGTCCAGAACCTCGTCTACGGATGTGAGAATGTTCACGTGGCCACTGATATCAGCATCGCTGCACAACTAACGCAGTACGTCCAGCTTGTGCTGCAGTTGTCCGAAAGGGCCATCTTTTTGCTTTTTCCTTTACATAAATTAGGTTTACTTTAGTGTTATAGCGTATTAAAAACCTTGAAAATGCCGTCGGCAGCTACTGCGTGGGCCCAAGCTTGCCCCTATTAGAGGGTGGTCAGAAGAAAGGCAAAACCCCACTATGGCACTTGTAGGTTTGGAGAAGCTTTTGAGAATGTTGACGGGGATGCAAGTTATCTGCGACTTGTACAGAAACCAGGCTACATTTCTAAGAGTCGAAAGGCATGAAAGGGAGGTAGTAATTAGAAACGGAGTAAACAGAGTTGTAGCTTATCCCCCAAGTTACTGAGTCTGTACATTGAGCAAACAGTAAAAGAAACCAAGGAGAAATCTGGAAAGGGAATAGCGTAGAGGGAAAAGAAACAAAAACCATAAGATTTGCAGATGACATAACACCGTCAGCCAGAATAAAGGTCTTAAAAGATCATTTAATGGAAAGGACTGTGCCTTTAAAAGTGCTTACAGGATTAACATAAACAAAATAAAACGAGGATGATGGAGTGGAGTAGCAAATGAGACACAAAGTGGTAAAAGAACTTTGATATTTGGGCAGAGAAACAAAAATGGCAGAAGTAAAGAGGATAAATAATGGAATCTGGAAATAGCAAGAAAAATATTTTCTGGAGAAGCCTGTCACGTTAACATCGAATATAAATTTCAGTGATAGGAAGTCTGTTCTGGAAGTGTTATCTCGGAATGTTGCCTTATATGAACGTGAAAAGTGGATGATAAACTGAACAGAAGGAAAGTTCCTGATATGTAATACCACAAAAGAACGCTAAAAGCTAGATAGGTAGATCATGGGAGTTCTGATTCAGACTGGAAAGGGAAGAATTTTAAGGCACAGTTGGACTAAAAGGAAGAATAGGTTGATACAACACATCCTGAGGCACGAGGGAATACTTAAATTGGTAAGGAAAGTACTGGGGAAGGGGGATAAAAATATTAGGAGGAGAGCAAGACTGGAACTGAGTAAGCAATTTAATTTTTTTTTTTTTTTTTTTTTTTTGTGGGGTTTAAGGGCGCTCAACTACTGAGGTCATTAGCGCCCAGTCACAGTTATTAGAGCACATGGAATCTAGTAAAACTCAAGGGGAGGGGGGACACCAGAAAGGCTTGCCAAAGATGCAGATAAAATAAGTAAAAAAGTTAGATGTGTTTGGACAAGCCAGTCAAAGTTATAAAACGCAGAACACGAGCAGCTGCTCGAGCGTCATCAGCTAAAATATCCGGTAAAGTAGATGGCAGGGACAGGACAACACGAGATTGACTAAAGCGGGGACACGACAATAAAACATGGCGCACTGTTAATGCCTGACCACAAGGGCACTGCGGGGCTGGGTCACCGGAGAGCAGGTATCGGTGGCTAAACCGGCAATGCCCAATCCGCAACCTAGTCAGAAGGACCTCCTCTCGCCGAGATGGTCGGGAGGAGGTTGTCCAAGCAGTTGGGAGCGGTTTTACTGCCCGGAGCTTGTTTCCTTGGAGGGATGACCAAGCATCCCACCACAACGACACAAGCCTCTTACAAACATCCCCACGAATGTCAGATGACAGGATACAATGGGAGTCTGGCCGAGGCAGGAGGACTGCAGCCTTGGCCGCAGCATCCGCAGCCTCATTCCCAGGCACTCCTACATGTCCGGGAACCCACAGAAAGCGGACAGAAGAACCATTATCAGCGAAAGAATGGAGGGACTGCTGTATCCGTTGAACCAAGGGATGGACCGGATAGGGAGCTCCAAGGCTCTGAAGAGCACTGAGTGAGTCAGAGCAGAGTACATACGATGAATGGCAGTGGCGGCGGGCATACTGAACGGCCTGATGGAGAGCAAAAAGCTCGGCCGTAAAGCTGGAACATTGGTCGAGTAGCCGGTATTTAAAGGTGGCGGCCCCGACGACAAAGGCACAGCCGACACCATCGTCAGTTTTGGAGCCATCGGTGTAAATAAAGGTGTGACCGGCAAGTCGAGCACGAAGTTCGACAAACCGTGAGCAATACACTGCAGCCGGAGTACCCTCCTTTGGGACTGAGCTGAGGTCGAGATAAATATGAACCGGAGCCTGGAGCCAAGGTGGTGTCGGGCTCTCACGCTCTCTGAAGGTGGTAGGGAGGGCAAAATCCAATTGTCGAAGCAGGCGACGGAAGCGGACTCCGGGGGGCAACAGGGCAGACACATACAACCTGTACTGACGGTCGAGAGAATCGGCGAAGAAGGACTGGTAAGAGGGGTGGTCGGTCATAGACAACAGCCGGCAGGCATACCGACACAGCAGTACGTCGCGCCGGTAAGTCAATGGTAATTCGGCAGCTTCAGCATTAAGACTCTCGACAGGACTAGTGTAGAAGGCTCCGGTTGCAAGACGTAACCCCCGATGGTGGATGGAGTTGAGACGGCATAAGAGGGATGGCCGAGCAGACGAGTAGACGAAGCTCCCATAATCCAGCTTCGATCGGACTATGGACCGATACAAGCGAAGCAGACAGTGCGATCCGCTCCCCAAGATGAACCACTAAGAACTCTGAGAACATTAAGGGAACGTGTACAACGGGCCGCCAAATAAGAGACATGCGGAGACCAACACAGTTTCCTGTCCAACGTGAGCCCTAGAAACTTAGTTGTTTCCACGAAAGAGCAATTTAATGAGGACCGGACGCAGTTGTTCCGAAGAGATGAAGAGATGTGCACAAGATAGACAAATGAGGAGCGAAGAGCTACATTAGAGCATTCTTCGCAGTGATGAGTACAACAAAAATAACGGTTCCCTCAGGCAGGAGACTAATACGAAGATCCAGGACGAGGGGATAATTGGAGTTGTGACGCTGCTGTCAAATATTGCCATGATACTAAAATGTAGACTTCCACGGCCGGAAATATCATGTCCATTATGATTATCCGGGCTGTTATGCCGTGGTCGGTTGATGAATTCTGTGTCGATTGCGAGCCAGTGGGTGTGCTGGACCTTCCATCGAGCTACGGACCCCCTTCAAGATGTCTCCCGCAGTCGGAGACGAAACGTTGGGAATCGACACAGAATTCATCAACCAACCACGGCATAACAGTCCGAATAATTATAATGGACAAAATGTTGCCATGCAATATCAATTCGTTTTACAGCCATTAGGTTTGCAGACACTAGGAAGATCTACTGGAAGAGAAATCTTAGAGTCCTGCTGTCGTTCCACGTGGGTCAGACGTTCTTTTGTTGGCAGAGATGCCGTTTGGCAATCTTATTATATCAACGACGCGTCCCTGGGGTGGGGTCACCTTGGCGTAAGTGAGGATGGTCCGGTCCACCACTACTGTGTGTAAGCGAATGGCGCCGGTCTGGTTACGGAGGAGTGGGCGTCGCGACCTCCGTGGCCCCCTTCCCCACTGGAGACAAATCGAATAGAAAAATCTGGCTTTTCTGTGCTGACTTCTAAGGCTCGCAGGTCGCGGCGCCAGTCTGCTGGCGTAGGAAGCCGTTTTGCGTATACTGAATAAGACTGCGTCGTGCCAGTTTGTGCAGGACGATGGTGGGAGAACGAATCAAAGTAATGCCGCCTTAGTCCACTGGCAACCTCTATAAGGTTATGGCTATACCATCACAGCTCTGAAGATGCGAAAACTGGGCCCTTAAGAAGAGAGATTAAAAAGAGAAATGAAGCATGGGATACGAGTTTCCTTAGATGCGTGGTTGGATATACTTTGATGCATAAAAAGAGAAATGATTACATAAGAGCTGATCTGAATATGCAAAATAGCATTTACATAATAAAACAAAATCAGTTAACATGGAAAAGAACGTACAGATCGTATGCAATATGCAAGAATCACTGAAGCTATAAAACTATACCAGTGTAAATCAATTATTATCCGCAAAGTAGTTACAAAATTTTACTGTAATCAAATAGGAAACTTACAAGAACATCATTTTTCGACAGTCTCCTTGCGTTTCATCGCACTTGGTCCATCGTTGTACAAGCTTCCTGATGCACTCATAAAAGAAGGTTCTCGGTTGAGCTGCGAGCCAGGAATTCACCGCTTCTTTCACTGCTTCGCCCGAGGCAAATCGACGGCCTCTTAACGCCTGTTCGAGTGGACCAAACAAGTGATAGAAGGGGCAAGATCGGGACTATATGGAGGGTGATCCAGTTCTTCAAATTTTAGTTTCTGGAGCGTTTCAGCAGTGTGGGTAGCAGTATGCGGACGGGCATTGTCGTGCGACAACATCACCTTTTGACACCTTTTTTTTTTTTGCAGATGTCCAAGCGCGTTTGTTTATGTAACTGTGTGAGTTGTTTTGGGACCCATCTCGCACAAACTTTATGAAACCCAAGTCTGTTGTGGATGATTTCGTTGGCAGAACCGTGACTAACTTGCAGCTGATGTGCCACTTCATCAATAGTTAATCTTCTAAGAGAATCATCTCACGTAAACGCTCAGTGGTATCTTCATTTGTGGCGGTAAACGGTCGTCCGGCTCCTTCATCGTGCGTAACACTTGTACGACCATTTCCGAATTTTTCAGTACATCCGTAGACACTCCGTTGTGGCAAAACACTCTTCCCGTACTGTACCGAAAGTCTTCGATGAATTTCGGCCCCTGATACGCCTTTCGACCACAAAAAACGGATCATTGAACATTGCTCTTCATTGGTGCAAATAGACAGCGGAGCAGCCATGATAACAGCACGGCAGCGATAACGAAACTAACCTAGCAGCTTGAAAATGGTAAAGATCTAACAACAAATAAAGCATGCGTCATGAACGTAAAACGACAGTACTAGCAAAATAAACAAAAATATAAATAAATTGCGGATAATAATTGACTTACCCGCGTACATACCAAGAGACAAAAGAGATAGCGTGATCAATTTTGAAGGCCCAATACTTGATGTAGTTGATGATAATTTGTTTCATTCAAGAGTAACTACAGTTCTATGAAAGGCAGGTAACTTTTGATTAACCTTTTGTTTCATTTAAGAATAAATTTAATTCAGTTGAAGCCAGATAACTTTTGGTTACCCTTTGTGCAACTTTATAGTAAATACGAGGGCAGAGTTGTGTGGTATGGCAGACGGCACGGCAGGTGAACGCGCACGTGCAAGAAAACAATACACCACTGGGTAGAGGTCGACCGTGATCAAGCAGATGGCGCTGTCGCAGTGCCTGCGCAAAGCGGAGGCCAGCCGCTCAGTCTTTTTCCCGCAGCTATGGAGAGAAGGTGCGTTTTGGAGTTGTGGTCACAGGCGGAAGTGAGAGCTGTTATCCGCTATGAATGGGCACGTGGAGTATCAGGCACAGAAATTCATAACCGCCTTGTTGAGGTGTATGGGTCAGGTGTAATGTCGAGGCAAATGGTGCGAAGATGGTGCCAGCAATTCAGTGATGGACATCAGCAAGTACAGGACATACCGCGACCTGGACGGACGCTGTTGGATGACACTGCGAGACCACACACGGCAACGGGAACCCAAAACCATATTGCAACTCTTTGTTGGAAGCGCCTACACCATCCGCCTTACAGTCGGGATCTCGCATCAAGTGACTTCCATCTGTTTCCTGCTTTGAAGAAGACTCTGGATGGAAGGCGCTTTGGCAGCAATGCTGACGTCAAACAAGCCGTTCAACGCTTCTTCCTTATGCAACGCCCTGATTTGTTCCTGGAAGGCTTTTTGAAGCTTATAAAGCGGCATGACAAATGCCTCAATGTACTTTGAAATTATGTAGAAAAATAAAGATATGTCTTATCTTTAATGTCTCATTCTCTTTTTTTCCCTGTCGCACACAACTCTGACCACAGTCAACAGGGGAAACTTATTTTCCAACTCCCCTTCGTAAAATTCTCATGAACACCGATTTGTCTTCTATTGGAAGATCTTTAACTTGTCGTACAGCATCCTTGGTTAGGCGACACAAAAATAGAAATACAGTGTAACCCATTGTACTAACAAGTTGTGATTTGCTGCGTCCTTTGAGTACAGTGGGCAGATCAAACGATAGGACGTTGATGTTTCGCATTCTGCAGTATCAAGCTGCTTGAGCTCACACACAGCCACCACTTATTACACTGTCCAACCACATTATTTTGACCACCTGTCAGAAGCCTGAATGACCATCCTTTGCAGCGCGGACGGGAAGGAAGAGAGCCAACGATTTCTGGAAGGTACAGACAGGGATGTGAAGCCGTGTCGACTTGGGTGCCGTGGTCAGCTGCGTTAGGTTTCTCGGTTGAGGTTCCATGGCGTGAACAGCCCGATCGAGCTGGTCCCAGAGATACTCGATTGGGTTTTAATCAGGAGAGTTTAGTGGTCAGGGGAGTACTGTGTACTCATTCTGGTCCTCTTCGAACCAGGAGCTGCGTGTCGCGTTGCATTGTCTTGCTAGTAGATGCCATCGTGCCGAGGAAAAAAGAAACTGCAGATAGAGGTGGGCATAGTCCCCAAAGAAAGGTGCATAGTTGTGTTGGCGCATTGTGCCTTCCAGAATGACGAGATGACCCAGGGAATGCCACGAAAACATTCCCCAGACAGTAACGCTGTGTCATCCGGCCTGAACCCATCCGACGATTGTAGTAGGACCGTCCACGCCAACGGCCACGTGTCCAATGGTGCATAAAATGTGATTCATCTGTAAGAGTCCACCTGTCCACTGAGTGGCGACGTACATTTGCGGTCGTGGCGGGGAAATTCCAGCCTTCGTCGCCGATGAACAGCATTCATCATGGGTGGATGACCAGGTACTTGCTGCAGAGGCCCACACGTAGCAATGGTCGTCGAGGGGACACTGTTGGTAGCCTTTAGTTCGTATTGGTGGTCAGTTTTCTGCCCTAGGCGAGAACTGAAAAATGAGGTCCTCTCCTCGATTACCTCCCTCCCCCCCTCCCCCCAAACACACACACACCATCATCACAACCATCCCCGACGGCCTCCACCATCACCGATATCCAACGCCGGCCGTAGTGGCCGTGCGGTTCTAGGCGCTACGGTCGCAGGTTCGAATTCTGCCTCGGGCATGGATGTGTGTGATATCCTTAGGTTAGTTAGGTTTAATTAGTTCTAAGTTCTAGGCGACTGATGACCTCAGAAGTTAAGTCACATAGTGCTCAGAGCCAGCCAATATCCAACGGAACAACAATGCAAGTCTCCTATTATAGTCATTAAACTGAAGTGACCAGACGTCCTCATTTTCTAGGGAATAAAGAATAGATTTCAGCTATCAGTATTTAATGAACTGTGGATGAAGCCCGACGAACAGGCATTACATGCGTTGATGAAAAATGATAGTGCATTGAGAATGGCTGGTTTCTAGCTGAAAGCTAGATCTGCCAATAAAATTTAAAAAGGACGACTGATCGATGAAATCTATTACTTACAATTCGGTGTTGTTCTTTACATTTTTCTCTTAATTTGCTTATTTTTTCGCTGTTTTATTTGAAATTTCTTCCGCCTTTTGCCGGCCTAGTCTTGCCTAATGCTAGAAACGACCCCGGCTCTGTTTCCGCATTACGACGTCGACTGCACTGCTTTCCGTGTCCCTAGGCACCCCTTATTTTATATATACTAAGGTGGTATCTGTTCTTTCGCACATGTCCGGAAGAACAGATACCATCTTAGTATATATATATATATATATATATATATATATATATATAAGGCTCACCGACCACTTGACCATCTTTTTCTTCTGTGCGAATGCACAAACAGTGCCCGAACTCTTACGGGAATCGGCAACGCGCCGCGAGTAATGAGTATAATGGGCGGGGGCACTACGACTGTAGTGCGGGACAACATGTTGAGAGTGTGGATGTCGCGGGAGGCGTGCCAGAGATAAATGCTTGCAGTCGCGCTATCCTCTGTGTCCTCGGTGGCTCAGATGGATAGAGCGTCTGCCATGTAAGCAGGAGATCGCGGGTTCGAGTCCCGGTCGAGGCACACATTTTCATCTGTCCCCTTTGACGTATGTCAACGCCTGTAAGCAGCTAAGGGTGTTCATTTCTTTGTAACCCCTTATTTTCCCCTCCACTGCCACATGCCGCCTGTAAGTGGTTGTTGTGCGTTGTCAACGACTATAGGCGGTGTTCGCTAAGTGACTGGACTGCGCTTAAATTAAGACGATCCCCTTCAGGGTAAAAGGAGACCTTCAGTGACAGAGTGATGAAAAATAAGAACGTGGCAGAAAGCAAAGAGAGTCTTGCCGAGAACATCGCGCATTGCGCTGACGCTAATCGTGTAACGTACAGCGGAAGGAAAGGCTTTCACAAAGCAGTGTTCCGCGGGCAGGGCTGGTGATGTCGCGGCTTCCAGCGTGGCAGTGCCGTGCGTCCCGTGACCGGCAGCGCGCTGGTGACTCACCAGCACGAGGTGGGCCAGAACGCCGCATTCCCCGCGTGCCTCACACATACACAAACACACACGCTGAAGGTCGCCGCCCGCAGTCCGGCAGCTGTTTCGCCCACACATCCGCCGCCACGTCGCGCTTCCTCCGTAACGCAGTTACGTTGCTGCTTTCGCCACGCAGTAACTGTCCACTACTGCGCTGCAGCAGAACACCGACCCGCAACGAGAATCCTGTCGTAACGCCAGAGATATGTGCACTGCGGTGCCAGCTGAGTCTTTCATTGGGAGCGGCGTGTCCAGTTACTGCTACTTCCTTTTGTAGGTTACTCTGAAATTTTCTGTTTCACTAGCAGTGGTGTAAAACGTTCGACATTCTCGATGATCACTGCGAACACACTCCTCCTCGACCTTACTGTGTTGTCGGTACAGGCACCCTGAGGCTAGGAATGATCAAAATACCCGATACGTTGAGGACTAACTTCTTTTCTATATGGACTGCATGTGACAAGAACGAATCTTTCACTCTGCAGCGGAGTGTACGCTGTTTTGTAATTTCCTGGCAAAGAATAACTGTGTACTGCACCGCTATTCGAACCGGGAAGAGTGCCTTTCGCAGGCCAGCTATCTTACCGGCAGAGCTGTCCAGGTCCGCCCTCGCAGCTTCACTTCACCTCTCTCCTAACATCTACATCTGCATGGTTACTCTGCAATTCACATTTAAGTGCTTGGCAGAGGGTTCATCGAACCACAATCATACTATCTCTCTACCATTCCATTTCCGAACAGCGCGCGGGAAAAAACTTTGAATTCTCTTATTTTATTTTGATGATCATTCCTACCTATGTAGGTTGGGCTCAACAAAATATTTTCACATTCGGAAGAGAAAGTTGGTAACTGAAATTTCGTAAATAGATCTCGCCGCGACGAAAAACGTCTTTGCATTAATGACTTCCATCCCAACTCGCGTATCATATCTGCTACACTCTCTCCCAAATTACGCGATAATACAAAACGAGCTGCCCTTTTTTTGCACCCTTTCGATGTTCTCCGTCAATCCCACCCGGTAAGGATCCCACACCGCGCAGCAATATTCTAACAGAGGACGAACGAGTGTGGTGTAAGCTGTCTCTTTAGTGGACTTGTTGCATCTTCTATGTGTCCTGCCAATGAAACGCAACCTTTGGCTCGCCTTCCCCACAATATTATCTATGTGGTCTTTCCAAATGAAGTTGTTCGTAATTTTAACACCCAGGTACTTAGTTGAATTGACAGCCTTGATAATTCTGCTATTTATCGAGTAATCGAATTCCAACGGTTTTCTTTTGGAACTCGTGTGTATCACCTCACACTTTTCGTTATATAGCGTCATCTGCCACGTGCCACACCATACAGCAATCTTTTCTAAATCGCTTTGCAATTGATACTGATCTTCGGATGACCTTACTAGACGGTAAACTACAGCATCATCTGCGAACAACCTAAGAGAACTGCTCAGATTGTCACCCAGGTCATTTATATAGATCAGGAACAGCAGAGGTCCCAGGACGCTTCCCTGGGGAACACCTGATATCACCTCAATCCCACTCGATGATCTGCTCTATTACTACGTACTGCGACCTTCCTGGCAGGAAATCACTAATCCAGTCGCACAACTGAGACGATACGCCGTAGGCCCGCAGCTTGATTAGAAGTCGCTTGTGAGGAACGGTGTCAAAAGCTTTCCGGAAATCTAGAAATACGGAATCAACTTGAGATCCCCTGTCGATAGCGGCCATTACTTCGTGCGAATAAAGAGCTAGCTGCGTTGAACAATAACGATGTTTTCTGAAACCATGCTGATTACGTATCAATAGATCGTTCCCTTCGAGGTGATTCATAATGTTTGAATACAATATATGCTTCAAAACCCTACTGCAACATCTAAACTTCACGGAAGTCCTCCTGCACACCTCGTCCTACTAGCACTCGCGGAAGGAACAATTTTGCAGGGAAATGGAACAGCCACAGAACAGCCGACTGTTTCCAATGCAACACAAAGTTACGGGTTCAATCCTGCTCCGCAACATACTGTCAATCTGCAAATGACGTGTTAAAACGGTGAGCCAGCTCGACACGCAGACCTGGCCGCCTGCCTTTCACGGAGCAGCACTGCCCCTTTCCAGTGTCTCACAGTCTTCTTTCCGTGCACCACTTACGACGACTGACGGAAGAAATATTACCAAAATTTTCAAAATTTTAATTTTTGCGATATTTGTGGCGTTGTAAGATCTCGTCTAACACTCTTGCTAAACACTCTTATAATACAGTAAGAGAAAATTAGCAAAAAGAAAGAGATCAAAAAGGAAGGACCTAATTAACTCTAAAAGGTAGTTTCCATTGAAATACTTGACCTTCTTAGATGCTCATTGTGGTTTTCTTCATTGTATATCCTACATATGCAGTATATGTTCCCAGGTACGACGACGTTCCTACATTATCATAAAATTTAAGCAAAAATCTTGGAATTAGGCCATCTCTCAGAAAAAAGTATGTCGTATGATCTGCAGCGTCTGCGTGGAATAAATTACTCAATATACGAATCAATTGTCGTTGAATTTCTGTCTTTATACGTTTCCACATAAAACGTTAATTAGGCTTTGATCTTATTCAAACTCCAATTATACAGATACTAAAATATTAATCAGTATTTTCACCAAAGTTGCATGATTCTCTCTCTCTCTCTCTCTCTCTCTCTCTCTCTCTCTCTCTCTCTCTGCATGTGCCTACGTGGAGAGAAATAGTTGACAACTCTCCCTTTTTTTAGACGTCTATCTCCCAGAGCATATGCAGACTGACACAATTACAGGGACATAGGATATCCTTCTTCAACATAGAAAATTACAAATAATGGTGAGCGTATTAGTTGTAGACTAACTGTGAAATGAATTTACCTTAGGTTTAACGTCTTCTCACAAGTATTTAGAGTTTACACAATTTGGTTTACATCAGTGCCTTTGTTACTGACTTAAAAGTGTAATATTTATGCAAATTTGTGTACAATAACGGCCGTAAAAAGCAATGGCGTATATCGTGCTGTCCTTCTCGATGCCTACGTCAGAAGAGAGTGAAGACAGAGGACGATCAGTCTGAACATAGAGTAACATGCGAGAGACGAAATCCTAGCAGCGATAAGCCAAAAACTGTCTTCCTCTCTCCTGAAGTTCAAAGTTCTGAACGTAAATAAAATTAATATTCCATAAAAATAATCAGTGGCACTGTTCCGATATTACAGGTATACACTGGAAGGTATTGTTCAACTGTAAGACATTTGGCACATAATATTACACAAACTGTATTATTAGAATATGTTCTAGGACGCGCGGGATTAGCCGAGCGGTTTCAGGCGCTGCAGTCATGGACTGTGCGGCTGGTCCCGGCGGAGGTTCGAGTCCTCCCTCGAGCATGGGTGTGTGTGTTTGTCCTTAGGCTAATTTAGGTTAAGTAGTGTGTAAGCTTAGGGACTGATGACCTTAGCAGCTAAGTCCCATAAGATTTCACACACATTTGAACATTTTGAATATGTTCTAAAATTTGACATACACTTTAGAAATTACCTAAACTAGTTAGTACGATATATAGTTATTCTTAGCTGCCATTCACGTTTGTGAGCAACTTGGCATGTCCTTTATTTGTCAGGTTACGAAATACATTGAAAGCTCCCAGAATGAAATTTTCACTCTGCTGCGGAGTGTGCGCTGATATGAAACTTCCTGGCAGTTTAAAACTGTGTGCCCGACCGAGACTCGAACTCGGGACCTTTGCCTTTCGCGGGCAAGTGCTTCACCAACTGAGCTACCTAACCACGACTCACGACCCGTCCTCACAGCTTTACTTCCGTCATTACCTCGTCTCCTTCCTTCCAAACTTTACAGAATCTCTCCTGCGAACCATGCAGGACTAGCACTCCTGAGAGAAAGGATATTGCGGAGACATGGCGTAGCCACAGCGTCGGGGATGTTTCCAGAATGGTATTTTCACTCTGCACTTGCCCGCGAAAGGCATAGGTCCCGAGTTCAAGTCTTGGTCCGTCTCAAAGTTTAAATCTGCCAGGAAGTTTCACATTGAAAGTTGATTCGAATGCTAACAAAGAATTTGAGGATATCTACAATAGTCGTCAGGAGCGTCAGATGGGCTGTGACTCGTCTCCCAAATGCATGTCAAGTTCCCTACGGGACTGAGATCTGGACGCCCCTCTGACAACTCCATGAGATGGCTATATTCAGCTGCAACAAATTCCACCCCTGAGTAGTTTGGTGTGGATCGATACTACGACCGTCCCCCCTGCGGGTCCGGGGTAAGAATAGGCCCGAGGTATTCCTGCCTGTCGTACGAGGCGACTAAAAGGAGTTTCAACTGTTTCGGCCTTCCATGTGATGGTCCCCCTTGGGGTTTGACCTCCATTTTTCTAAATTTCTACAGAAGTACGAGCCTTTTGGGGAAGGACACCTTACGTGGTGTACCACTGGTCCTAAGTGCACTCAGACCTTGGCACTCAGCATTGCACCGGCGTTGTCACCATACCCACTATTACTCAAATTGGGCCTAAACGCCTTTTGGGTTGTCCCAGTTACGCCCATAGTGCGTCTCCATCTGCACCAGCGATCATGATGGACTTTCCATGGCACCAGAAATCCAGCATGGTAGCCAGCCCGTTGTGGTGGGGTCGTCATGTACCCTCTAGGTTGTAGCCCCCTGACAACACAGGGATCGTACTGCCGATACCTGAGCTGCACCCTCCCCACGTCGGCCAAGGAGTAGATGCCCGTCTCCTTGGGGCATCAGGACTCCCGGCAATGGTCATCCTGCCAGGTGGCCCTTGCTGCGGCTGGGTGGCGCCCGTGGGGAGAGCCCCTGGTCGGAGTGGGTGGTATCGGGGCGGACGTTTCGCAGATGAAACGTCACCACGTATCGGGTCACTCTGCGGCCGAGTCTTTCAAAAGAAAAAGTACCGTTTCTGGTTCTGGTTCTCCTGCCCCTTCCCCCTTGGCCACTCCATGGGAGGAGGGACAGGCCCGCCGGCTTGGAGCGAAGTACTTCCCCCGCTATTTGGTCTGTTCTCGAACCGATGGGGGGACATTCGCCACCTCCAAGCCCATGTTCTTTGTTCAGCACATTGAGGACATCTTCGGGGAAATCGAGGCTCTCAGCAAGATGCGTTCAGGGTCCGTACTTATCAAGACCACGTCCGCCACACAGTCGGCGGCGCTCCAGGCGTGCGACCGCCTAGGGGACATCCCAGTCTCCATTGTCCCACATCTGGCACTCAATAGGACGCAGGGGGTTATTTTTCATCGTGACCTCCTGCTACAATCTGATGAGGAGCTCAGGGCCAACCTGGAGCGCCGAGGCGTGCATTTCGTCCGGCGAGTCCAGCGCGGCCCCAAAGACCGTCGCATCGACACTGGGGCCTTTATCCTCGCCTTCGAGGGGGACGTTCTCCCAGAGAAGGTAAAGGTAATGTGCTACCGGTGTGACGTGCGACCCTACGTTCCGCCTCCTATGCGCTGTTTTAGGTGTTTGCGCTTTGGGCACATGCCGTCACGGTGTGAGGCTGAGCCCCTCTGTGGCGATTGTGGCCGTCCTCTTCGTGAGGAACATACATGCACCCCACCACCTCGGTGCGTTAATTGTCCTGGCGTCCACTCGCCTAGGTCCTCATATCAGAAGGAGAAGAAGATACAAGAAATCAAAACTTTGGATCGGCTGTCTTATTCTCAGGCCAGGAAGAAGTACGACCGCCTCCATCCCGTGCCATTGACCACTTCATTTGCCTCAGTTGTGTCCACTCCTTCCGCGGTATCCTCACCCCTCTCCTGTCCCCCCTCTGCCTCCTCTGCCCATCAGGGGGCTCTGCCTCCGCCTCCCAAATCCCTCCCTTCCAAATCCTCCTCCCCCATGGCCCCCACCCCCTCTGCCCCAGGGGCCAACCTTCCTCCTCCTTCTCCCCACACGCCACCTGAGAAGCGATCCTCTTCTCAGGCATCCATCGGGGACACGTTCCGGACCCCGGCTTCCGAGGTCCGGCGTTCCAAAACGGACCCCGCGCGTGAGGACCTTCTTCAGGTCCAGCCCACCATCCCTGTGCCTCCTCGGCCTTCCAAGAAGGCCTCCAAGAAGAAATCTCTCTCCCCCTCTCCACCCCGGCGCGTTTCGACTGACGCTCCATCCGTGAGTCGCCGCTCCCGGCCGTCCTCAGTTTCGCCGGGACGCTCTGCTGCCAGGCGCTCAGCTGGCCTTTCGTCGGCAAATGATGCTGCCCCTCCTACACAACCAGGGACAGCGGCCGCAGCTGGCGACCAGTCGATGGAACCGGATCCGCCTCCCGTCGGTTGTAGCGTTGTTCCCTCGCAACCTGGCCCTCCGCGGCCGTCGAGGTGACCAGCTCTTCCCCCGTCTCGTTCCCCCAACTTTTTGACTAGCGATGGCGTTGTTTCATTGGAACATAAGAGGTATTCGATCTCATCGGGAGGAATTACAACTGCTCCTCCACCTGCACTGTCCGCTCGTCCTTGGACTCCAGGAAACCAAGTTGCGCCCGACTGACCGTATTGCCTTTACCCACTATACCTCGGAGCGGTATGACCTTACCCCTGTGGACGGTGTCCCAGCTCATGGTGGGGTCATGTTGCTCATTCGGGACGACGTCTATTACCATCCCATCCCATTGACCACCCCACTCCAAGCAATAGCTGTCCGCATTACTCTTTCTGCTTTTACTTTTTCAGTTTGTACCATCTACACTCCACCGTCGTCTGCCGTTAGTCGGGCTGACATGATGCACCTGATCGTTCAGCTTCCCCCGCCGTTTTTATTGTTTGGCGACTTCAATGCCCATCATCCCCTTTGGGGCTCTCCTGCATCCTGTCCAAGAGGCTCACTCTTGGCAGATGTCTTCAACCATCTCAATCTTGTCTGCCTCAATACCGGCACCCCGACTTTCCTCTCGGACTCCACTCATACCTTCTCCCACTTGGACCTCTCGATATGTTCTACCACTCTTGCCCGTCGGTTCGAGTGGTATGTCCTTTCTGACACCTATTCGAGCGACCACTTCCCCTGTGTCGTTCGTCTCCTGCACCACACCCCATCCCCACGTCCTTCGAGCTGGAACATACTGAAAGCTGACTGGGGACTTTACTCATCCCTGGCGACCTTTCCGGACCACGATTTTCCCAGTTGTGACCGTCAGGTCGAATACCTCACGGCTGTTATCATCCATGCTGCCGAACGTTCCATTCCTCGTACTACTTCTTCACGTCGCGTTTCTGTCCCCTGGTGGAACGAGGCTTGTAGGGACGCTATCCGTGCTCGACGACGTGCTTTACGCACCTTTCGCCGCCATCCTACGTTGGCGAATTGTATTGAATACAAACGACTCCGAGCGCAATGCCGTAGAGTCATCAAAGACAGCAAAAAAGCTTGTTGGGCCTCTTTCACCGGCTCCTTTAACAGTTTTACTCCATCTTCCGTCGTTTGGGGTAGCCTGCGCCGGCTGTCGGGTATTAAGGCCCACTCCTCGGTACCTGGCCTGACCTCAGGTAATGCGGTCCTTGTTGATCCGGTGGCTGTCGCCAACGCCTTTGGCCGCTTTTTCGAGGAGGTTTCAAGCTCCGCCCATTACCATCCTGCCTTCCTTCCCAGGAAAGAGGCAGAAGAGGCTCGGCGACCTTCCTTCCACTCGCTGAATCTGGAAACCTATAATGCCCCCTTTACTATGCGGGAACTCGAACGTGCGCTTGCACTGTCCCGGTCCTCTGCTCTGGGGCCGGATGCCATTCACGTTCAGATGCTGGCACACCTTTCTCCGGCGGGCAAAAGCTTCCTTCTCCGTACCTACAATCGCGTCTGGACCGAAGGTCAAGTCCCCATGCGTTGGCGTGACGCCGTTGTTGTTCCTATACCCAAACCCGGGAAGGATAGACACCTTCCTTCTAGTTACCGCCCCATTTCTCTTACAAGCTGTGTCTGTAAGGTGATGGAGCGCATGGTTAATGCTCGGTTAGTCTGGATTCTTGAATCTCGACGGCTACTTACTAATGTCCAATGCGGCTTTCGTCGCCGCCGCTCCGCTGTTGACCACCTCGTGACCTTGTCGACATTCATCAGGAACAACTTTTTGCGAAGGCGCCAAACGGTAGCCGTGTTCTTCGACTTGGAGAAGGCTTATGACACCTGTTGGAGAGGAGGTATCCTCCGCACTATGCACAGGTGGGGCCTACGCGGTCGCCTGCCCCTTTTTATTGATTCCTTTTTAACGGATCGAAAGTTTAGGGTACGTGTGGGCTCCGTATTGTCCGACGTCTTCCTCCAGGAGAACGGAGTGCCTCAGGGCTCCGTCTTGAGCGTAGCCCTTTTTGCCATCGCGATCAATCCCATTATGGATTGCATTCCACCTAATGTCTCAGGCTCTCTCTTTGTCGATGACTTCGCGATCTACTGCAGTGCCCAGAGAACATGCCTCCTGGAGCGCTGCCTTCAGCGTTGTCTAGACAGCCTCTACTCATGGAGCGTGGCAAATGGCTTCCGGTTCTCTGAAGAAAAGACGGTTTGTATCAACTTTTGGCGATATAAAGCGTTCCTTCCGCCATCCTTACATCTCGGTCCCGTTGTTCTCCCATTCGTGGACACAACTAAGTTTCTAGGGCTCACGTTGGACAGGAAACTGTGTTGGTCTCCACACGTCTCTTATTTGGCGGCCCGTTGTACACGTTCCCTTAATGTCCTCAGAGTTCTTAGCGGTTCATCTTGGGGAGCGGATCGCACTGTCCTGCTTCGCTTGTATCGGTCCATAGTCCGATCGAAGCTGGATTATGGGAGCCTCGTCTACTCGTCCGCTCGGCCGTCCCTCTTACGCCGGCTCAACTCCATCCACCATCGGGGGTTACGTCTTGCGACCGGAGCCTTCTACACTAGTCCTGTCGAGAGTCTTTATGCTGAAGCTGCCGAGTTACCGTTGACCTACCGGCGCGACGTACTGCTGTGTCGGTATGCCTGCCGGCTGTCGTCTATGCCCGACCACCCCTCTTACAAGTCCTTCTTCGCCGATTCTCTCGACCGTCAGTACGGGTTGTATGTGTCTGCCCTGCTGCCCCCCGGAGTCCGCTTCCGTCGCCTGCTTCGACAATTGGATTTTGCCCTCCCTACCACCTTCAGAGAGGGTGAGAGCCCGACACCACCTTGGCTCCAGGCTCCGGTTCATATTTATCTCGACCTCAGCTCCCTCCCGAAGGATGGTACTCCGGCTGCAATGTATTGCTCACGGTTTGCCGAACTTCGTGCTCGACTTGCCGGTCACACCTTTATTTACACCGATGGCTCCAAAACTGACGATGGTGTCGGCTGTGCCTTTGTCGTCGGGGCCGCCACATTTAAATACAGGCTCCTCGACCAATGTTCCAGCTTTACGGCCGAGCTTTTTGCTCTCCATCAGGCCGTTCAGTATGCCCGCCGCCACCACCATTCATCATATGTACTCTGCTCTGACTCACTCAGTGCTCTTCAGAGCCTTGGAGCTCCCTATCCGGTCCATCCCTTGATACAACGGATACAGCAGTCCCTCCATTCTTTGGCTGATAACGGTGGTTCTGTCAGCTTTCTGTGGGTTCCCGGACATGTGGGAGTGCCTGGGAATGAGGCTGCGGATGCTGCAGCCAAGGCTGCAGTCCTCCTGCCTCGGCCAGCCTCCCATTGTGTCCCGTCATCCGACGTTCGTGGGGATGTCTGTAAGAGGCTTGTGTCGTTGTGGTGGGATGCTTGGTCATCCCTCCAAGGAAACAAGCTCCGGGCAGTAAAACCGCTACCAACTGCTTGGACAACATCCTCCCGACCATCTCGGCGCGAGGAGGTCCTTCTGACCAGGTTGCGGATTGGGCATTGCCGGTTTAGCCACCGCTACCTGCTCTCCGGTGACCCAGCCCCGCAGTGCCCTTGTGGTCAGGCATTAACAGTGCACCATGTTTTATTGTCGTGTCCCCGTTTTAGTCAATTTCGTGTTGTCCTGTCCCTGCCATCTACTTTACCGGATGTTTTAGCTGATGACGCTCGAGCAGCTGCTCGTATTCTGCGTTTTATAACTTTAACTGGCTTGTCCAAGGACATTTAATCTTTTTACTTATTTTGTCTGCATCTTTGTCGGGTCCTTCTGGTGTCCCCTCCATCCCCTTGAGTTTTACCAGATTCCATGTGCTCAAACAACAGTGACTGGGCGCTAATGACCTCAGCAGTTGAGCGCCCTTAAACCCAACCCAAAAAAAAAAAAAAAAAAAAAAAAAAGATACTACGACCGTGAAGAAAAGATCTGGACCATGTGCACATCTGAAAAGTCGTACGTGTGATTACAGTGCCACGTCTCTGTTTTTCCGAGTGTTAACTACGCGGCTACGACCATCAACAAAGCACTCCTAACGAATTTGGAGACTACTCACATGAAGAACTCCCCACTGCCAAGCTGGTCTCTTCCCGTCACGTTTCTGTGATGGTAGGGGAAACAACTTTTGTTCCAGGAAAAGTATGACTGGACTGAATCAGGAAACTCAGTCGAGATTGATCTATTGAAGACATCACTCCAGATGTTACTTATCGGTGTCTCTGACATAATAATTAACTCACAGGCGTGAGAGGAACCCAAACTGCTAGGTGTGTGACATACAGACCAATTGCTCACAGTCTTTGATGCGTAGCTCTTCGGGAATGTGCAACTCATGAGATAGCGACAAGCTGCACATACAGTTGTTTTACAGACATCGGTGGATTTTGTCGACTTTGTGTCGTCCTACGACGGACTTTCCTCTGTCTCGTAACCTCTATAATGACCTGTCTCACATTTAACGATATTAAAAATGTGAAAGGTTAGCAGTGCTATTAAAATCCAGTATGAAAGGATACAAATGATGAGGTTCACTGATGACATACCTGTCGTCAGTGAAAGTGACGAATAATTAGTGGACCTGTTCAGTGGAATGAATAGTTACTGACTATAGAGTATGGACTGAGAGCAAACCAAAGAAAGACGGAAGTACGAACAATGATAAGATATTCAGTGAGATAAGAAGTTCGTATGAGATTAGCGATAAACATAAAAACTAAGGAGCACACAGCACACAGAGAATTATGCTATCTTGGAAGCCAAAAACACAATCGACGAAGCAAGGAAAACATTAGAAGCAGACAAAGAGACCATTCCTCGCTGCTTAAAGAAGTCTACTAGTATCAAAGATATGCCTTAATTTGAGGAAGAGATTTCTGAAATTGCACGTCTGAATCACAGCATTGTATGGAAATGAACCATGGACTTTGATAAAATCGAAAAAGAAGTGAATCTAAGTATGTCACTTGTGGTGTTACAGAAAGATGCTGAGAAGTGCACTGATAAGATAAGGAATGAGGAGGTTTTCTGCAGAACCGGCGAGGAAATGACCGCGAGGAAAAGTTTGCAAGAAGAAGGGACAGTATGATAGGATAATAGGACACTTTTAAGACATTAGGGGCTAACTTCTGTGGTATTAGAGAAACCCATAGAGGGCAGAACACTATATCGGAACACACAAAGTGGAATATATCCAGCAAATAACTGGCGACGTAGCGTTTAACAACTACTCAGAGATGGTGGTGGTGGTATTGGAGAGCAAGTCGTGGTGGACCGCATCAAGGATCAAATGAATCAGAAGAGAACAAATTTGGCGATTGTTTGACCATATCATAGGCATCAGAAGATGCTGTAGATCTTGCATTACTTCTGCGGTAAGAACATTATTGTAGTCCACAAATGACAGTGCAGTTTTAACAGATTCTGCAATGAAACATTAAGGAATCGCGCCGATTTACGCAACCCAAGAAGATATTTTCTCCTCTGCACGACATGAACACGGCGCAGATGATGTAATGTTGACATGGTGCAAATTTTTATGGAACCAGTCGTACGATGGTGGCTCAGAATCTGCGTGAACAGCTGTCGTGTCAGTGACACACTGGCAACAAAGGGCTTATTTGTGCATAAAAATTTCCCCCGCTAATGGAGGACTTGGCCAAAATCTTGGGAGTGAAATTACATTGTTGATGACGTGCGATGTGAGGATTGAGAAGTAATAAGCACAGGATTCACAAAGACCCTGCTATGGGGTACACGAAGTGAATGACGAGCAAAAGGCGCCATCAGTGGAAACCAATGTTTTCATATTATTTATAGAAGAGTGTAAGAATTTAAGATGAGTAAAACATGACATACATATATAAAGGCATCTCATGGGTTCAGTTGATATTTTAAGCTACAAACGTTCGGGATTCAAATGTCGGTCGATCTTAGGATCTCTGTCGGCTTTGAACAAGTTTCAAATCCAGCAAAATTTTGTGGCAGTATTGCCACATATCACTATGCGATGTCCATTATTTTTAGGACCAACATATTTTTCCACTGTACGTTAGTGGTCTGCCGGGCTGCGTACTGGGAAAGAAAAGCTTCGTATAGGGTTGGGGTGTCTTGTAGCGACGAAGAGCCCATCGCTAAATCTGGCTGCGTCAGTCACGCCCCCGTCGCTTCGTCCGCGACACCCGCTGTAGATAAAGTGTGTACGATAATGCGGCTTCTGCGTGTGCGCGCGCTACGTACGGGAGGACGTTTCGGCGCCATTAGAAGCACTGGATCATCGACTATGTTTTCACTCAAGGAATTTGATCCAGCATATGATTTTGCGTCTGCTCGCCTAGAGCAGGTTGCTGAAGAACTGAATAATCGCAAATAAATCGGTTTCAGTCCAGTACCGACTTCGTTAAGGTTAAATGTGCTTCGTGTGCGCAGACGGAAGTTTTCTGTGTTTTCTCCAATTTTTCGAAAATTTTGTGCAATTTCCCTGCCGTCGTATTGGCAATAGTATAGATTAAGCCCCTCTATCTGTGATTTTTTGAGGGACTGGTAGTTGGACGGGAAGAAACAATATTTTGCGAGAGTAGAGGGATGGAAGTTCGAAGAACGCGGTTGGAGATCGATATAGTCGAGAGTCACGGCCATCTGTGGCTGTTTTGCGGCACTTTCCTGACTTGGAGCAGAGGTAACCTTCGCAGTTAATGTTAGCGCTATCCGTAATCTGAGCAGTTCGCGTCTCATTTCTTTTGAATGTGCAACGTAAGATTCTGACTTCTTGCATCATCGGACTACACAGATAATGATCCTTGGTGCTACAGCCTCCACGCAGTCTCCCTTACACAGTGAAATCTCACCCATTTTGTTAACGTAATTCGAGGTTCAATTCATTTTATTTCGCTGCTGACTTTGGTCTAATATATCCATCGTATAAGGGGAAACAGGGTTCTGCGAAGGCAAATTACTCGTTATTAAACTCTGTTCCAAATAAAAGTAAAAATTAAAACTGTGGCAAAGGCAAATAATTTTTGAGCCGTCTTGTTCCAATTTAGGGTAAATAAAGATTTTACGAGAAGCAGACTTCCTCGTTAGGCAGAATATACGAGTAGATAACCGGGAATGCTGTCAAGCTGCAGTATCGGCGTGGTCCTTTGCGGACAGTGGCCACGTCAGGCGAGAGGATACTATTGTTTCACTGGCTGCAGTAGAAGCAGCTTCACCACACGTGCCCTACCACGTGTTCAATGACTAATGTGAAACAACCCCACTTCAACTTGAATAAGTGGAAAAAATCCAAGACCATTTTCATGTTTTATTTATTTTTTATTTTTGCTTCAAAACGTATCTCCACTGGTCATAATAGAATGTATGAACTGGCCAGAGGAAAGCTAAGGCATACAGCGATCAAACTGACAATTTTAAAACATTTTGTACTTACATGATGTTGAAAATCTTAAAAAGTACACAGAGCTGCAGAGTGCGTAGGAAGGTGCTGAATCATTATACAGTTGACAGTCGAGGAGATGTGCAGTGCTTGTGGTTCGCGTTCATTGTGAGACTTTTGTATCCCGCCTGGGAGACGGCGCGTGGGTGAGGAACAGGAAAAGCTACTAATCTCTCGGTACTGCAAATACGGTTTGTACACCTTTACTGGTTCAAATGGCTCTGAGCACTATGGGACTTAACTTCTGAGGTCATCAGTTCCCTAGAACTTAGAACTACTTAAACCTAACTAACCTAAGGACATCACACACATCCATGCCCGAGGCAGAATTCGAACCCTGCGACCGCAGCGGTCGCGCGGTTCCAGACTGAAGCACCTAGAACCGCTCGGCCACTCCGGCTGGCACACCTTAACTAGTGGATAAATATATGCAAACGTATTACATAACTTGCAAGATGGTGCGAAGTTGAAGCGAAGTGTCATGGTTGGCTGCACCTGATGAAATGGGCGAATCTGTAGCGATGTTCGTAGAGCTGCAGAGCACCAGCTAGAGGGCGCTGTCTTCGGTATCTGTCGTCGTGCCAACCTAAGCACTGGCACCGTAGCAATCGTTACCGCAAGACGGATGCATGTAACTATGGGCCTATATCACTGACGTCAGTCTGATGTAGAATTATGGAACAAGTTCCGTGCTCGCGCATTACAACATTTTTGTAGAACGAAAATCTCCTCTGTACAAATCAACATTGATACCGGAGACAGAGATCGGGCGAAACCCAATTCGCTCTGTTCGTCCATAAAACCAAGAGCTTCCTAGACAAAGGCGCCCAGATTAATGTCGTGTTCTTTGGTATCCGGAAGGTGTTACGTACAGTTCCGCATTGACACTTAGTGAACGATATTGTGACTTCCTACCTGCCATCTCATGGTAGTCTGCAATTCAGACTTAAGCGTCTGGCAGAGAACTCAACGCGTTTCTCTTAAACGTAAGATTCAATAGATTTATAGGTAAAATCACTATTGTATTACGCTTCCGGCAGTAGTCACTGGAAACAGAGACAATTGTGAAGTGCCTAGAAGCAACCTTCAGGAGAGACCTAAGGTCAAATGACCTCTTAAAACTAATTGCAGGCGCTACGGTCGCAGGTTCGAATCCTGCCTCGGGCATGGATGTGTGTGATGTCCTTAGGTTAGTTAGGTTTAAGTAGTTCTAAGTTCTAGGGGACTGATGACCTCAGTAGTTAAGTCCCATAGTGCTCAGAGCCATTTGAACCATTTTGAACTTATTACAGGAAAAGCAAATGCAAGAATGAAACTCATTGGAAGAACTTTAAGGAAAAATGTAATTCATCGATGAAAGACGCGGCTTACGAAACATTTCTTCGACTTATTCTTTAATACTGCTCATCAGTCTCGAACACTTACCAAGTCGAATAAATAGACAAGACAAACTATTCAACAGAGAGCGGCGCCTTCGGTCATGATGTCGTTTATTAAGCGCGAAAGCGTTACCGAGACGCTCGACAAACTCCAGTGGCAGATGTTAAAAGACAGGCTTTGCTGTCGAAATTCCGAGAGCGTGCGTTCCAAGAAGAGACGGACATTTTTCTTCCTCCCAGATGTGACTCGCGAAATGACCAAGACCACAAAATCAGAAATTAGAGCTCGTACAGAGCTATATCGATAGGTTTTCTTCTCACACACCATTCGTGAACGGGCAAGGAAACGGCAGATAGTCGTACCACAAGTACCCTCCGGTACTCACCATTAGATGCCTTGCGAAGTATAGATAGAGATGAAAAAAAAAAAGTTATCAATGTACGATCAAGTAATGTTGTGCTTGACAGACAATCAGAATGAACTCTCTCTACTGTACACATTATTGTGAATTGCGGGCAACCGCAGCCAAATGCCCACATTTTTATAAGAAGGCAACAAACGTAGCTGTGGCTGCAGAAAGTTCTTAAAAGTTCTTTATTAAAACCACGACCGATTTCACGCCAATTGGGGCGAATTGTCAGGTGATATAACCAGGGCGTAGAAACGTCTGTCAGATTGATAAAAAAAGCAGTGTTCCTGAAACAAAATAAGAAAATATTTGGTGCGGAGAGAGTAATATTTGCCCTACAAAGTGTGCGAAAACGTATACAAGCGCCCGTAAAAACATACCATATTACAAGCTGCAGGTGGGCACGGTCGCATGTGATTCTGAACTATCTAGAGCCCTATGCAAACAGCCACGAGGAAAACCGTTGGCCGTGGTGTCCGAAAACTCAGTTTGATGGCGCTAGAGAAATTAGAGCTAGTTCACCGAACGGCGAAGCGTGAAACAGAGGGACATGTTACATATAAAAACACAGTTTATATTAGAAAATGATGTAAAACGTGAACGCTGCGTGGACTGAAAACTAATACGGTAAATTCCGTAAGACTCAGACAACTAACACTTGTAGTGGATATTATTCCACACAATTTGAAAATCAATGGATAATTTATAAAAAGCAATAGTTTTTATATGCAGCAAAATACGTTATTGGAAAATAAGAACAATGGACTGTCTGTTCAAGTAGCCAAAATTTTAGGGAAAGCAGCAATGTCTAATGTCTGCCTGTGTGTTTAAGGTGGGCTCAGGAGATGTTCGTAAGGTTGAGAAAATCGATATCGCTTCTAAAATATTACGGTTGTTACCCTTATTTTCCAAATATATGATTTGCATACTTCCTTGTATGTCCGTGATCTGATGTCTTGTGTCACGTAAAAGTGACGTCAAATATATAGGTCAAACTGACAGAAAAATTTTAACTCGGTTTAGAGAATACACCAATTGCGCATATACGTGGCACATGACATCATAAAATGCAGCAGAATATGCAAATCATATATTTGGAGAATAGGGACAACAACCTTAATATTTTAAAAGCGATAGCGATTTTCCCAACCTTACAAAAATCTGAGCTTACCTTAAACACCAAGACAGAACTGGGACATAGGAATATTTAAGGAAATTTTTAGTACCTAACCAGACAGTCCATTGTTCTTGTTTTTCGACAAAGTAATTTGCTGTAGGTCAAAACTTTTTATAAATTATCCATTGGTTTTCAAACTGCGTGGAATAATATCCATTACAAATATTAGTAGTCTACATCATATGGGATTTAACGTATGAGTATTAGTTTTATATTCACGTATCGTTCATGTTTTATAACCCGTGCTGATTTAAACTAATTTATTTTAATATATAGCACCTTCTCCTTCTCCCGCTTCGCCACTTCCTCTAGCGCCATCTCGCAGGGTTTTCGGATACCACGGCTAATGCAGTTTTCCTCATAGTTGCTTGCATACGGCTCTAGCTACACTCATGTTCATAAATTAAGGATAATTGCTGAATGTAGTGCCACACAACGGGGCACTACACAAAACTGGCGCTAATAGCATAGGAACATAGGGAACACACACGACACAGATCTGTAAGTCCATGCTATTGGTGATAAATTGAGAAAACCGTCCCGAAACACATGTGCTACAAAACGCCTCTGTTTCCTGCGCATAAACCCCGACATCAAAGTGGGATATGATCAGCATGCACACGTACACAGGCCGCACAACGGGTTGGCATACTCTGGATCAGGTTGTCGAGCAGCTGCTGGGGTGTAGCCTCCCATTCTTGCACCAGTGCCTGTCGGAGCTCCCGAAGTGTCGTAGGGATTTGAAGACGTGCAGCGATACGTCGACCGAGAGCATCCCAGACGTGCTCGATCGGGTTTAGGTCTGGAGAACAGGCAGGCCACTCCATTCGCCTGAAATATTCTGTTTCAAGGTACTCCTCCACGATGGCAGCTCAGTGGGGCCGTATGTTATCATCCATCAGGAGGAAGGTGGGACCCATTGCACCCCTGAAAAGGCGGACATGCTGGTGCAAAATGACGTCCCGATACACCTGATCTGTTACAGTTCCTCTGTCAAAGACATGCAGGGGTGTACGTGCACCAATCACAAATCCACCCCACACCATCAAACCACAACCTCCATACAGGTTCCTTTCAAAGACATTAAGGGGTTGGTATCTAGTTACTGGTTCACGTCAGATGAAAACCCGGCGAGAATCACTGTTCAGACTATACCTGGACTCGCCCGTGAACATAACCTGCGACCACTGTTCCAATGACCATGTACTGTTTTCTTGACACCAGGCTTTACAGGCTCTCCTGTGACCAGGGCTCAGTGGAATGCACCTTGCAGGTCTCCGGGGGAATAAATCATGGCTGTTCAGTCGTCTGTAGACTGTGTGTCTGGAGGCAGCTGTTGAGACAACTGTTCCAGTGTCTGGGGTAAGGTCCCGAGCAAGGCTACCTGCAGTACTCCGTGGCCGTCTGCGGGCATTGATGGCGAGATATCTGTCTTCTTGTGTTGTTTTACATTGTGGACGTCCCGTACTGTAACGCCTGGACACGTTTCCTGTCTGCTGGAATCGTTTCCATAATCTTGAGATCACACTTCGTGGCACTTGGAGGGCCCGTGCTACGACCTACTGTGTTTGACCAGGCTCCAGTCGCCCTAGTATTCTACCCCTCATAACGTCATCAATATGTGTTATTTGAGCCATTTTCAACACACAGTCACCATTAGCACGTCTGAAAACGTCTGTACACTTACTCGCTGCACTGTACTCTGACATGCACCAACATACCTCTGTGTATATTGACTGCTGCCAGCGCCACCGTGCGACGGCCGCATGTCAGATGCACCGCATGGTCATACCCCAAGGTGATTTAAACCCGAAAACCGCCCACCAGAGCGTTGTTTCACCATGTATCAGCGTTATCCCTAATTTATTAGCATGAGCCTAGTTCAGAGTCCCTAGGGCCTTGCCAGCACTGCCTGCAGCTGATAATAGGGTATGTTTTTATTGCTGCTTATATTCATTTTCGCACACTTTGTAGGGCTTAATTTACTCTCTCCGCACCGTATATTAGCTTTATTTTGTTTTAGGGACACCTTTTCTTTCAATTTGGCTAGAGCTTCTAGCGGGATCTAATTTCTCAGTGACGTAAGGGACAGGGAGAGGCTTCAGAACAGCGTAAAAGAATGTTGTAGAGACCATTTACTTGAGTACCAAATTCACAGGGCTATTGTACTCCAAATCAAGATATTTACTAAGCCAGCGTAAAAAGAAAGACAGTAAAATACTTCTTTCTAATGCTTGTCTAGATCACCCGGAGAAGTGCCTAAATTAGCGTGGAACCGGTTGTGGATTTAATAAAAGAACTTGCTTCAGCCGGAGCGGTGGAGTTTTTTCGTTCTCTCTGCTGTTCCTTTGAAAAGCCCAAGGCTGATTTTCGTCCCCATCCTAGCGCAGTCCATCTCGTCGTCAGCAGCACACTAAGCCTTACGTCTTTCTTTTCTCCTTACACTCGTTCCTGCACTCCGGCTATCCCAACGAGTTTGTCAGTAGTTTCGGGTGTTAATATTTTGCTTCTCTGCTGCTTAACACTTGTTCTAACTGCCATTACCATTCGCCACACGTCTGATTAGATCGAGGCAAATAGTCGTTAATTTCTGCTGCATTGCGGAACGTTTAGTTACGCATGCGTGCCACAGAAAACCGAGCCACTGGGTCAAGTGAAAGTGTCGACGTTCTCCCGTCGAAAGCGCTACAAAGCGAGGGAAACCGGAGCGTTTGCGCAGTATTACTATTATAAACCAGCCCGAGTCTGGGAATTAAACGTCGCAACACTTGCAGGCAAAGTGTCGCGCGGAACGTATTTATTCCTAATACATGCGATTTTACGCCATGGCAATTTCATGTCCATAATAAAAACAATTCTCAGAAATAAAAGCTACACTAAAGGACACGTAGAGAGGGTCCCTTGCATGAGAAATTATTGCAGCTGAGCGATTAGAATGTCTCCAGAGATGACGGCATGGGGCTGACATAAAATAAAAATTATGGTTTATCTTTCTATTGACAACGAGTTCATACACGTACAAAGCCCCTGGAACAAAATTAGAGAAGGTATCCGTATACATTCCTTTCAGGAGAACCAATCAAGCATTCGCCTTACGTGACTGAAGGCAACCAGGGAAAGGACGACAGCACGAGGACCGGAACCTTGCCCTTTCCGACAAAGTGCCCAGTGTCTTAAACACTGCATATCTCCCAGTGAGTGTGAGATGTTCCGGTCGGTAGGCTATACCCCTCCTTCATTAAGTAAACTAAATAAGCGTAAGAAAATAATCTGAAACGGTATTCCTCCAAGTTACTAAGGCTACAAATAGCGTTGTAAAAGTCCGAAGGACGCTAACCAATATAACAAACTTTCAATTTCAACAGGAGTAATTTACATGCTGTGCTTTAAAAACATCTATTCAGCCGACAGTTTCAGATCTGTTTCGGAGAATGTAACAGAAAACTGTAAATTCGACATCATTTCGATATAAGCTGACAGAGTAAAAAAAAAACAGAGCACAATAAAAACTAAATATTAGAGAACTGCTTATGTCATACCATATAACTGCCATGCAGTTTATTAACAAATTATCGTGTGTTCTAATACAAGTGCCGTCAAAACTGAGTTGAGTGAACTTTTATCACGCCAGGCTATACAGGGGCGAAAACAAACGTAGGTTTAGTCAACGGAGTAAATATCACTATATGAAGGAAGATCATCCAACGATTATCTCATTACGACCATAGCCAAAGAAAATATTTTAACACATTACTTGAAATTAACAAAGGAACATAACTGCGAAATCGCTCTAACTTTGAAAGCAGCTGTACAGGGGTGACATGACAAAGCAGCAGCACTAATATTGAGCATCTTACTGCATGTGTAACCTAAAGTGCAAGTTTTAATAATCTATTTAAGTATTGTTAAAAAAGAATAATAAAAAACTATTTAAAAGCTTAATATTATTATGTCATGACATTACGTAACTACGTAGATACAAAAGAATATTACACCGAAATATTTACATGAGACTATCGAAATTTAAAAATATTAATTTGAGAATACAGATTAGGAAAGCTTCATTCTTCGAGCACCGGTCTGTTTCTATGGCAGTCGAAGAGGGCAGTGTGTCATTTACAAGTTCATTTTGTTACAGCAGATCAACATGAAAAAGTATCCGCACATGATGATAAATTACCAAACGAGTCATTCATTGTCCGCCTCGTTTCTCACAGGCAGGCCATATTTAAGTACTTTCTCAACATCGAGAATGCCGAATTTTTTGGATTGTAGGCGAGTGACATTTCTGATAAATAACCAGCATTTCATTAAACATCATATCAGTCTCAGCATCTTCTAGATTTGTTCAAACATTTCGAAGAGCAGCGAATTTTCCACCTCCGGTCTGGCACGGAGTGTATAACAAGTTATCTAGAAGCAGATCGCACTCGAATGGAAACTTAACGTCGTCACTGCAGAACTTTTTGAGATGTGAACTGATACAAATTTCAGGATATTAATTAGTAATGAAATCACATTTCCATTTTACACACTGTATTCATCACATGATTATTTTTATTTGCATAAAGGAATCGTATTTTCCTTTACAGAAATCACTGCGAAACCTTTTTAACATACGTTTACAATGGATCCAATAAAAAAATTATTTCTAATGCTACGGTGACAGTTTCTAACCAACAGTTGTTTATGGGATTCCATGTGTTTGTATACATTAAACCACAGCATGTTTATTTCGAGGACCTGGAGTGGATCTGATCCCAGACCGTTGGTCTAATACATAGAACACTCCAAATGTACAGAAATCTAAGACACGAATACCCACACAATGAGGTTCACACGATTCTTATATGGATGACACAAACGACTTTTCTCGCTTGTAGTAACTCGCGATTTGACGACACAGCGTTCATCCAGTCAGAGAGTAAAATTAAAAATAATCGCCAAGTTGTAGACTGTCGATTGCCCACCATTAGGAGATGGTGCCACAGACAAGAAAAATCATAAATCCTCCTACGGTCAGACCATCATCACCTGCAAACAAAGTGTTGCTGGAGGTTTAACGTCTATCGATTCGAATTTTTTGCTTTGTAAATTAATATCCATTATTTCCCCAAAATTCGTCTGTTTTCTTGTCATTTTGAGAATATAAGACCAGTTTGGCTGTAAATCATTTATTTATAGGCACGACTGGTTTCGCAGCATTTTATCTGAATCATCAGGTGGAATAAAGTCATGTTACGGTCGATAAAAGAGAATGTGATGTCCCAGTGCAAGTAGGTAGCGGGCGTCCGTAATAAAATAGCTTAAAACGCTCCCGTGATACCAAGAGTCACAGTACGTGGCTAGCTCACCACATTCTGTTACTCATAGTATCACGGGAGCGTTCTGTGTTATTTTATGGTTACGTCCGCTACTTAGGGAAAACGTGGGACATCACCTTCTTTCATCGGTCGAAACATGACTATTTTATTGCACCTAATGATGCAGATAAAATGCTTCCATACCGGCCGTGCCTATAAATAAATGACTTACAGCTATAGCGTTGTTATCCTTTCATTATCTTTTCAAAATGGTGTACCCAGGCAGTGATACCATGAGTCACTGTACGTGGCTAGCTCACCACATTCTGTTACTCATAGTATCACGGGAGCGTTCTGTGTTATTTTATGGTTACGTCCGCTACTTAGGGAAAACGTGGGACATCACCTTCTTTCATCGGTCGAAACATGACTATTTTATTGCACCTAATGATGCAGATAAAATGCTTCCATACCGGCCGTGCCTATAAATAAATGACTTACAGCTATAGCGTTGTTATCCTTTCATTATCTTTTCAAAATGGTGTACCCAGGCAGTGATACCATGAGTCACTGTACGTGGCTAGCTCACCACATTCTGTTACTCATAGTATCACGGGAGCGTTCTGTGTTATTTTATGGTTACGTCCGCTACTTAGGGAAAACGTGGGACATCACCTTCTTTCATCGGTCGAAACATGACTATTTTATTGCACCTAATGATGCAGATAAAATGCTTCCATACCGGCCGTGCCTATAAATAAATGACTTACAGCTATAGCGTTGTTATCCTTTCATTATCTTTTCAAAATGGTGTACCCAGGCAGTGATACCATGAGTCACTGTACGTGGCTAGCTCACCACATTCTGTTACTCATAGTATCACGGGAGCGTTCTGTGTTATTTTATGGTTACGTCCGCTACTTAGGGAAAACGTGGGACATCACCTTCTTTCATCGGTCGAAACATGACTATTTTATTGCACCTAATGATGCAGATAAAATGCTGCCATACCGGCCGTGCCTATAAATAAATGACTTACAGCTATAGCGTTGTTATCCTTTCATTATCTTTTCAAAATGGTGTACCCAGGCAGTGGCTGCCCTGACTACAAAGTCTGCTGTGTTTACTTATGAACTTCGTAGTACGTCCAAATTCAACGGGACAATCGTCAGGCCTGCCTGAAGCTTCCGAGAATACACAAGTTTCTTCACTCATACCATATCGAGGTGAAGCAACTCGTTGATGTTTAGATCCTGCAGAGCCACCACATTTCGGAGCTGTTGATTTCTGTGTTTCGCTTGCTGTTCCAGACAGTGGCTGTAACCGAATGAGCGGGATCTAGCCACTGCACGAAAGACACCCTCAAAACACCGCACAATCACCTACACCCTCTCCCCCTCCCTACACACACATAAACGCCTGCAGTCAGTTTCTGTGCTGTTTGGTCCGTCGAAGACAACCAGCTTTATATACCACTGTGAGCAGTAGGCTACTGCAAGTTACCCGACTCCAAATGCGCATTGGATGCATTTCCCTTCACAACGTTTGCTTGGAAACGGTATGAAGTTGATCTAGATTCACCGACAGCAGTAATTTCTGTCGGGTTTAAAACCGATTGTCACTGACAAGACAATATTCGTTTCTTGTCTCTATCGGTTAGAATTTTCTGCCTATTGCTTTCATGCCGTGTTAGGTGACTGTAAGTGGCAACAGTATTCCTTGACAAAACATCAACAAATCGAGCAACTCCATTCACAGTGAAGTCACGTGCACGTCCAAACACGATAGGCCGTTTCTACCATTCTGTCACAGTCGGCAGGTGATGGTTGAAGTGGTCACTGTAGCAAATATCTACAAATACCAGTATTGCTGGCCCCTGTTTTGATCATAAGGGAGGTAGATTATTCCTACACGTCGGTCAGGGACCTGAAGATGGCGCAGTAAAACGCTGAAACTGGTTGCCAAATAAAATGTTGAAAATTGACGGCTGAAAGGTGTTTGACATCCTCTAGCCGTCCTCCAGTCTTGGACCAGTCACAATTACTTGCTCCCACCCGTAAATGAAACTACATAAGGTTTACTGCGTCGCTTTACCTTTGACTGCCTCCCCCTCCTCACCCCTCTGTTCCATTTCACAATTACACTACCGGCCCCGCCTCCACTGCCAGACACTGCCTTCACTACTCTTTTTCACTCCTGTACTCCCGTACACCACTCATGGCATCTGCGCTCTATTGGCTGTCTCAGACAACCGCAGCGACGTGCAATCATTGGTCACTCAGTTCTCTTATGGCCCCCTGCCTTTCCTGCACCTCCGAGATGAATTTCTCGTTATAACTGTGGCCTCGAAACCACAGCTGTTAATGTCAACGGAAAGTAACATTAGGTAGCTGCCGACGCATCTCCATTCTGTATTTGCAAAGCAGCCTCGGAGTTCCCAGAGCCGCTATGCTTGCATAACAACTCCAATGGTCGCAAGGCGTCTTGACAAACATTTCTATGAACGGGTTGAATTCTCCGTGTTCAGCGTTCCCTGGTGCCTCGTCCTGAAGCGAGCGGCCAGTCCCCTCTCCTTCGCCGGAAGCCGTTATCCGGCGAGCTATTCTCCTCGCGGCCGATCCAGAACGTTTCCTTCCTTCCCCCTTAGGCTAAAGCATGAGCAATATAGAGCTTAACATCGTCTCCAGACTATAGTCTCACCTAGTGGGCCGTCACAAGCGTCCTGCTTAACACATAATGTCTCACAGACCGCTAGTTTGTTGTTGCTCTGTTGCTAATGCATTATAGTCAGATAGGAAATTACAGCGTTGTGCAGTTGTTCTTTCCCGAAGCTACCGTGGTTTCCTTTGTGAGTAGCCACTTCAATATGACGTTTACTATTGTGTGTGTTGTGTATTGAACCGGGGACCTTGAAATGATGGAGAGGCTTCGCCCGCCATAGCCGCACAACAAGCCACAGCAGTCCACCCACTCCACCGCCGCCCCATACCGAACCCAAGGTTATTGTGTGTGGACCTCCCCTCCCTCCCCCCCTGACTCCCTCCCTCCCTCCCTCCCTCCCTCCCCGGGAACGTCTCATACCAAACGAGTGTAACGCCAAATTTTTGCGTGGTAGAGTAATTATGGTATTCGCGTACGTGGAGACAGTGTTTCCGCAGCAATCGGCTACATAGTGCAACTTAAGCGGAATAAGGGGAACCAGCCCGCATTCGCAGAGGCAGATGGAAAACCGCCTTAAAAGCCATCCACAGAATGGCCGCCACACCGGACCTCGACACTAATCCGCCGGGCGGATACGTGCCGAGGACCGGTACGCCTTCCCGCTCGGGAAGCAGCGCGTTAGACCTCCTTTCAGACTAGTGGTCTCTGACACCTGGGACTTTCCGTTATTGGTTCAGTAGCTATGTCTAGTTCTTGTGCTCATGTTTAGCGGACCATGACTTTGAGTACACTGCTTTCAGATGGTTTGAGGACAGTAAACGAAGCGATGTTGGACCAGGAAGTGACAACGAAATTTAAAGTAAACATAATACAGCGTAGGAACAGTGCGAAAGTGAAAACGAATTTGTTTTGCCACCTGTCAATTCCTAGAATGAAGCAAGTAATTATAGTGATGAAGACAAGTGTGCAGACTCTGTAGCTAGAGGTTTTGCAAGAATTACACGAAGTCAAAACAAATGTCAATGGTCGTCGAAGTCTCTTCCACCGATACCCAATGGAATTTTTTCGCATGTTGGATATAACTGGTGTGAATGCCTTTCTCCTTCATAGTTCCGACAGCAACACTCAGGTGAACCGCTTTAATTGTTGAAAAAACTTGTAAACTCGTTATTGACACCACGGATAAAAAGCGAGACAACGAGTGTCACATCTTGTGATCTTCGTGCATCCTTCTTCGTGTTTTGAGTGTAGCGGAACCAAGAGCACAAGTCGTCGCAGAACGACTGGAAAAATGCAAAACATGCTCCACCTGTAACCCAAAAAAGAAGAGAAAGACGTCTTATATTTGCTGCTGTTGCAAGAAGCCTATCTGACTTGAAATCAGTACAAAAATTTCCGGGGAGTGCAAAGAAAATCTCTGAGAAGGAAACTAAACACCTAAAAAGTACTAGTGTAATTTTCATTTTTTGAATATTTTATAGGAGTTTGTGTTTTATTGTTCAATGAATAATAAACAATAAAAATATAGCAAAAATTAAAATTTGCAGCACAAGGTATGAATTTTCATAGCATTAACGTTATCATGTAATATGTTAATTTTGTGCAGTTTTCTGGTTAAATGCGTTTTTCTCATAAAAATTAACTTTAAAAGTTATTTGAATATTTTTTGTGTGGTATTAATGCAACTTTTTACATAAAATCTGAACTGTTACACTGAAATTGCTGAATGCAATTTTTGTGGCTGTTTAAATATAGTGGTCACTCAGACCGTACCTGGGATAGCGTGTGACAAAAAAAAAGGACCTGGGAAGCTAAGGGTTTAACAAGAGCCGCGAAGAGAAGGTAGATCGTCTGCAGATTATGTGGAGGTTTGTAGCAGCCGTTCTTTCCCTAGCCTGTTAATAAACAGATTGAGATAAATGTGTCTGTGAAACAAGAAATAGGTTGCACATGCATTTTATTGCGATCTTCAGAATACATTATGGATGCAAAAGTGCTTTAAGTGGCACTGAATGAAAGAAAAAGACACTATGGGAGAAGAGAGAGACTATGACGATCATTGAGAAATCTGTGGCACCCCGCCACACTTGCCTGCGCCTGTGAGAACACATCCCTATCGCTCAGGTTGTTAACCTAGGGGAGTCGACGACTGGCTGTAGCAGCTCATCGTCCTGGGTGGATGAAGATACTGTGGAAACTCCTAGATAGTATTATGTGAACTGCACTGCTGGACAGAGACGGTTATACGCATGAAGCTCCAGACTAGTAGAAATACATCCCTGATACGAAAAGGGAACGAGTTTCAGGCAGCTAAAACATCATAGAGACCACTGATCGAACTCTACAGGTATTCGACTCGCAAGTGCATGTGAAGGGAGGAATGGAGACACGGGCTTAGCGTCTTGTTGACGAAGAGGTGATTGCAGGCACAACACAAGCTCGTATTAGGGAAATGTGGGGAAGGAAATCGGCCATAACGGAACGGTGGGTGGCATTGGTCTTAAGCGATTTAGAGGAAGTAGTTGTTCAAAGCAGATTCTCACGGTAACGGTGGTACAGACTGTATCCTAATTAGTTACACGACATCTACATTTACCTACTAGTATGCCACCATCAATGGTACTGATTCGGCTAGAAACGACTTAGAATAACTACTTATGAAAATCTAAATCTGGGTTAGTGGAAGGTGAACTGAACCCCAGTGCTCCCAAAAGGAAATCCAGTGTCTTTACCACTGTGCCGCATCACTCTGTCTAATGCGTATGTGGTCATCATTCAAATAAATCGAGAGTTTGCCAAAAATGAGACTTTGTACCGAACTGCACATCATCAACTGATATATTGATGTGTCCATCGTCGCACAGGAAATGGCCTTTATTGACCTCAATGACAACCTCATTCCCTTCTGCCACTTTTGGGACGGAGGAGGAGAAACGTGCGAATCATTAGGCATTCACGAGTCCACTTCTCCTTCGTATCACGGTTGAAAATTCTTCCTTGATTAACAACCCATATCGCGTAGCTAAAGTATGCGCAGTCACATTCTTTACGCAGCAGTTGATAGTCAATGTTGTGACCAGACGAAACTACAATCGTCACTGCTCAGTGAGGTGGAGCATAGGAACTGTAATTTACGAAATATTAGTTCACACTATCACATAAAATATTAAAAGATTTACTAAACTTGAGTCAGTTCTTGGCCAAGGAAGTGTTTGATAATTCGCAACCGGCAGTGACTATTAAACCATTACATGATACACTAATTAACAAACTGTTCTCCATAAGTACGATGTTCCATGTTTAATAAAGTTCATCTGAAACTTTAAATCATTCGTTACTCCTATTCGATGGTGCTGACTGCTTCAGCTCAGGTCACAAACTGTCAAACTGTGGCACAGAACTTCATATTCTCAGCACTATATAGACGTCTGGTGTGATGGTGCTGCTGTGTTGAGGGGCGGAGTGGTCTTCATAAGCGACTGACACATTTAATTGAGGGTTGCAGGAAGACATCGCTAATGTCTGTGATATCGACATGTGTTGTCGACTATGGGTGGCACTGCAATCTCTGGACGACACCACAGTCAAGAAGTCAGGAAAGCCTTTGTGGAGACTGGAAAAGAAGACGGCCGATACCGGCACACTTGAGCTTTGAGTCCAGCCGTTAGGCAACTCAGGAGCTCATAATGTGTTAGATTCCCAGCGCAATGCACCATCTTATTGGGCTGCAGGGTAAATTCGCTTACACAATGAAACATTCGTTGTTAAAATAGTATAAACTTTAGCTCAGCCATTCTCTGACCTATTTCTCCCGAGGTAACACTTTTACCAAATTACGCAGGAAACCCTCTGTATTTGGAGAATGATCCAGAGCGAAACTTTGAGCTTCACTGTAACGAGCGCCTGCGTGCTTCAGCCAGTAAGAATATTTTCCACGAAAGAAGGGTCCTGCTGGATCGCATCTTTTTAATGCGTCAAGAAGCCGTAATATGGCGTAGTTACGTTCTGTGTGAATAAGTCATTCTGGAAAAATGACTTTGTACTGTAACGATAATAGGAGCTAAGCATAAAGAGGAACAGGTCAAATGCTCCGAAGCGTTCGTTTATTATTGTTTAGCAATTCTTGTCTCATGTACTTGTCTCACTGTAGGTTTCTACGAATTTTCTGAGATGAATAATCGTCGTTTTCTTCTTTGCGAACATTTTACGGCATTACTTATATCGTAACTCTTGGTCGCTTTGTATATGCCTCTTTATTATTATTATTATCATTATTATCATCCCATCATCATCATCATCATCATCATCATCATCAATAATATGTCTTTGGAGTTAAGAGGCCATTGAGAAAAGTAATAAAAGGATCTTGGCGATTCACTCCAGCATACGAGCGTAAAATCCTTCCCTGCTCATAAAGTGCGTAACAGCTGTTATTGTGTTTTTCACTGATATTTTTGTTTCTTTAGTAGGGGATTTAGTACAGTAGCAGCTCTCCAGATCCCCCAAATCACGTTCGGGTCATGTCACCAGGTAGGTGCGCAATTATTGAGTGACGAAATCATGACCCCAAAATAAAGCTCGTTGCACAGGCTGGGAGGCGGTAAACAAGAAGCCAGGTCCCTCACGTGACACACTTCACTTAATGACCGCAATCCGCCCGTTATGGACCTTTCGAGGGAAAACACGCCTCACACGGATGTCGCTTCTACCGCAGGACAACATGTAATGCCTGCAGGGTAAGAGAGATTGCGCAACGTATATAATCTCACGACTATGCATCTCAGCAGAAAGATGGTCTAAACAAGGGGTAATGAAGGTGTACTGAGAAACTTAAACCGTATTAGTACCACTGTTTGCTGGCTAGAGTGTGTACCGGCCATAAACCACGTTAGTTATTTACATGTTTATTTAAACGATTCTTTTATCGAAACGATGTTGAACGAGGCAGTTTACAGAATATGTGTACATGATTAGAGTTAACATTAATGAACGCATCATTCTGTTCCTACTCATGCAACTACAATTAAAAACAAGATTATTTATTTTTTATTTTTTGTTGGCTATCAGTGTTTACAGTAGTCAATGAAATACTAGGAGAAATGAATTGAAACTAGAGTTAAACTATGCTTCGCTACGTGTCAGACATTTTATGTTGTCGGGCAAATGATCAAAAATTTTTACTGCTGCATATTGAACTCTTCTCTGAGCCCGTGACAGCTTTCACAATGGGTAACAAAGGTCATTTTTCCTCTCAAGTGATGTAAGTATGTACATCATTGCTCTTCTCAGATTGTGTGGATTATTATGACAAATTTCATTAATGAAAATGTGTTGTGGCGGCGCGATTAAAATGCCTGGCTCCTTGAAGAGGTGCCTGCCTGACGTCCATGGGTAAACACCACATGTTATTCTCACTTCTCGCTTTTGTGCACTCTGTATTTTCTTTCTAAGTAATGAGTTACCCCAGAAAACTATCCCGTGCGAAATATTGAGTGGAAGTATGCAAAATGGGTCAGGCGGCTGATACGTTTGTTTCCAAGATAAGCAATTATACGAAGATCAAAGCATTTGAACTTAACTGCTTGAGAAACACAGCAATATGCTCCTTCCAGTTCAAGTTTTCATCAATACGTACAGCCAAAATTTTGGAGCAATTTCTCCTACTTATTGACTCCTAGTCATGTGCTACATCAATTGTTGGCATGACTATTTGTAGTGCCGATCCGAATGTTGTGTGTTTTTATCAAAATTTTGGAAGAGTCCATTTTCAGAGAATACCTTAATAATTCTTTGGAAAATTGCATTTACTAACTCTTCTACAGCTTTCTCTGTGGTGGGATTTATTACAACACTAGCATTATCTGAAAAAAATACCAATTTTGCTTGTTGAATGTAAAGTGGGAGGTCATTCACATATGTAAGGAATGGGAGTGGACCAAAAATGAATCTTGTGGGACTCCCTTTGTGGTTTTACCCCAGTCCCTAGAATTTTCTATCTTTCCGACGTTGTCTGTATTATTCTCGCACTCAACCTATTGCTTTTTGTCAATATTTGCAGTACGAGATTCGTATTCCGAGTACTGGATCTACTATTTCAAAACTGAACTTAGCCGATGAAAGTCAATTAAAGTAGATTTTCTTGATATTGTACTGTCCTTAATTAGAATACAGAAAATACCGTAACACAGCTTCCACGACCTGCTATGAATTCAGAGTTGGAACATATTTAACAGAATTACTCCAAAAGAACCAACAGAGCGAATACGACGTTCAGTCAGAAGCACAAAACCAATGTTTTCCATCTCAGACTCAGTTTTCACTAGAAAACAAGGTACATTCAATATACAATATAAATTACTAGCTGTACTAAATATTTACATATTATAGAACGCACACACACACACACACACACACACACACACACACACACACACACACACACACACACACATATATATATATATATATATATATATATATATATATATACACACTCACACACACATACACACACTCACACACACATATTACAAAAATTGTAGCTTCACGAAGGCAGGATCGAATGATAAGAAATCTGAATGTCAGAATCTAACCTTCTGTGGTGGGTCGCGAGACATTCCTGAATAACAGCAGTCTATAAAACATTTTTCGCCATAGGCTAGGTTCCGGCTTCAAATCATGGTGGAGCACACAATTTGAATCTGCCAGATAGTTTCTTAACAGCATACATTCCGCTACTGACTGAAATATTTTGGAAATGGTATGTACACTGGGTATCATTTACCTATGGCAGACTTAAAATTAGAAGGTGTAGGCAAAAATATGGAGTTCGAAACGAAGAGAAAAAATGTGATTATCGTGACTAGTTTGACATATCATCAAAATGCAGCGTTTACAAAGCATTGAGACTGCAAATGTTTGAAGAAGCTGTGAGCCCACGACTAGCAGCCGCCGGTTTCCTTCGCCACCACTGCTCATTCAAAATTTGTGCGTGTCTCTAACGCCCGCGAAGAAGTCGCTATGCTATTTTCCAGACTTCTTTCCTTCCCGTGATAATCGTCTAGTCATAAAGGTTTGTGATCGGTAGGATGAGTAAAACCTCATCCCTGTGGCAGTGACTGACTATTGACCACCTGCAGTCTTGCTATAACCATTCGTCTGCGTCATACCATAACTACGATACTAGAGGTAAATACGATCTACATGTTGAACTAACCAATATATCACTTGTACAGAATGGAGTAAGGACTTTTAATGCATTGCCTAATTATATTAAATGTACAAGAGAAAATGAAACGCTGTTCAAAGGTACGTTAAAAAAATACCTGCTTGACCATCCACTGTACTTCTTAGATGAATTCTTTTCCAGAAGTAATGCACTCCCTTAATAATAGATGTATTTAGTCTCTTAGTTATTAGATGGGCGGTACAATATTATGTTAATGTTATAGTTATAATGTTACAGTGTGAGTTGTAAATGAGAAAAAGTGATACTTATTAATATCTATATCATTGTATTATACACTCCTGGAAATGGAAAAAAGAACACATTGACACCGGTGTGTCAGACCCACCATACTTGCTCCGGACACTGCGAGAGGGCTGTACAAGCAATGATCACACGCACGGCACAGCGGACACACCAGGAACCGCGGTGTTGGCCGTCGAATGGCGCTAGCTGCGCAGCATTTGTGCACCGCCGCCGTCAGTGTCAGCCAGTTTGCCGTGGCATACGGAGCTCCATCGCAGTCTTTAACACTGGTAGCATGCCGCGACAGCGTGGACGTGAACCGTATGTGCAGTTGACGGACTTTGAGCGAGGGCGTATAGTGGGCATGCGGGAGGCCGGGTGGACGTACCGCCGAATTGCTCAACACGTGGGGCGTGAGGTCTCCACAGTACATCGATGTTGTCGCCAGTGGTCGGCGGAAGGTGCACGTGCCCGTCGACCTGGGACCGGACCGCAGCGACGCACGGATGCACGCCAAGACCGTAGGATCCTACGCAGTGCCGTAGGGGACCGCACCGCCACTTCCCAGCAAATTAGGGACACTGTTGCTCCTGGGGTATCGGCGAGGACCATTCGCAACCGTCTCCATGAAGCTGGGCTACGGTCCCGCACACCGTTAGGCCGTCTTCCGCTCACGCCCCAACATCGTGCAGCCCGCCTCCAGTGGTGTCGCGACAGGCGTGAATGGAGGGACGAATGTCTGTAGCATTAATTGTATTTGTACAATTGTATTTACACGTTCCACATCCAGACGAATCACTCGCATGTACGGATCCATGGAATAAGCATACCAAATAAAAAAATAAAAAAAATAAAAATAAAATCTGCTCTGCCAAAGGCTATGGGACGTACTACTTGATGCCGCTGGCGCTGTCTTATCCTTCCGAAACCTGACAATCCCTTTTTGAAATAGCCAACAGTTTTATAGATTTTCCACTAAGTGTCTAAGTGGAATTATTAATGAAATGACGACAATAACAGCTTACATGACTAGTAGAAAGACCAAGTTTCGAATAACTCTTCGAATTAGAAGGCTAATTAGAGAAATGGCATGTTACAACTTAGAAATAAGCATAGACAATAGTCTTGGTGAAAATTAAAGATAATGATGGGACATGATAGCAGAGTAAAGCACTCGAAGTTCCTAGAAGGTGCACAGTTTTGTCACTAAGTGAGTGTGGCGACGTTCATTGGTTTGAGAGTCGATCTTGCTAACCGGGAAGATGTGAAGCTCGGTGTGACCTGCTCTAGGCACGCGAATGTTGACTTTAATGCAGACAGAGGAGGAAGTTAATTGCCAGAGGTATGGAGCACGAGGCGCCAACGGCTTCCTCAGTAAGCGATGTTTCGACATTTACCGAGTACCTTACAGTACTAGTAAATCGAGTAAAAGAATAAAACAGAATACTAGCCCATCGACGAGATGAATACTGGAGGAACATCCAGCCACAGTGGACTCGGGATTTCACAGACTGTTTCAGAGCCTCACTTACCAAATTTTGGGAATCTTCTTAGCCCATCGTTTCCGAGTTATGTGCATGACATATCAGAAACATTGAGTATGAATTCTACACAAACTACATTTTAAAAACTTCTTGAAGTGTGTTCGAACATTCAGAGCTGAATCTCATTACATGCTTGATACCACATTACCAACTAAACTCAAAGTAATATCATTTAGTTGCAGATGAAAAGCTACCAACATTACACACTTCCCAGCGTCCAAACAAAGAGTGAGGCGAACGCTCTAGCTGCACAATAGTCCTTCCGAAAGACACCCATACCCGTGGGCAAGGGAGGGGCGGGGGGGGGGGGGGGGGGCACTCCCTGGCTCTCAAGGAAAAAAAGAAAATATAGTTTAGTCTGGTGTTCTTCTTTCAAGGAAGTGATCTGAAAGTCAATATCAACCCAGGTGTTTAAAGAGCGTATTTCCTGTGATTGGTACACATTCCTCAAGTACTATTTGTTTAAATTAAACAAAATTTGAAACATGCATTTGTCGTCATATTTTCCTCAAAGTTTATTACGTACTGGACAGTATCATTACTATCACAGTAGAAATTCATAGAAAAGTAAGTGACCTAAAAATTAGCATTAAAAAAATATCCAAAGGTTTGCCACACCTTTCATTTGACTGCAATAATTTTAATGAAAGTAGTATAATAAATTTCTGTTCCAAGTTTCATTGATATGGATGTTTAGTTTCAACGAAAATAGTATCTAAAGCTAAAAATTACGTACTTTCGGGAAAATGCATTTAAAATTTTTGATGTAATCAGTTCGATCTACATTCAAAGTTAAAACTCGCCACGTCCATAGCTATTATCGTTGCCAGTTTCTGCATCCTTCAGCTTTCATCTGGAGGTCCTCTTTTGAATTATGGTCTCTTTTGTCATTTGTAGGGCAATTTTCTCAGCCTCCCGCAACCTCAGCCCTTCAGCTGACATTAGAGCATTCTTCAAGTTCACCACAGGTTCTATGCCAATATCGCTGAAAATTTCAGGCTGCGGACTGCCCCAATCATTGAAATACAACACTGCGTTCATGACACAGGTTTTTATGGTTTTGAGGTCCACAAATACTGTTTTAAGTAAGAGTTCCATCACACGATTACTGGAAGTTTCGTTGGGATTTTGTGTTCTCGCATGAATGCATTTAGCAAGAAAGTCGTTCTGGCTAAGTCTCTATAGACAGGTTTTAACACATCTGCTATTGACACTGGTAGGCGGTGATTGTATCTGTGTACGTCACCAGTTACACTAGCTGTCTGATATTTATATAATGACTCGAAACCTTTTGGATAGGTTCTTGTCATTGGCAATCATGTGAAAGAAGGTGGCCCACACAGATTTTCTCATTTCTTCCAAATTATTAATATTTCTGGGTATTATTCTTCCTGTACTTACGATTTACACAGGTAAATTGATTATAAACACGACAAGATTACTTCTTGAAATGAAGCTTCTCCTTTAAATCACTATGATGAGTAAAATGTAAACAGAACAATAAACTGATGTTCAACTGTTACCTACACCTACATTCGCTTAGCACTGGAGTGATCAACTTGAAAAGCAGTGTTCAAGGGATACGTAGAATAAAGACAGACATACTCTTTTGCAGCCGAGATAAACTCAGCTGCACTCGCAAAATGCTCTACTCCTTATCAATAAACACCAAACATACATAAACCGTACATATTCTTTTTTCAGGAAGGATAGAGTATATCTTAACACAATAAGAAAATCGTTATTAGAACGTATTTTCATATCCTGGTCTCCTTAACAGGATTGGAACTGGAATTTTTTATGGCTACTGACAAGTCACCATTGGTCTTGCAAAATATTAAAAATACTCCATACCCCCAGGCGTATCCCATGACCTACAAACTACCGTATGGGTGGCCTAGCGTCCTGCTCGATGTATTTATTTTCCATCAATGCAGGCAACTGTGTTCGCTTTTCAGCACTGGAATGTGCTAGGACTCCCATGATGCTAAAAGCGTAACTTCTGTCCCAGAAAGTGGTACTTTGCCCAGCACTTCCATAGCAGCTGTATGCTAAAACTGATGGACGGTGCTCCATTTAACTGCGCTGGCAGAAATGAAAGTCCTACGAGCCACTCGCCTCCAAGTCTTCCCGGAATACCTTTCTGTGTTGCTGCTGTCTAGTAACAATGGCATGACAGTTTGGTTTCAGATGTGACTATTCTGACAGCTAAAATAACGGTTACAAATAAATTAGGTCAGTAACAAGTGCATTTGGGAGGTAGCATCATAAGCTTTTTGATTAGAGAATCGCTGCTCAGATTCCACACGAGAAACAATACCCACTGGTTCCAGCACCTGTACGTTATCGTAAAGGTACCATCTAGAAAATATATTATCAACTAATTGCTTAGCCGGCCGCGGTGGTCTAGCGGTTCTGGCGCTGCAGTCCGGAACCGCGGGACTGCTACGGCCGCAGGTTCGACTCCTGCCTCGGGCATGGGTGTGTGTGATGTCCTTAGGTTAGTTAGGTTTAAGTAGTCCTAAGTTCTAGGGGACTTATGACCTAAGACGTTGAGTCCCATAGTGCTCAGAGCCATTTTTTGAACTAATTGCTTATGTTGCTTTAGGAAGTCTCACACATCAGGTTTTCCTGAATAACGATCCGACACTATGCATGAAACTGACGGTGTACCGAGCAGTAGTTGTTTCTACTGCTCTGCGGCTGCGAAACCTGGACGCTATATCGCCGTCATCTTAAGAAACTAGGAAGCTTCATCCAACAGAAGCTTAGATAATTATGAACATTAAATAGAACGACCTCATATCAAACACAATTGTCTTTGAGAAGGTGAAGATTAGTAGTACAGAAGCTACCGTCACTGGTCACCAACTCGGACGTACTGGGAATCTCCAGCGGATGAGAAACGAGAGGCTTCCTCGACAAATGTACAGTGAAATGAGCACAGGTAGAAGATCCAGTGGTGCTTTGTGACGCATCATTTCAAGGAGCACCTAAAGTGTCTAAAAATTGAGAAGAGTAATTGGTGCACCATAGCAGAAGACTGTACTCGCTAGCACGCAATTAACTTAGCCGCTGTTATCCATTTTGAACGGCACCGTTGGAAGCTGGGAAATGAGAAACGTCAGAAATGGACAGTTTGGCCTACCGAGTCAGGCTCTCTACCATCTATTACGTGTAACCAGCGTGGCCGCATTTTTATTCCAGGATTAGTGTGCGAAGCCATCAGAGGTAACTCCACTCGTGAACTGCGACGCAATAGAGGAAATACAGGAGAGAAATGAAAAGTCGGTTACGAATACCAGCCAACCTCGATGACCGAGGTGTTCTGCGTGTAGGCTGTACTTATACAACATCTTCCAAATGATTACACAGACCGTTCGACACATGAGGTGGTTAAAGCTGCATTACTGATCCTCTGAACCACGGCATTCAACAGACCGCCTTCACCACCAACTGGTTCAGGATGAAGATTCGCTCGCTGTTTTCCGAAACTTCGCTAATGTTCGGGAAAGGTATGGATGATTCCTGTCATAAAGCTAGTGCATGTATGTGCAATTAACATCTTTGCCATCGCCCCTCGGTTCGCTATAATACATAAACTGAGTGGTCAAAAGACACAGGAAAAGCTGTCCTACTTGACGATGCGCTACGTATGACACCCAAATATGGAAGCAAGGTGCGGCGTATGAAGGGAATGTAGACGATATCTGAGCAGTCTAGTGTCCATGGCGGCAAGTGACGAGTTAACCGACTTTGAATGTGTGATGATAATCGCATAGGTCAAAGCATATTGAGGACTTCTGAAGCATCCAGGTTTCCGAGTTCAACAGAATCTAGAGAGGATCTTCATTAGCAAAGTGATAACATTTCCAGGCGCGTAAACTGCCGCACAGGACAACCAGAAGTAATTGACTAACGGACGTTAAGTCACCTCCATGGAACCATACGTTGCGATCGCCGGTCTACTGTGAGCGAAATCGATGCCTACGTGAATGTGGTGTGCCAGGAATCCATTTCTGCCAGGACTGTACGAAGACAAATGCATCACATAGGCCTCACTAGTCGGCGACCCATATCAGATCCAGTGCCTTCCTGTGACCTTCTGGTCACTCACTGTAAGAACATAGATGTATTCAGTCATAGTTCATGCTCCGTTCAGTTCGTCATGTGTAAGCAATAACTGGTAACGCACATTGATGACTTCAAACAATAAGAAAAACTACCTATAAGCTGACTCGGATGCGCTGCGCATCAAGGCGCACATCGCGCACATAAATGGTGAGCGATGTGACGAAGTAGATACGTTACGTGACAAAAACGACCTTCTGTGTGTGATGTACTAGTCTTACTCAAAGTTTGGCAGTGAGGCACTGAAACATCTTGTAGACACTTGATGTCTTGGTTGAGTAGTTCAGCCTACACTAAGGTGCGACATATCTGATCTTAAGTGACCCATATGGAAGGAAAACACCCTATACGATCAGGCAAATCTAACAGAAATAATGTCAGACAGTGGACAGCGTCTTATTAAACGAAAATTGCTAGGAGTGGCCCATTTAAGCATGGAAATATGGGTAACATACTGATGTCTTAATGAAGGCAGTCATCCAACTACAAAAGGAAACTAGTGGTCACTATAACAAGGTTTATTCCCGTAAGGTGTCAAACAAAATGATTTACCCACTGAAGCAAGCGTATAAAAATTTAATCAGTGGACAGCCGATAGCAAGAACTACAGCTTTGGCACAAGTGAGTGGGCATGTGAACTATATCAGAGATACGGCTGATTGCATAAACGACTGGTGGTTTGAAGAAAGATCCAAGCAAAAACAAGAAAGAACACCAGTACTTTCACCAAAGTCCACGATGGGTGGAATTTGCTGGCTTTGATAATTAAATCTGCACAATGAAAGCCTGATGCAAACTAACTAGCCTCGTGTTCCTCTCGCCTCAGCGGCTGCATCGACGGCGTATGCTTGACCCTCTTTAACGGTGCGAACGTGGAAGACGGCTGCAGTAGAGGTGGAAGTTCCCAGTCCGGGTCGGCCTCTGTACATTTCTCATTCAAACATCTCTCTGAGAATATCTTCTGTGGCTGCCTAAGCTGAAGTGCTTTCTCGATGGTATCCCTGAAGCTAGGGTCTTCTGTCTACACCCTTTGAAACGTAAGTGCTTCTGCCAGCGTCGGAATCCCTCCAGCCAACTGCTTCAGACTTTGGCAGTTCCAACGAAAATAATTTCACAAACAAGTTTAAGAGTTTACTACTCTCGCGGATTTTGTTATGGTTAACCAATAATAGTATGACGCCAGAAACAACACAGAGATCTCTCCCATTATATGACAGATTTTTAGCCACAGCCAACCAAATGCCTTGCCATAGAACGTACACGGATTTCGATGTTGGAAGAACTTCGAGATGATTTTCAGAACTACTTCTGAGGAATGATTTTGATAATCTCCACTTCAGAAACAATACAATCGAGTTGCAATCATTGGTACGTCACAATTGTCCTCGCCAAGGCTTACCAAGGTACTGAAATATGTGTGGTATAAATCAGGATATTTAGAGGATCATCCGTAACAAGTTGAAATCCTGCTGAATTTGGTTTTATATTGTTCTTCTCTGTCGTGTATATTATGTGAATAAACTTCGTTCTTTTTACATACATGTTGTAAAGAACGTTTTAAGAATTTCTTTACAGATCATAGTTATTATAATTATTTTCTGTCGTAATAATGAGTTACTTACAATTCTCAGTTAACAAAATACACGCATGTAAACTTAAAAAAACAAAAAACATGAATGTAAAACGTAAAATTACAATCTAAAACAAAAAACTAATATAAGTAAAACAAATAAATGGAACGGTAATTAGTTATGTTGAAACTATTCCGACAGTTCATTGTGTACAGTTAATTTTCCAAAAATGGTGTTTCAGAAACCAGTTTAAATGAAACAACAAGTTCACTCTTACCAGTCAAACTTGTTGTTTCATTTAAAACCTAAAATGTTCGCATTTAAAGAAACCAGTTTATTACCTAGGGATGAACCCGTCTTGAAAGCTTCTTTTATTTATGCTGTAAAAAAAGTTTTTACTTTTCACAATTATTTAATGGTGGCAGGGGTATTTTGCAAAATTTCAAATTATTGCAAAAGTTGATTATATGGTTTTCAAGAACATTAAATACATATCAACTTTTACATGAAACACATTTTTTATATATTGTCGCTGAGAAGGTACTACTTCTGAACCTAAAATGCTAAATTACATTCTGGGGTGTGTTTTACCCCTCAAAAGTGAAATTGAGCCCAAACAAAAAAATACGTATTGCACCATTTCGCCCCTTGTACACAACCACCAAGTTGCAACAAGTTCGTTTATTGATACTTGCGAAAGTTTCCTTGTTAGACTTTTCGTCATTGTTAATGAAGTTCCTTTAATTTTTCAGTTTTTCATCCTCTTTTTCGTAGTCGTGTTAAAGCCATGAGTCGGCCTCGGTAGCTTAGTGGTATGAATGTCCAGCCTGTACGTGGAAGAGCCGGGTTCGATTCCCGGTACTGCCAGGAATTTTTCCTTGGTAGGAGGACTGAACCGGGCTGCACTCAGCCTCGTGATGCTAACTGAGGTACTTGAACGGGAAGTAGCGACTTCAAGCCTCCAAGGTCAAGTAAACTGACAGTGCCCCTCCATATTGCATGCAGTGACGTCATTGGAAGAGGATGACGCGGCGGTCGATCGCCACCGTTTGCTCCATCAGAGCAGAATGTGGAGATTTGCTTTGCTAAAGGCTACGCACAGTAAGTCACTATTCTTTTTGTAATGCCGCGACGAAAAGGTAGCGTGCGATTTCTGAGTTTGCATTAGAGTTCTTTCATGTGGATGACGTGATTGATACCTCTGACATATTCGGCTCAGTTCCTGTTATAGTCATTAGTGCCGAACGTAGTTACTATTTATGCTATAGACACAGAGCGACAGTCAACGCTCCTAGAAGATTCCCAAACTCGGGGGACAGCGCGATGCCCATTGCCAGTTCCGGGAGTGCCGAGTCACGCTTCTGAATCGTCCCTCTGTGCTTTGGCTGCCTCGCTTCGTGGACTGTTGCGTCAGAAAACAGCCGGATGACCTGGGAAGACCGAAGTCCCCCCCCCCCCCCCCCCCCGCGAGACCAAGCCGCTTCCCCTCATCCAACAAGCATCTCACTGCACTTGACGCAGCACATTTTCACGGAGTTCCAAGTCTGCAAACACTTGTGAACTGTCATAGCGAATGAGCTTCAGCCGCGAAGCGTTTCTCGCCTCAGAGGTTAACGCGACGTAGCGAAATGTAAACGCTTCTTAGAATACTATAACAATTTAAGCTTCTTTGAACACTTTACAGTTGTTACTCTATTATGCAAATTGAAAGTGGAGGGAAGAGAGAAAGGAAAGGAAAGCGAAGTTTCAAAAAAAGAAAACACGCAAAAAATGTAAGTGAAGTCATTTTTATTCATACTTCCCATGTACTGAATACAGTCACGTTCAAAGCTGCAAAATATGGAAAAATTAAATTACTGACAGATGATGTTCGTGATCCAGAGAATAATACGTCATCTGGTTTTCGGTTCTGTGCGAGAATTTTGCATTGAGAGTATTAGTGTGGCCTAACAGTGTTGGATAAAGCAACATCAACTTTGTCTCCGGATAATACTATCACGAAATGTTTTCATTGTCAGACACACCCTTGAAAAGGACCTATTTCCAAACAAATTTGTGCTGAAATGCATAACCAGAATCTTCCTATCAGGAACTTTAGAAATACGAAACAGAAACGTCGGCAGTTTCAACGATGTTGTGATTAACGTGGTTTGCTCTAAAGGTATTCGGCGAACAGCTGCCGATGCACTCTATTGCTTGGTTAGTTAGCTACTGAGTTTGTTAGTTCCATGCTCCATAGATCATATTCACGATAAACGTTGTGATGTAGAATGTGTCAACAGAAAACACACACACACACACACACACACACACACACACACACACACACACACACGTCTAATTTATACTGGTTGATTCTTGCTAAGAAGAAAACGGCAACCAGCCACTAATAATAATGCTGTTTCTTCACAAAAAGAGCGCTGTTGGTGGTTTCGAATCGACAGGCTCATCTTGAGACAGCTGTTCCAGTCTATACGCACATTTATTGACGTTTATATTGGCTTTTGGCTCTTTATTCCCCCGTGTGATTACAAATGCTATGGATGGTGTTACCGTCGAAAACTCCACGTCATTTTAGGGCAATATTGTTCGCTTGTCTCCACAAAATAGTTGAGAGTATATGATGCACTTATTTGATTTGGGATTTTGCACGGCACCATCATACCTAGCATCTTTCACCACAAGTGGAAACAAAGAACCCAAAGCCAATACAAGCGTCAGTAAATGAGCATCTGGACGTGAACAGCAGTCTGAAGATGACACTGTCTGCTCGAAACCGGTAACGGCACTATTTGTGTAAATAAATAGAATTACTTACAGTGACTTGCTGCTGTTTCCTTTTTTCAAGAATCAGCATGTAGATTGTACACAGCCACTGTTGCAAAATGTCAGTTTTCGACAAAATAGCAATGATTATCACCTTGCTTTCAGTGAACACATTTTGCCAAAGTGATGTGCTACCCAGGAATATTATCCCATAAAACATCAGTTAATGAAAGTATGTAAAATACGTTAACTTATTCAGTTCGATATATCAGAGTTGGCAGTTATTATTATGGCAGAATAAGTTGAACCTTATCGCTTTAGCAGGTCTGATACGTGTTATTTATAGTTTACATTTTCATCACTACACACACCTAAGAACTCAGAACTTTGTACCGTGTTTATTATTTTTTTGTTCATACTGTACATTAATAGTAGGTAGTATGTTGTTGACTATACAGAATTGGATGAGATGGGTTTTTCAAAGTTTAAAGCTAGCCCACTTTCGCAATCAATATCTTTCACAAAAACATCATTGACTGTTTCCTGTGTTGATACTTCTCTGCCTGGCTTCACAGTAATGCGTATATCATCTGCAAACATGACTAATTCTGCCTCCTGATTCAAACAAAATGGCAGATCATCAGCATAAAGCAATAACAGTAACGGGCCAATTATTGAACCTTGTGGGACTCCCCCTGTAATTTCTCCTCGTACAGTTGATGTGGCGGCCCTCCTATTACTTGAACGGCCTTGGGTAATTTCCTGCATTTTATTTCGTAAATACCAACAAAACCAGGCATGTGCTGAACTACTTACAGTAATTTCTCTAACAGAATATTATGACTGACACAGCCCAATGCCTTTGATTTACCACAGAAGATTCCAACAGGTGATACTTTTTCATGTAAAAATTTTATTCGGTAAATGTGTAAACAGTTGACTCAGTAGAGTTGCCCTTCTGAAACCCAAAACATGATTGGCTAAGCATCCCATTATCACACAGGCCGGGGACAATCCTGGAATACATTAGCTTCTCAAAAATGGTAGGAAATGATGTAAGGAGTGACACAGGGCGACAGTTATTGACATCCGTGGAGTCACCCTTCTCATAGAGTAGCCTAACAATAGCGTATGTTAACCTGTCTGGAAAAATATTATATGAATTAATATTGCATTACATAACTACATTACATATTACAGAGCCACGCTTTTTACTGTCTTATGGGAGATGATATCTACCCCATATGAACCTTTACGCTTTAGGATCACGAGGATCTTTCGTACTTCATATAGGCATGTGGGGTTAATTCTTATTTCACTAAATATCCTCTGTATTGCTTTTCGATTAACTGTTTTGCTTTCTCTTCTGAACTATTTTCTCTTCTATTCTTTAAAAGTGATTATCAAAAATCTCTGCTACACGTGAACTGTATATCACTCCGGTCCTGCTCTCCCTAACACTAACTCATAAGCACGCGTACGTAATTTACTTATTTCTACATATTTATACTTCTTTTTTATGAATGTGACAACTCCTCCTTTATTAGTTTTGTTTCTACATGAACATTCAGCTAATTTATAACCTATTACATTAAGATTAACTATATGTGGCTATATGGAGTCCAGACAGGAACATGACATCAGTTTCATTCCAACTACCAAGGTTTTACAAACGAATTAACAACCCATTGACTTTATTTTTTACTCCTACCTAATAATATGATGAAGCAAGTTGATTTCACTCGTCACTCTACTGTTATAAGGTGAAATGGGAACTTGTCAGTTTAATTTTCTTTAATATTGTTTCAATTACGAATTTCACCTAAAATCTATGTCTCACCTGACCTCAACAACCACGAGGATTTGCCTTAGTATGCTAGTGGATCCTCTTATGTTTTCTACTAATACATTTGCTAACTTGTCCTTACCCCTACTATTCACGTGCAGGTCATGGTAAGTATATCCCCACCTTCATATAGCAACTATTGGTACAGCACCAGCACGTGATTTTGCACTATCGGAAGGACACCTCGCAGTTTATTTGCTTGACAACAGAATTAAACCAGAGCTGGTCATGGAGGCACAGAGCTTTAACAAAACTCGCATTTGTGTGCTCAGCAGATACTCTTACTTTGTCCATTTGCTCCTAATACTATCGTTTTTCTTTCTAGCCAGGTTGCTTCCAACTCCCCCACCTGTCAAATGTCTTCTTTGTTTAGATCTATACACATCTGTGGTAGCTTTCTGTCACCTGGCTACGAATGGCACTTGGTTTCATAAAACTTGTGACCTGGCACTCTGAACATAGCTTTTCCTGTAACTGCTGGCCCACAACCATTCCTTAACTGCTACATAGCAGATCTCATCTTTTGCTGTTCTGTTTTTTATCTGTCTTACCTGCGAGTTACTTAGCATTGTTCTGGTGCACCCTACATTCATCTACATCTGCATGAAACTCTTCCTCCTCTAATTCTGGTAGCAAACGAAATCTGTTACTTAACTTGTTTCCGAATTTGCTAACAAAATTTTCCCCTATCCGTCCTTTGCTTGCCACCCCTTCCCTTTTTACCCTCCTTTGTCATAATTCAGTTTTCGCGTTTTCTAACTCTGCCAGAAGGGCACAAGTCTTCGCTTTCGGTCTTTCTGGAATAATCCACTGTTTCGTGGAACAGCCTCATGAAGCAGCCCTTTGTCTTCTCCACAAATTAAGGCGTGAAAAGGAAAATACAATTTTTAGACTGTTTTATCTTATTTAACGATACACTGGGACACTCACACACTCAGCACACTCACACACTCACACACACACTCACACACTCACACACACACACTCACACACACACACTCACACACACACACACACACTCACACACACACACACACACACACACACACACTCACACACTCACACACTCACACACACTCTCACACACACTCTCACACACACACACACTCACACACTCACACACTCACACACACTCTCACACACACACACACACACTCACACTCACACACACTCACACACACTCACACACTCACACACTCACACACACACCATATGATTTCAGTATTGGGAGATCAAACCATTACAATCATGCAGAGGTGTTCTCAAAGCCGAACTCTTCTAAACTAAAAATAAAGTAGCAATTTCAGCTTGTAAAACCGACAACGTTAATTTGTTATTGTCAATGTCAATAAAATTCACTAACAGTCGTGTACTTTAAAAATATTATTTTATTTTATTGTGAAGGCAACCAGTTTCGGCATTTCCTTATGCCATCTTCAGGCCCCATACGCATCTATCCAAGTAAACGAACTCATCGTATAGCGCCATAAATCACTGGATATCGGGAATTCAATCGTTCTACAGTTGCTTCATTCGAAGACGTGATAGCAACTGAGTCAACCACACAAAAACATTGCCTATGGGACACTGTACCATACTAAACCGAAAGCGATAACATGCCTCTAAAGGTACAGGGTGATTTTATAAGATTCAGCAGTCTCCAAATTTTGTGTACTATAAAACATAATTTTTAATTCAGTTCCTCATTCTGATCTGAGCCGGTCAACTAAGATAATCCTGAAGACACTCAAGTATGAAAGTCATATTCAGTAACAAATTGGAGATTCAATTATTTCAATAATATGCCTATTTATCTCTATAGTTCTTCATTTTATTGTGATTTTATTTAGTCTCTACTAACTTAAAAAGTGCTTAGATCGTTTTACTGCATTTATCTCGTGGAGTTAGGCACCCCAATTCATATTTAAATATTTTATGTTAAATCAAAAAATATAAATTTATTTCTATTTTGGCGTTAATAAATTTGTGAATAAATGACTTAATTTAAAAATTACAGAATATTTTCAAATAAAATTAGTTACATTTTGAAGAAATTTAAATTTATGAAATATATTCATCTCTTTAGCGTAAGCCTAAAAGGTCTGTGCTTGAGGTGTTTAGGGGCAGACGTATGTTTTAAGGTACTTGATACCATGATCGCTAAACGGTCGAGTGAGTGCAAAATGTAGCGTAATTAAGTGTTCTGATGCGGACGAGAAATTTACTAAATGAAACTGGTTAAACTACACGGAACAGTTCTTTTTATGCTGTCGTCAACCAAGAGAGAGCAAGTTCGAAGTACCTGTCCAGATGTGCACTTGTGAGGCCTATTTGTCACAAGGAAGTGATATTTTTTGTTTACTTGGATCCATAACGATAAAGATTAACAGAAACATCATTTTGTGTTGAAGTAAATGGACCGCGGCAGAGGGGATGCCTCATCTGCCGAACTGGGCTGTGAGGTAAGTGACAAATTTTTGTAGTATGTGGTTCCAGATACATTTTCAAGTCTCAGATATCTGTGATGTATATATGCAGACTGAAGTGACGAATGAAAACTTGTACCAAGATCGGGATTCGGACCCAGGTCTCCTGCTCACTGTGCAGATGCACTAACAACTACGCCACTCTGGCACAGTGCCTTTGGACAACTGCACCGAGTACTGCAGCACGCGTCCCTCAATACAAACTCCCATTCACGCCTCAGCCCACTTGGTGTTCTCCCTAAACTCGACCAGCATTGCAGAGGCTCTCTAAACGTCTTGGATTAGGACCTCAGCGTCTAACAAAATAGGGAATCTTGCCTGAAACCCAGCCATAGGCGCTGTAATATAGTCAAACAATTTGTTGCCAGAGACCTTTTCAAGTCTTACACATTTATGATGTATATATGCAGACTGAACTGACGAATGTCTACTGTTTAAGAGACCTGGACTCCAATCCCGACCTTGGTATAAACTTTCATTCACTGCGTCAGTCTGCATATAAACTACAAAATTTTATTTCTATGCAAAGTTTCACGAAAATAGCTGATGTGTGTATGGTGAACTAAGTTTAGTAACTTCCAGATAGTTCTGAATATCTTCTTGGATGTATAGTGGACTAGCCAACTGATACAAATACTGTAAACATTCAATGTTTGACAAAGGTGTATAAATTTACAAATTTTTACTTGTATTTCCTGTCCTCCCCATATTGTATTTTACATATATTTTTATACAGCCGTATTGGTTCTCATAGACCGGAAGCACGATGGTTCAAATCCGCGTCCGGCTATCCTGATTTTAGTTTTCTGTGATTTCCCTAAATCGCTTAAGGCAAATGCCGGGATGGTTCATTTGAAAGGGAACAGCCGATTTCCTTCCCCATCCTTCCCTAATTCGAGCTTGTGCTCCGTCCATATGGCCTAGTTGTCGACGGGCCGTTGAACATTAATCACCACCTTCTCTGATAGACTGGCTCAGCTGGTAGAATTGCTTGCTTATCGGGACCAAGAAAGAAGAGGTGCAAGATTCTGATAAAGAGGCCAGGAAGTATCTGAATGACCTGAGTTCCCCCTGTACTGTCGCACACAGACCAACTTTCTCCCCGTCTGTCTACTTACTGGGCGAAAGGTGTTCCACAACCGTTTAACAATTAGAATCACTTTATCAACCCACGTTCTCCGAGGACAAAGCGAAAAATGTTCTCGGATTCACACAAACAACTTCAGTGTTATATAATTTCAGTTTTAATTGTACACTGAAGAACCAAAAAACTGGCACACCTGCCTAACATCGTGTAGGGCCCCCGCGAACACAACACGACTTGGCATGGACTTCACCAATGTCTCAAGTTGTGCTGGAGGGAACTGACACCATGAATCCTGCAGGGCTGTCCATAAATCCGTAAGAGTACGAGGGGTTGGAGATCTCTGGCGGGGATCTCTTCTGAATAGTACGTTGCAAAGCATCCCAGATACGCTCAAAAATGTACATGTCTGGGGAGTTTGGTGGCTAGCGGAAGTGTTTGAACTCAGAAGAGTGTTCCTGGAGCCACTCTCTTGCAATTCTAGATGTATGGGGTGTCGCATTGTCCTGCTAGAACTGCCAGAGTCCATCGGAATGACCAATGAACATGAATGGACGCAGGTGATCAGACAGGATGCTTGCTTACGAACCTCCCAGAGTCGTATAAAGACGCATCAGGGATCCCATACCACTCCAACTGCACATGACCAACACCATTACAGAACCTCCACCAGCTTGTACAGTCCCATGTTGACTTTTTGTGGCCTTGGATTCATGAGGTTGTCTTCATACCCGTACAAGTCCATCCGCTCTATATAGTTTGAAACGAGACTCGTCCGACCAGGCAAAATGTTTCCAGTCGTCAACAGTCCAATGTCGGTGTTGACTGGCCCAGGCGAGACGTAAAGCTTTGTGTCATGCTGTCATCAAGGGTATACGGGAGTGGGCCTTCGGCTCCGAAAGTCCATATCGACGATGTTTCGTCGAAATGGTTCGCACGCTGACATTTGTTGATGGCCGAGCATTGGAATCTGCAGCAATTTGCGGAAGGGTTGCACTTCTCTCATGCTGAACGTTTCTCTTCAGTCGTCGTTGGTCCCGTTCTTGCAGGATCTTTCTGTGGCAGCAGCGATGTCGGACATTTGATATTTCACCGGATTCCTGATATTCAGGGTACACTCGTGAAACGGTCGTACGGGAAAAATCAGCATTTCATCGCTACCTCGGAGATGCTGTCCCCGGTGAGCTGAATATAACACCACGTTCAAACTCACTTAAATCTTGATAACCTGCCATTGCAGCAGCAGCCACCGATCTAACAACCGCACCTGACACTTGTCTTTACAGGCATTGCGTATTCTGGCTGTTTACATATCTCTGTATTTGAATACGCGTGACTGTGCCAGTTTCTTTGGCGCTTCAGTGTATTTGTTGCACTATAGTTTAAGTCAACATGATATTTGCGATATTTTCATTTACACGATCGTTTACAACAGTCAGCTTACGTAAGTTTAGTAGGAAAGTTGAAAGTTAAAGAGCGTCTAAAAGAAGGTGAAAAACATAAGCGCCTCAGACAACTATCAAGTCGACATAGATTAACACAGTCAAACAAGCGGCCAAGACGCAGATTTCGCTAATGTTTGCGATGTATCAAAAGCCCAGTATCAATGCAAACGACAGGCCAGCCCTCTACAGCTCCCTCTAGAACCATGGGAGTCATTCCTGATGTCTTAACACATGTCCTATCTTTCTATCACTACTTCTTGTCAGTGTTCTCCACTTATTCCTTTCCTCTCCGATTCTGCTCAGAACCTCCTCATTCCTTACCTTATTAGTCCACCTAATTTTCAGCAGTTTTGCGACAGTCCATGCTTCACTACGATACAACGTTGTCCTCCAAACGTACTCTCAGAAATTTCTTGCTCAAATTTAGGCCTGTGTCTGATACTAGTAGACTTCTCTTTTTGCCAGTGCTTGTCAGCTTTTGATGTCCTCCTTGCTTAGGTCTTACTGCCTAAGTAGCAGAACTCCTTGACTTCTTTTACTTCGGGACCTTCAATCCTGATGTTAAGTTTCTCGCTGTTCTCATTTTTTCTGCTTCTCATTACTTTCGTCTTTCTTACATTTACTCTCAACCCATATTCTGTACTCATTAGATTGCTCATTCCATTCGGCAAATCATGTAATTATTCTTCACTTTCACTCAGGATAACAATATCATCAGTGAATCATATTATTGATATCCTTTCACCTCGAATTTTAATTCCCCTTCTGAACCTCTCTTTTATTTCCATCATTGCTTCTTAGATATACAAACTGAACAGTAGGGGTGAAAGACTACATCACTGTCTTACACACCTTTTACTCCGAGGACTTCATTCTTGGTCGTCCACTTTTGTTATTCCCTCTTGGCTCTTGTACATATTGTGTATTACCCGTCTCTCCTTATATGTTACCCCTAGTTTTTTCAGAATTTCAAACATCTTGCACCATTTTACGTTGTCGAATGCTTTTTCCAGGTCGACAAATCCTATGCAGGTGTCTTGATTTTTCTTTGGTCTTGCTTCCATTATCAACCGCAACGTCAAAGCTGCATCTCTGGTGCATTTACCTTTCCTAAAGCCAACCTGATCATCATCTAACACATCCTAAATTTGCTTTTCCATTCTTCTGTGTATCATTCTTGTCAGCAACTTCGATGTATTTCTCCGAAAGTCAGACGGTATGTCGCCAGACTAGATACATTCTATACCCCAACGTCAATAATCGTTTTGTTGCCATTTCTCCCAATGATTTTAGAAATTCTGATGTAATGTTATCGATCGCTTCTGCCTTATTTTATCTTTAGTCTTCCATAGCTCTTTTAAATTCTGGTTCTAAAGTATTAGATCCCTTATCTCTTCTAAATCGACCCTTGTTCCTTCTTCTATCACATCAGACAAATTTTCCCCCTCAAAGAGGCCTTCAGCGTACGCTTTCCACCTATCTGCTCTCTCCTCTGCATTTAACACAAGAATTCCCGTTGCGCTCTTAATGTGACCACACTTATTTTCAATTTCACCGCACTTTGTTTTGATTGCCCTTATTTTGGGTCAGTCCTTCCGACCATCATTTCTTTTTCGATTTCTTCACATTTTTCATGCAGCCATTTCGTTTTAGCTTCCCTGAACTTCCTGTTTGTTTCATTCCTCAGCGACTTGTTTCTGTATTTCTGAATTTCTCGTAACGTATTTGTACTTCCTTCTTTCATCGATCAACTGAAGTATTTCTTCTATTACCCATAGTTTCTTCGCAGTCACCTTGTTTGTACCTATGTTTTTCATTCCAACTCCTCTGATTGTCCTTTTTAGAGATGTCCATTCCTAAACTGTACCGGCTACTGAGCTATTCTTTATTGTTGTACCTATACCCATAGAGAACTTCAAGCGTATCTCGTCATTCCTTAGTACTTCTTTATCCCACTTCTTTGATTATTGATTCTTCCTCACTAATCTCTTAAACTTCAGCCTACTCTTCATCACTACTACATTGTGATCTGAGTCTATGTCTGCTCCTGGGTACGTCTTACAATCCAGTATCTGATTCCGGAATCTTTGACCATGATATAATCTAAATGAAATCTTCCCATATCGCCCGGCCTTTTCCAAGTATACTTCCTGCTTTTGTAATTCCTGAACAGAGTATTCGCTATTACTAGCTGAAATTGATTACAGAACTCAATCTTTCTCCTCTCCCATTCCTTATCCCAAGCCCATATTCTTCTGCTCCCTCCCCTACAACTGCATTCCAGTCCCCCATGACTATTAGATTTTCATCTCCATTTACGTACTGTATTACCCTTTCAATATCTTCATATACTTTCTCCATCCCTCCATCTTCAGCTTGCGACATCGGCATGTATACCTGAAGTATCGTTGTCGGTGTTGATTTGCTGAAGATTCTGTTAAGATAACCCTATCACCGAACTGTTCACAGTAAGACACACTGCCCTACCTTCCTTTTCGTAACGAATCTTACTCCCATTATACCATTTTCTGCTGCTGTTAACATTACCCTATGCTCATCTGACCAGAAATCCCTGTCATCTTTACAGTGTGTGTATGTTTGAAGTTTACGGGCGCTAAACAGCGTGGTCATCAGCGCCCAGTCATCTTTACATTTCACTTCACTGACCCCTACTACATCTAGATTGAGGTGTTCACTTCCCTTTTCAGATTTTATAGCTTCCCTACCACTTTCCAGCTTCTGACGTTCCACGCCCCGGCTGGTAGAACGTTAGCCGGCCGCGGTAGCCGAGCCCTTCTAGGCGCTTCAGTCTGGAACCGCGCGACTGCTACGGTCGCAGGTTCGAATCCTGCCTCGGGCATGGATGTGTGTGATGTTCTTAGGTTAGTTAGGTTTACGTAGTTCTAAGTTCTAGGGGACTGATGACCTCAGATGTTAAGTCCCATAGTGCCCAGAGCCATTTGAACCATTTTGGTAGAACGTTATCAACAGGCGTACGCAAACAAACACAAACAAGTCGCCATTCACGGGCCGCCCTACAGCAAACAGTAGGCCCTACTCCTTAACGCGTTCTCCAATCACGTAAACATCATTCCCCGGTGTATAATGATGATTTACGGTGATAAACACGTGAAATACTCTCTCCGAATTTGCTTAAGATTGACAGTGTGCCGTAGTGTGCAGCCAGTTACCAGAAGTAGGCCGAAACGCCGGAACTGAAGATTCTGGAAGGAACGACGTGTTACAAAAAACCAAAAATAGCCCTTACCGAAAAATTTTCTTTTGGTATGTCGACCAGAGATAACTCGATAACTCAGTGCTAAAATTCTCGGCGCTTCAGCTAAATTTGATCCCTGAAACGTATTTTGGAAGGTGTGCAAGACACCAACCCTCGCTAGCGTAACGTACTACACTAGATATTTCATTAGTTATTGGAGTAAATGTGAATGTCGGTGGATGAGGGACGTCACGCAACAGTGCGTACGAATACTTCAGACATCCCATTGTCGGTGCACCTTTTATGAGATATTCTTTTACTCTTGCAATTCACTTATTCCAGAATAATTGCGCAGTATTTGCCAGTTATTGCTTTAATCTTTGCCATGCATCGCCCGTCGCCGTGAACCAAAGAATGTGAAGTCTGTTACCGACAACAGGCGCTGAAACCCTTGTTCTTATAAAATCCATTGTTTTGGATTGTTTACGACAACGAAAGTTCACTCACAGTTTGTATAAGTTAATCAGGACACCAGTTTTATTTTCATCGATTTAAAAAATTCGGAAGTGACAGTAATTTTCTTGAAGATGCTGCCTGTGAATGACTAATACCGAGAACATGCACAGTTTATGACGGGTTGTCAAAGATTAAAGGTGTATGAAATAGGTGATACCATAGAGATTTTATTTTACATGAAGAACTACGAGGAAACTTTTTTTTAATTTTCAAGATAGGTGCCGCATTCGTTGATTGTTACCCTAAATCTAATGCTAAGAACAATTACTCAATAAAGTTTGGAGCGTTTATTGTACCCAGATATCATTACTGTGCATGAGACGAAAAGGCTCATCGCCCTGAACTCAAGAATGCGAAGCCTGTTTCATTAGTCATAAACATTGTAGCCAGTTTTCTGTCCTGAAGAAGAGATTCTTTTCTTTGATTGTCTGGGAAAGGTTAAAACAATAACGGGCGAATATTGCGCAAGTATTTTGGACCAACTGGATTGCAGTTGTAAAAGAATATCTCAACGAAGGTGCACCGACACAGGAAAATCTGAAGGTTTTGTACGCAATGTTCCTTTAGTCAGACCGTTCATCACAAGTAGCATATTCGTCACCTCCTTCGAGGTCCATTAGCTTCGACATCAAATGAAATATGTGGTGTGAAACAAGTTATGCCAGCAACTGTTAGTACTTTGCTCACATTTCAAAATATATATCAGGAATGAAATCTAGCTGAGAGGCCGAAAATTTAGTCACTGACTCGTCCAAATTATCTCCGGCCGACATACTGAAAGAAAATGTTTTTGTATCCAGAACGTCACTGTTAATATTCTCGGAGCAACAACAACAGTTAGTTCTCTATTTTGTCGAAAACCAGATGTTTCTACATCAGTCTTCTGCAAATCTTACGTCTTGGGGCAGTAAATCTGTTACTGAAGTAACGATGTGGCTTAAGAGTGGGTGACTCGCCTAGTGTTTCATGAAATTTACATTTTACTACAAACTTAACGGCGAGGATGTTTATGTTTTTGGCATATTCTCAGACTTTTCGAAGGATTTTGACTCTGCTGGCGATAAAATAATACTAAACAAGTTAGAAGCGCTAGGTGTAAGAGCAACAGCGAAGGAGTTGTTCCGGTCCCACACGGAAAGCAGGGCGCAAAAGGTAGAGGTAGTTCACACACCTGCTGCTCATAAATTTTTAGTAAAACAACTGTCAGAGGAGAAACATATAAACGCTGGTGTTCCTCAGGGAAGTGTATTCGGCCCAGTTCTGTTCTTAATATGCTACATCAATGACTTTCCAGACAGTATAAGATACGAGAAAAAGTTGTCTTTGCTGATGACCGTAACATCGCAGCCACTGATAAAAAAAAACCAGTACTCGTGTCACAGAACGCAAATGAAACCCTCGAGTATGTTTAAGATTGGTCGATACGTAATAATTTAACATTGTACGCATTTCAGCATAAAGAGGGAGAATAACTGTTACAGTAAGCTTAGAATGTGAATCTGTAGATTATGTAACAAAACTAAGTTTTTATGGATGAATATTAATTGGAAACTAACATGGGACGAACACGCTAAGATACTGCATAAGTTTGTAACAGTCAGTCTCTTGTGCTAATACACTACGCTTGCATACACTCAGTTCTTAGGTACGAGATTCTTTTCTGAGGTAGAAGGCACCAGACATGGGCACAGATTTTAAAGTGGAAAAAGGCCCTAAGAATAATAACTAGAAGTAGTAGTCAGATGCATTGTAAAGAGCTGTTTAAAAATTGGACATCCTTACTGGATCAACTGAATACATACACTCCTGGAAGTTGAAATAAGAACACCGTGAATTCATTGTCCCAGGAAGGGGAAACTTTATTGACACATTCCTGGGGTCAGATACATCACATGATCACACTGACAGAACCACAGGCACATAGACACAGGCAACAGAGCATGCACAATGTCGGCACTAGTACAGTGTATATCCACCTTTCGCAGCAATGCAGGCTGCTATTCTCCCATGGAGACGATCGTAGAGATGCTGGATGTAGTCCTGTGGAACGGCTTGCCATGCCATTTCCACTTGGCGCCTCAGTTGGACCAGCGTTCGTGCTGGACGTGCAGACCGCGTGAGACGACGCTTCATCCAGTCCCAAACAAGCTCAATGGGGGACAGATCCGGAGATCTTGCTGGCCAGGGTAGTTGACTTACACCTTCTAGAGCACGTTGGGCGGCACAGGATACATGCGGACGTGCATTGTCCTGTTGGAACAGCAAGTTCCCTTGCCGGTCTAGGAATGGTAGAACGATGGGTTCGATGACGGTTTGGATGTACCGTGCACTATTCAGTGTCCCCTCGACGATCACCAGTGGTGTACGGCCAGTGTAGGAGATCGCTCCCCACACCATGATGCCGGGTGTTGGCCCTGTGTGCCTCGGTCGTATGCAGTCCTGATTGTGGCGCTCACCTGCACGGCGCCAAGCACGCATACGACCATCATTGGCACCAAGGCAGAAGCGACTCTCATCGCTGAAGACGACACGTCTCCATTCGTCCCTCCATTCACGCCTGTCGCGACACCACTGGAGGCGGGCTGCACGATGTTGGGGCGTGAGCGGAAGACGGCCTAACGGTGTGCGGGACCGTAGCCCAGCTTCATGGAGACGGTTGCGAATGGTCCTCGCCGATACCCCAGGAGCAACAGTGTCCCTAATTTGCTGGGAAGTGGCGGTGCGGTCCCCTACGGCACTGCGTAGGATCCTACGGTGTTGGCGTGCATCCGTGCGTCGCTGCGCTGCGGTCCGGTCCCAGGTCGACGGGCACGTGCACCTTCCGCCGACCATTGGCGACAACATCGATGTACTGTGGAGACCTCACGCCCCACGTGTTGAGCAATTCGGCGGTACGTCCACCCGGCCTCCCGCATGCCCACTATACGCCCTCGCTCAAAGTCCGTCAACTGCACATACGGTTCACGTCCACGCTGTCGCGGCATGCTACCAGTGTTAAAGACTGCGATGGAGCTCCGTATGCCACGGCAAACTGGCTGACACTGACGGCGGCGTTGCACAAATGCTGCGCAGCTAGCGCCATTCGACGGCCAACACCGCGGTTCCTGGTGTGTCCGCTGTGCCGTGCGTGTGATCATTGCTTGTACAGCCCTCTCGCAGTGTCCGGAGCAAGTATGGTGGGTCTGACACACCGGTGTCAATGTGTTCTTTTTTCCATTTCCAGGAGTGTATACCAGTCTTGGGGCGTGTCGGGGAAAGCACTACCAATTATTCCAATAACAGTTTTATACATAATCATGGGGAAAGAGGCGGTTTGGGTTTACATTTAACACAGAAAAATAAACGATAAATTTGAAACAGCATTTTTATAACGGAAATAACTGTGTAATAAATTGTCCAAGGAAACGAAAAAGGTTACTAAAATAGGATCCACCTGTTAAAAAAGTCAGATAAAATATTATTCATAACTGATGCGTACTACACGATTAAAGGTGCTTACAAGGGAACCTCCCCATCGCACCCCCTCAGATTTAGTTATAAGTCGGCACAGTGGATAGGCCTTGAAAAACTGAACACAGATCAATCGAGAAACTAGGAAGAAGTTGTATGGAACTATGAAAAAAAAAGCAAAATATACAAACTGAGTAGTCCATGTGGAAGATAGGCAACATCAAGAACTGTATGAACTAAGGAGCTCCGTGGTCCCGTGGTTAGCGTGAGCAGCTGCGGAACGAGAGGTCCATGGTTCAAGTCATCCCTCGAGGTGAAAAAAATTTTTATTTTCAGACAATTATTGAAGTTCAGGCACTCACACATAATCAACTACGCCCTCCAAAATTCCAGGACATGTTCAAATTTGCTTGGACATATGCAGTATTTGACGGTCTACCCACGGAAAAATTTGAAAACTTTAAAAACATATGTTTTGACAGAGCACAGGGAAAACTGTGAAACTGTTGCATTCATTTGTTGCAGTTTATGTGACAAACTCTTATGTTTTAATCACTTTTTTGGGAGTGATTATCTCATCCACAAGAAAACCTAAATCGGGCAAGGTAGAAGAATCTTTTTACCCATTCGCCAAGTGTACAAGTTAGGTTGGTCGACAACATATTCCTGTCATGTGACGCACATGCCGTCACCAGTGTCGTATAGAATATATCAGACGTGTTTTCCTGTGGAGGAATCGGTTGACCTATGATCTTGCGATGAAATGTTTTCGGTTCCTATTGGAGAGGCACGTCCTTTCGTCTACTAATCGCACGGTTTTGCGGTGCGGTTGCAAAACACAGACACTAAACTTATTACAATGAACAAAGACGTCAATGAACGAACGGACAGATCATAACTTTGCAAAAATAAAGAAAGTAAATTTTTCACTCAAGGGAAGACTTGAACCATGGACCTCTGGCCCCGCAGCTGCTCACGCTAGCCACGGGACCACAGCGCTGCTGAGCTCACAATATCCTTGATGTTGCTTATCTTGCCCATGGACTACTCAGTTTGTATATTTTGCTTATTTTTTCATAGTTCCACACAACTTCTTCCTGTTTTCTCGATTGATCTGTGTTCAGTTTTTCAAGGCCTATCCACTGTGCCAACTTATAACTAAATCTGAGGGGGGTGCGATGGGGAGGTTCCCTTGTTAGAGAACTCAGAGTAGTAGTTAGGAATGAAAGATAATACCCTATCGCATTTCAATATATGATCACGGTTCACAGCTTTCACAATTATGTCATATCAAGAGTTACCTCAAACAAATCCCGTGTAAATCAAGGAACATTGTATGATAGGGACGAACAGAATGAGACAGTGCAGTTCTTAAGACATGCAGCTGCTCTGTCCAGCACTCCTGATCTGTGTCTTTTTCCGTGGTTTTCCTAAATCACTTAAGCAAATGTCTGGATGGTTCCTTAAACAAGGTCGCAGCAGACCACTTGTCCTACCCTCGCAAAATATGTTACGCGTTGTGTGTGTTGCATATTTTGAGCTATTGATCTGCGTGGTATTATGATCCTTGGATGCATAATGATAAATAAAAAAAATTACCGCAGACAAAAGGTGCTGTCGGCGCCTGTTACAAGCAACGACAAAACGAGATAAATGAATACCTTTTGCAGACGGCAGTGTTGTAATCCTCTTATCATCCGGTCGGGCGCATAGTTTTCGTTGACCTTCAGATACCATGTCGTTTAACGTTCTGCTATCTGTAAACCTAATGTGAAACTGTTCGTGTCTGTTTCCTGTGCACTTTGACAGAAAATCACTTCTATCTTCATAACTCAGGAATACCAACATTCTACCGAGCGAGGTGGCGCAGTGGTTAGCACACTGGACTCGCATTCGGGAGGACGACGGTTCAATCCCGTCTCCAGCCATCCTGATTTAGGTTTTCCGTGATTTCCCTAAATCGTTTAAGGCAAATGCCGGGATGGTTCCTTTGAAAGGGCACGGCCGATTTCCTTCCCCATCCTTCCCTAACCCGAGCTTATGCTCCGTCTCTAATGACCTCGTTGTCGACGGGACGTTAAAAAACACTAACCTAACCTAATACCAACATTCTCATTTGAAGTTGATATTTCATACCCAATTCATACGCAGTAATTTGAGCGTACAACAAACTAAGAGAAACATTTCATTCGTAGAACATCAACTTGCGTGGGAAGCGTCGTATTAAAGATCAGTTTCTTTTGCGATATTAAAGATCAGTTTCTTCTGCGAAAATTCACTTTGCTCAGACAGACAAATGATTGCGAGAAAGTGTCACGAGTGAATAAGACATCGCAAGTAATAAGTATAACTTGTAATGATAACAACTTCCGGCAAAGCTAGCTCGTAACGTAAATTATATTACGATTTAGAGTCCATCGTAGGGACATACCGAGAGCATGTAAGACAGGAATTTAAACCACCGAAACGAGTCTGTGTAATGCAAGAAATACAAAATTAGTCAGCAGTGGATGAACACATAAAATAATTTTCTCATACATCTAGTTCGCAGCCGTGCTTCGAATATTGATGATATGGTTACAATGTTCACAAACAGGTCTTTCGCATATAGTGCCATGTTTTCAACACATAAATTCCCCAAAAAATATAAATTTGTGCATTAGACACTTTCCGTTTTTTGGGGTTTCACTTTTTGTCTCTAGTAGAGTTATGCAGTCTTCAGTACACTGAAGCGACGGCTACGTAGATAAAATGCACGTGCCTACAAAAAACAATTTTTCAGAAAAGATCAATAATTACGTTATCAGTGGCGTTCGGCCAGTTTACTGGATAAACGTCCCGCTTCCGACTGATACTCCTAAATCATTTACTGCCGGTCTTTATATGTGCAACTCCTGCATATTCCAAGTATAATGAACAAAGTCGTATCACAAAAGCAATAGTGACTCGTGTCTCAGAGCTCGCATACATACCGAATCTGACTGAATTAATGAGTATAGAGTTTCTGGTTTTGCTGGAAGTGTCGAACATTATAACTTTTGAATGTTTGGCACTTTGGTTGTAAAGCATAACAACGCCTTGCTCTCATAGTGTTATTTGATAATTTTGACTGCTTTGTTGTGAAAAATTTTGATACAAAACTATTAAACGCTCGGGTACGATCCTTGCTACAATAAAAAGTATACAACTTTATGTTTCTGCCAAGAATCCTGCTGACGTACATGTGACGACTGAACAACTTCTAGGCGGAATGGAAAGCACCGCGAATCGGCTATCGCCGAAAATACAACAAAAAAGAACGAGCGTTGTGTAGTTGGAACTTGGAAAACCGTAAGTAGACAGCTACATTCCATTCTGAAATCCTGTATTTACAAAAAGAAAATATGTTCGTAAGCTCAAGTTGTCCCTAGGAAACATGGTTAAGGAACAGGACTCATATTTACGAGAACAAAAGCAAAACAAATCAAAAAAGTGAAGGATAAACGCTGTAGTGAAGAGTTAACACGAGAAATTGTGATATCACACTATACGTTGAAATGAAAATACGATATCAGAAGAAAGTACTGTGGCAACAATACTCTCATCTTTTTCATAAAGAAGGTCAACTGAAGAGAACCGTTACTGCAGACTGTTCAAAATTGTATCCTTGCCATTTCAAGGAAATGAGATTACCAACAGAATTTACAGGAAGAGTACGAGGGATCGTGACTTGAAACGGTTTACAAGAAGTAGAGCTGAGATAGGTTTGCAAGGATTGTAAATCAGTTTTTCAATGTTCCAACAGCTGTAATGTCGTCACCAGATAGTGAGAGAAGTTTAGGAAAGAAGTGCCGTTAGTTTATTTGTTCCACAGTTGCGGTTAGGCTCTTCCCGGTGAATTAAGAGCCATGGACAAGTCAGATCACCAGACAACAGGTCCAACTAAAGTTTGATATAAGTTGGTTGGTTTGGGGAAAGAGACCAGACAGCGAGGTCATCGGTCTCATCGGATTAGGGAAAGATGGGGAAGGAAGTCGGCCGTGCCCTTTCAGAGGAACCATCCCGGCATTTGCCTGGAGCGATTTAGGGAAATCACGGAAAACCTAAATCAGGATGGCCGGACGTGGGACTGAACCGTCGTCCTCCCGAATGCGAGTCCAGTGTCTAACCACTGCGCCACCCCGCTCGGTTTTGATAGAAGTATTAGCCTCTTTAGCCGTTATAAGAAGCTGTCCACCACTGATTTGTGAATTACGATAACTGGTTTGACGACTGAAGGCCGTAGCCCATTACCCTACTTTTATTTTCTCGGTATCGAATCAATACGCTCCCGAGAAGTAATTAGCTAACTGGACTATTATCCTCTCAGTGAAGGACAAACTCATTCATAGAATAGCGTCCCATTGATGCCTGGAAGATCGTATTCTTATCATTCACTAAATACAGAGTTAAAGTTTTTCATATTTCAGTCCATTAAGGTGTAGTACATTATTGTCAGATCATTGGACGAAAACGGTAAAAATGAAACTACAAATGTACAGGAAATATTATCGAAAGTAAGAATGAACAACAGAAACGAGTAAGAATAATAAAAAAAAGTTCACTATACGTGAAGTTATAAATGTAAGTGCTGACTCTGGGTAACTTATCTACAGGATATTTTAAGAATTGTAAATCAGTTTTTCAATGTTCCAACATATCCTGATATGTGCGTATTTCTCGTATGTAAAGCGCTGAAAAATTCTCATTTTAACACTTTTTCGTTTACCATATACGCCCATTTTGTCAACAGCCTTTTTAAATTAAAGTCGGCGTGCAAATGATAGCTCCTGATCATGAGTTGTTAAAATGTGGTCAAGAACCTCGTCGACTTGCAAACAGTTACAAAGATTCTAGAAAGGATAGTACAGTTGTCTAAATTCTCGTAGCTGTTCCAGTCTCCATTAGAAATAATTTTAATTTACAAAGAGTATCTGTATGTGAGGTCTGCCGAAGAGAGAGTATTCCCGTATCACAGCTTGTCAGCCAAGGACAGCCAATATAGCAGGACTGTTACGGGCAACCTCTTGTCAATATACTTAACGCGGAGCCGTAGCGATATCACCAAACACCAGTAAGGTGTCTTCTTCGACCCAATGCCTAGCAGACTATCACTTTTTTGTACCGATTGCGACAAGAAGTCTGGTATTCATAACTAACAGAGTAATTTTAAACGTATTGTTCATGGCTCATCTTTGTGATTTGTATGCGCAAGAGTGTTCTGGGACTGTACTTCACTCTACAAACTCCAAACACTCAAAAATAAAACAGGATCAGTGAAAGAATCTTAACTTCTGTTTAACGATGCTATATATTTCATTTAACAAGAAATTTAATTACCATGAAACAGTGACGTAAAACATTGACCGTAGTGTCAAAATTAGAACTCCCTCCGCGACGCGTTGCCTTATAGTCAAACAAAATAAGTTTTGCAATGAAGAACCTTGATGTTTATAATATGTTGTTGTTGTTGTGGTCTTCAGTCCTGAGACTGGTCTGATGCAGCTCTCCATGCTACTCTCTCCTGTGCAAGCTTCTTCATCTCCCAGTATCTACTTCAACCTACATCCTTCTGAATCTGCTTAGTGTATTCATCTCTTGGTCTCCCTCTACGATTTTTACCCTCCACACTGCCCTCCAATGCTAAATTAGTGATCCCTTGATGCCTCAAAACATGTCCTAGCAACCGATCCCTTCTTCTAGTCAAGTTGTGCCACAAACTTCTCTTCTCCCCAATCCTATTCAATACCTCCTCATTAGTTACGTGATCTACCCACCTGATCTTCAGCATTCTTCTGTAGCACCACATTTCGAAAGCTTCTATTCTCTTCTTGTCCAAACTAGTTACCGTCCATGTTACACTTCCATACATGGCTACACTCCATACAAATACTTTCAGAAACGACTTCCTGACACTTAAATCTATACCCGATCTTAACAAAGTCCTCTTCTTGAGAAACGCTTTCCTTGCCATTGCCAGTCTACATTTTATATCCTCTCTACTTCGACCATCATCGGTTATTTTACTCCCTAAATAGCAAAAATCCTTTACTACTTTAAGTTTCTCATTTCCTAATCTAATTCCCTCAGCATCACCCGACTTAATTTGACTACATTCCATTATCTTCGTTTTGCTTTTGTTGATGTTCATCTTATATCCTCCTTTCAAGACACTGTCCATTCCGTTCAACTGCTCTTCCAAGTCCTTTGCTGTCTCTGACAGAATTACAATGTCATCGGCAAACCTCAAAGTTTTTACTTCTTCTCCATGAATTTTAATACCTACTCCGATTTTTTCTTTTGTTTCCTTTACTGCTTGCTCAATATACAGATTGAATAACATCGGGGAGAGGCTACAACCCTGTCTTACTCCTTTCCCAACCACTGCTTCCCTTTCATGCTCCTCGATTCTTATAACTGCCATCTGGTTTCTGTACAAACTGTAAATAGCCTTTCGCTCCCTGTATTTTACCCCTGCCACCTTCAGAATTTGAAAGAGAGTATTCCAGTTAACATTGTCAAAAGCTTTCTCTAAGTCTACAAATGCTAGAAACGTAGGTTTGCCTTTCCTTAATCTTTCTTCTAAGATAAGTCGTAAGGTCAGTATTGCCTCACGTGTTCCAACATTTCTACGGAATCCAAACTGATCTTCCCCGAGGTCGGCTTCTACCAGTTTTTCCATTCGTCTGTAAAGAATTCGCGTTAGTATTTTGCAGCTGTGACTTATTAAATTGATAGTTCGGTAATTTTCACATCTGTCAACACCTGCTTTCTTTGGGATTGGAATTATTATATTCTTCTTGAAGTCTGAGGGTATTTCGCCTGTCTCATACATCGTGCTCACCAGATGGTAGAGTTTTGTCATGACTGGCTCTCCCGAGGCCATCAGTAGTTCAAATGGAATGTTGTCTACTCCCGGGGCCTTGTTTCGACTCAGGTCTTTCAGTGCTCTGTCAAACTCTTCACGCAGTATCTTATCTCCCATTTCGTCTTCATCTACATCCTCTTCCATTTCCATAATATTGTCCTCAAGTACATCGCCCTTGTATAAACCCTCTATATACTCCTTCCACCTTTCTGCCTTCCCTTCTTTGCTTAGAACTGGGTTGCCATCTGAGCTCTTGACATTCATACAAGTGGTTCTCTTCTCTCCAAAGGTCTCTTTATTTTTCCTGTAGGCAGTATCTATCTTACCCCTAGTGAGATAAGCCTCTACATCCTTACATTTGTCCTCTAGCCATCCCTGCTTAGTCATTTTGCACTTTCTGTCGATATCATTTTTGAGACGTTTGTATTCCTTTTTGCCTGCTTCATTTGCTGCATTTTTATATTTTCTCCTTTCATCAATTAAATTCAATATTTCTTCTGTTACCCAAGGTTTTCTATTAGCCCTCGTCTTTTTACCTACTTGATCCTCTGCTGCCTTCACTACTTCATCCCTCAGAGCTACCCATACTTCTTCTACTGTATTTCTTTCCCCCATTCCTGTCAATTGTTCCCTTATGCTCTCCCTGAAACTCTCTACAACCTCTGGTTCTTTCAGTTTATCCAGGTCCCATCCCCTTAAATTCCCACCTTTTTGCAGTTTCTTCAGTTTCAATCTGCAGTTCATAACCAATAGATTGTGGTCAGAATCCACATCTGCCCCAGGAAATGTCTTACAATTTAAAACCTGGTTCCTAAATCTCTGTCTTACCATTATATAATCTATCTGATACCTTTTAGTATCTCCAGGATGCTTCCAGGTATACAACCTTCTTTTATGATTCTTGAACCAAGTGTTGGCTATGATTAAGTTATGCTCTGTGCAAAATTCTACAAGGCGGCTTCCTCTTTCATTCCTTCCCCCCAATCCATATTCACCTACTATGTTTCCTTCTCTCCCTTTTCCTACTCTCAAATTCCAGTCACCCATGACTATTAAATTTTCGTCTCCCTTCACTACCTGAATAATTTCTTTTATCTCGTCATACATTTCATCTATTTCTTCATCATCTGCAGAGGCAGTTGGCATATAAACTTGTACTACTGTAGTAGGCATGGGCTTTGTGTCTATCTTGGCCACAATAATGCGTTCACTATGCTGTTTGTAGTAGCTAACCCGCACTCCTATTTTTTTATTCATTATTAAACCTACTCCTGCATTACCCCTATTTGATTTTGTATTTATAACCCTGTAATCACCTGACCAAAAGTCTTGCTCCTCCTGCCACCGAACTTCACTAATTCCCACTATATCTAACTTTAACCTATCCATTTCCCTTTTTAAATTTTCTAACCTACCTGCCCGATTAAGGGATCTGACATTCCACGCTCCGATCCGTAGAACGCCAGTTTTCTTTCTCCTGATAACGACGTCCTCCTGAGTAGTCCCCGCCCGGAGATCCGAATGGGGGACTATTTTACCTCCGGAATATTTTACCCAAGAGGACGCCATCATCATTTAATCATACAGTAGGGCTTATAATATACAACACAATTAAGACTGAATGAAAGAAAATCATTTAAGAAATCTAAATGTAGTTTATAATTATTTCTCCTCTCATTTACGCAACTACACTATGGTTTAAAAATCTGGGCTCGTTCGAGTTTTGAAACTTTTTCCTTAGAACAATGATAAATTTAATTTATAACTACTATCCGGTATACGCAGTCACCTGGCCTAGACAATAATGATGCAGCTATATCTGTTTTTAGGTCTTACGTATTGTTCGATTACTGTCGAGCTTTTCACGGTCTTCTGATGGTTTAAATATTTACAATTTTGTTCTGTGTGCCTTAATTGACAGCTAGTTTTGTATTCAAACCAAAGAAGACAGAGGACGAACATGCATATGATGAACAACATTTGTAACATTTTGAGAAATTGCATCAACAATTGACAAAACTATGCTTCGTCAAGGTTACCCAAATACTAAACGTCACGAACCAGAACGAAATTTTAATATCAGAGAATGATTAAAGCATAACACATCAGACAGAAGGATATGTTTATGACACAGAGATTTAGAAAACTAACATTTCAATCAATGGAGGAACCATGGTAACCTTTGTGGCCTATTTAGTTGCATTAAGAAGACAAGAAGATGTTAGGAGTCTTCCAAAATAAATAACAATCTTCAACTTACACATCAATGAAGACATTCCCAGGTTGACAACAAAAAGACTTGGTGCAAGAAAATAATATCTGCGACTAATCCAACAGCTTATTGATAGCAACTTCACCATAGACAGCAAATGACATTAAACCCAGACTACAAATGCTCCGTCTGAAGGGCATAGCATCTAACAACAGTTCATTAAGTTAAAGTAGCATTTGTATTTACATATGGTGTTATACCTTGTACTTTTTATTGTGTCTCATGAATTTCATGTGTAGTGCAATCCAATAAATAAAATTAGTTTCAATTTGTAGGGTTCTGAGTCTGTTGCGTTGTATCTGTCTTTTAAGGACATTATGTAATTAAGATTCAAAAAACGCTGCTAAGTTAGATGTTTTATACGTTACAATAGGCCTATTCCGACAAATAGCTATTGTCAGGTTATCTGTAATTAAATGTCACATCATGTAGGTTCGATATTTCTAATATTATAAGTGGGTATTAATTAGTAAACATTATCATAAAATTTTGTTACGTGCGTCAGATCGGTTCTGTCGCTGTTTCTTCATTTTAAATACACTCCATTAGTGTTCTCGGAGTAATAACGATTTGTTGTACTAGATATGACATTTTTCTGACAATTTACAGACGAAAACACTTTATAGCAATAATTATGTGACATCTAACTTGACCAGGGTACCGGCACTATTGTATGGCTACAATCACTTTTATTTATTATACAGTTCCTATCTGCCCAGTGGTAGATGGCATAGATAGTCCTACATATCTAGTTATTAGAAAACGGAATAACTATTCATCTAAACTCTATATGTACAACAGAAAATACACAATAAGAAACTCAAAATCCTTAGCACAAAAAAGACATTAAAATACCAAAACCTGGACACTTTGTATCGTCTGATATCACAAATCTTTATACTAATATTCCGATCGAGGAAGTAATTAACGTAGTTGTAGACAACTCACAGCTTCACAGAAAAATGTCCATCGCAGGCACCAACGAAATTAAAGTACTATTAATGTTAGTACTGCTGCAGTTCTACTTTCAGTTTAACACCAAATTTATACACAAACAGATGAAGTGGCCATGGGAGTAGTACATCAGGCACAACAGCAGATATTTTCCTAAATTTTCAAAAAAAAAGTTGACTAAAAAATCAATCGTGTATTACCACAGTATGATGTTGATACAGTAAAGCTAGTAGATGGAATCATCTAACAAATACACAAAATAAAAAGCACTGCACGGCAAAATAAAGTTTGCAATAGAACCATAAAAAAATAAAACAATATATTTATTCGACCTTATCATAAAATACATTAACACCACACAGGAATTTAAATCTACCAAAAGTCTAATAGAACTGACAACATGATAAAAACATACAAACTACTTTCACGCCATGATAACTACAATAATAAACCTACCATCAGAAAATAACATGACTCTGTACAAAAAAGAAATTAAAATTCTACAGTTCGTGGCACAGCAAAATGATTATAATCCACAAATAGTCACTTAACTATAAAACAAACATACAAAACGATAAAAAGTTACTGTACGAAAAGAAATACTACTAGCAAGAGAAAACCACTCAAACAGAAATTCACATACATACCAACTGCTCATCTAGGAAATACACTTAATTAGATTAACTCGCTAGTAAAAAATATAAAGGTAGGATTCACTTACCAAGCACGACACAATCTTTGTTCACAAACTGTATCAGATAAAACGAAGTTACCAATTCATTCGAAGCCAGGCATACACAAAGTTCAACGCAAAGACTGCGGTAAATTTTACACAGGTCAGACGGGTAGAAACTTCAGTATTAGATACCGCGAACACAACAGTCCATCTACTTTTCTCGGTCACCTAAAAACCCAGTAACACACAACAGACAATTTAGAACAAGCTATCCAAATTCTACACGTAAAGTCTGAAGGGTCACTAATCAACATATTGGAAGAGCTATAAATCTATTTACATGTAAATAACAACCCACTAAAAATACTTAATGAACAAATCGACCTAAAACACAAAAATACGTCGAAAACTTTACTGAAATTGTCAATCAGAAAAGGGACAGAGATACAAAATATTACGAATTACGAAACAACGAGAGGCTACACAAGTCCACCAACGAGACCACTAGAAAAATCACCGAAATTACAGCGTAATAAACACACTAACGTTGGTACATCTGTCAAATAAGCGGTCACATAATTATTGCTCTAAAGAAAAGGAAGACAATATAAAAATTATACCAAATACCAAGTTATATCTAGCATAACCAACAGTTATTACTCCAAGAAGGTTAATGTTGTGTAATTAAAACAGACAGCTATAGAACCACGGTAACGTATGGATGTCAAACACATCTGACATATGTAACAATTTTCATAATGTTTTCTAATTAGTATTCACTTACAATGTTACAAATTTGTTGCAAAATTATGTGCCATTTAATTAAAGACAATCTGACGATGGATATCTGCCGAATTAAGGTTACTGTAACGAATGAGACCACTTAACAGATTTTTGGCGTCGTAATTACATAATGTCTTGCGTTATAATTAAATACATTGGGTGTACGAAGTGAACAACGCTGACATTTATGAAATTGAACACACATTTAACTGAAATATGAACGAAAGAAAATCATCTAAGAATGTTAGTATGTTTAATTGTCTACATTATGTAAGTACCATAGGGTTTAAAAATCTGGGCTCGTCCGGGATTTGAACCCGGGACCTCTCGCACCCTAAGCGAGAATCATACCCCTAGACCAACGAGCCACGATGATCAGCGGCACTGAAGATTGTTTACATACTGGAGTTATCAAGAGATTTGTGTTGCGGGTTGAACAGGCTGACGCAGCAGATAACGCCATACGCGACCTTCCTCCACACCCGCAGCGGTGCCCCTCCCAGGCTGAAGGTCGCTAGCGTCGCAGCCCACTCTCTCTCGCCTGAGAAATCGCGGGCAGCTTTCTATCGGTTTGTATCGGGCAGCAGTCAGGTTGCTTGGTTTTTCACGAATGTGGTCGTAATATGTAGCAATGCCGAAGATAGTGGATACCAAAAACATCTTTCGTATTTGCTTACCTTTTTATACGCCTATTATTATTGCTTTACTAAAGCTCTTGTTCTCTCAAGGGGACCTATCAGCGGACGCAAGAAGAACTGGGAAAATAAACCACATAGCTATAAAAATTCAAAAGCATTCCATGCAGCTGATATACCTGAAGTGAAAAGCTGGTCTACTACACGTGGATTTGCTGAACAATAATAGTAATGAGCTGCTTCTGAATACTATTTATTTTATGAAATTGTAGTTACCTCTCTGGAAAAGACACATAGACTACATACCTACATTATCAGTTTCTTTACATTTTATGAACCAGATATTTTAAATGTCAGATGTGCCTTTGTTAACACTTGTTACATTACGCTCTACACGATAACTTAACGAACTATGCGTTAAGGGTATGGCACGAAAACTGCAAATATTTGATTAGAAGTATTAAGGATTTATTTCCTAAAACTGTGAATTCTGGAAGAAGTGATCCGTGACCTAATTTGCGCTAAGTACGATTTAGCCCTAAACCACAAAATTTCACCTCATGCTCCTTATTTATAAGAAGCTTAAATGTCACGTTTACTTTCTAGTATCTTTTATTTTTTAAATAGGAAATGACAGGGAAAACAAAAGGAAATGACAACAATTGCGTAGAAATACTTTCACCATTTTTCTTCTCAGTGCAGAGCATCTTGGACGGATATATTGTTTAAGTGGGGTAGGACGACAAACGGGCCGACTTAGAGCAGGAGAGGCATCACAGGACATTTTAATTTCCACTGACTATACTTTTGCAAATAAATTAATAAAACTTTGTCGGCATGACCACGAAGAATTCAGGATTCAAACCGTGGTAAGAACTGAGATAATTAACCATAAAATTTGAGTTTTTTTCTAAACATGAAGTTTAAATGTATCAGCTCATAGATTTTTTAGTAAATTAAATAAACTCTAGAGTTTCATACACCTGTAAATATGGTTTGTATGCTGTGCAAAAGTCATCGAAGAATCTCTCTTACTTATGAAGAAAATTGTATCTATAGCAACAAATGCAGCCAAATAGTAAGTGAAAAAATGATGAAATTTCGCCTGTAAAAAAAATTTATTAGGTTATGTTTTTGAACTTCCACTGCTATGAGTGTAAATCCTGAATCCTTCCCGGTCATGCTGACAAGGTTTTATTAATTTATTTGCAAAAGTATAGTCAGTGGAAATTAAAACATCCTGTGGTGCCTCTCCTGATCCAAGACGGCCCGTTTGACGCCCTACCCTCCTTAGGTCACATACTATTGAAGTAATAGATGTATTAAGACAACTAAATCAGCAACAGAAAGAAGGTGCGGAAACACAGTTTTCACGTAGCAGCCGCGCTATGACATTTAAATGTCCGACGCGAACACTCAAAACAGAGTGCTAGAGAACCAATACGAATCCTCAGCACCAATTGCGATACATATAGTTCTGGAAAACGAAAGCGCCCATCTGTGCAAATTTACTGTTTCTCCAGACGTGTTGTTGTTGTTGTGGTCTTCAGTCCTGAGACTGGTTTGATGCGGCTCTCCATGCTACTCCATCCTGTGCAAGCTTCTTCATCTCCCAGTACCTGCTGCAGCCTACATCCTTCTGAATCTGCTTAGTGTATTCATCTCTTGGTCTCCCTCTACGATTTTTACCCTCCACGCTGCCCTCAAATACTAAATTGGCGATCCCTCGATGTCTCAGAACATGTCCTACCAACCGATCCCTTCTTCTAGTCAAGATGTGCCACAAGCTCCTCTTCTCCCCAATTCTATTCAATACCTCCTCATTAGTTACGTGATCTACCCATCTAATCTTCAGCATTCTTCTGTAGCACACCATTCCGAAAGCTTCTATTCTCTTGTCTAAACTATTTATCGCCCACGTTTCACTTCCATACATGGCTACACTCCATACAAATTCTTTAAGGAACGACGCCCTGAGATTTAAATCTATACTTGATGTTAACAAATTTCTCTTCTTCAGAAACGCTTTCCTTGCCATTGCCAGTCTACATTTTATATCGTCTCTACTTCGACCATCATCAGTTATTTTGCTCCCAAAATAGCAAAACTCCTTTACTACTTTAAGTGTCTCATTTCCTAATCTAATTCCCTCAATATACCCCGAGTTAACCCGACTACATTCCATTATACTCGTTTTGCTTTTGTTGATGTTCATCTTATACCCTCCTTTCAAGACACTGTCCATTCCCTTCAACTGCTGTTCCAAGTCCCTTGCTGTCTCTGACAGAATTGCAATGTCATCGGCGAACTTCAAAGTTTTTATTTCTTCTCCATGGATTTTAATACCTACTTCGAACTTTTCTTTTGTTTCCTTTATTGCTTGCTCAATATACAGATTGAATAACATCAGGGAATAGGCTACAACCCTGTCTCACTCCCTTCCCAACCATGCTTCCCTTTCATGCCCCTCGACTCTTATAACTGCCATCTGGTTTCTGTACAAATTGTAAATAGCCTTTCGCTCCCTGTATTTTACCCCTGCCACCTTCAAAATTTGAAAGAGAGTATTCCGATCAACATTGTCAAAAGCTTTCTCTAAGTCTACAAATGCTAGAAACGTAGGTTTGCCTTTCCTTAATCTTTTTTCTAAGATAAGTCGTAGGGTCAGTATTGCCTCACGTGTTCCAATATTTCTACGGAATCCAAACTGATCTTCCCCGAGGTCGGCTTCTACAAGTTTTTCCATTCGTCTGTAAAGAATTCGCGTTAGTATTTTGCAGCTGTGACTTATTAAACTGATATTCGGTAATTTTCACATGTCAACACCAGCTTTCTTTGGGATTGGAATTATTATATTCTTCTTGAAGTCTGAGGGTACTTTGCCTGTCCCATACATCTTGCTCACCAGACGGTAGATTTTTGTCTGGACTGGCTCTCCCAAGGCTGTCAGTAGTTCTAATGGAATGTTGTCTACTCCAGGGGCCTTGTTTCGACTCAGGTCTTTCAGTTCTCTGTCAAACTCTTCACGCAGTATCAAATCTCCCATTTCATCTTCATCTACATCCTCTTCCATTTCCATAATATTGTCCTCCAGAACGTCGCCCTTGTATAGACCCTCTATATACTCCTACCACCTTTCTGCTTTCCCTTCTTTGCTTAGAACTGGGTTTCCATCTGAGCTCTTGATATTCATACAAGTGGTTCTCTTATATCCAAAGGTCTCTTTAATTTTCCTGTAGGCAGTATCTATCTTACCCCTAGTGAGATAAGCCTCTACATCCTTACATTTGTCCTCTAGCCATCCCTGCTTAGTCATTTTGCACTTTCTGTCGATATCATTTTTGAGACGTTTGTATTCCTTTTCGCCCGCTTCATTTACTGCATTTTTATATTTTCTCCTTTCATCAATTAAATTCAATAGTTCTTCTGTTACCCAAGGGTTTCTACTAGACCTTGTCTTTTTAACTATTTGATCCTGTGCTGCCTTCACTATTTCATCCCTCAAAGCTACCCGTTTCTTCTACTACTGTATTCCTTTCCCCAATTCCTGTTAATTGTTCCCTTATGGTCTCCCTGAAACTCTGTACAACCTCTGGTTCTTTCAGTTTATCCGGGTCCCATCTCCTTAAATTCCCACCTTTTTGCAGTTTCTTCAGTTGTAATCTATAGTTCATTACCAATAGATTGTGGTCAGAGTCCACATCTGCACCTGGAAATGTCTTACAAATTAAAACCTAGTTCCTAAATCTCTGTCTTACCATTATATAATCTATCTGATACCTTTTAGTATATCCAGGGTTCTTCCATGTATACAACCTTCTTTCATGATTGTTGAACCTAGTGTTAACTATGATTTAGTTATGCTCTGTGCAAAATTCTACCAGGCAGCTTCCTCTTTCATTTCTTAGCCCCAATCCATATTCACCTACTATGTTTCCTTCTCTCCCTTTTCCTGCTCTCGAATTCCAGTCACCCATGACTATTAAATTTTCGTCTCCCTTCACTACCTGAATAATTTCTTTTATCTCACCATACATTTCATCAATTTCTTCATCATCTGCAGAGCTAGTTGGCATATAAACTTGTACTACTGTAGTAGGCGTGGGCTTTGTGTCTATCTTGGCCACAATAATGCGTTCACTATACTGTTTGTAGTAGCTTACCCGTACTGCTATTTTTTTTATTCATTATTAAACCCACTCCTGCATTACCCCTATTTGATTTTGTATTTATAACCCTGTATTCACCTGACCAAAAGTCTTGTTCCTCCTGCCACCCACTATATCTAACTTTAACCTATCCATTTCCCTTTTTAAATTTTCTAACCTACCTGCCCGATTAATGGATCTGACATTCCACGCTCCGATCCGTAGAACGCCAGTTTTCTTTCTCCTGATAACGACGTCCTCTTGAGAAGTCCCCGCCCGGAGATCCGAATGGGGGACTATTTCACCTCTGGAATATTTTACCCAAGAGGACGCCATCATCATTTAATCGTACAGTAAAGCTGCATGCCCTCGGGAAAAATTACGGCTGTAGTTTCCCCTTGCTTTCAGCCGTTCGCAGTACGTGAACAGCAAGGCCATTTTGGTTAGTGTTACAAGGCCAGATCAGTCAATCATCCAGACTGTTGCCCCTGCAACTACTGAAAAGGCTGCTGCCCCTCTTCAGGAACCACACGTTTGTCTGGCCTCTCAACAAATACCCATCCGTTGTGGTTGCACCTACGGTACGGCTATCTGTATCGTTGAGGCACGCAAGCCTCCCCACCAACGGCAAGGTCCATAGTTCATGGGGGGGGGGGGGGGGGTCTCCAAACGTATAACTCATGAAAACTGAAAGAAAATTAAATCTGTGTGAATTCCTAAGGGACCAAACTGCTGAGGTCATCAGTCGCTAGACTTACACACTACATAAACCAACTTTTCCTACGAACAGCACACATCCACATGCGCAAGGGGGGAGTCGAACCTCCGGCGGGAGGGGTCACGCAATCCGTAACATGGCGCCGCAAGTCGCGCGGCCACTCCGCGCGGCAAAATTGAACGAAAGTACAGATTTTAATAGAATGCTGCTCTTTATATTTTCCTGCTGTCCATTACGTAGGCGGACAGTTCAACGCCTTTGGTAAGCAAAAGAACTCACAAATACTCCTGCATGTCAGTTGCTGCATGACAATGTAGGACATCCTATGAGATCTAGTACTCAGTTTCTCGACAAGTCTTGAAATACGTTACAACACTTCGAAAATGCGTTGCCTAGATCTGCTGTTCGTACCTTATCGACAGCGGTGGCTTGCATATCTCAGGGATATAGATAGCTGTAGCACAGTTGCACCCACATCGGAGGAGTGTCTGCAGAGTCCGGACTAACTTACGGCTCCTGAAAAGGGGAGCAGCCTTTTCGGTAGCCGCAGAGGCAACAGTCATTATGACAGGTTGATATGGCCTTTGACAGTAGCCGCCGCGGCTTAAAACGTAAGTACAATGACAAGAAAGCAAGCGAAAACTACTGCCGTTATAATCTATATTTTCCGAGGAGATGTAACTCTGCTGTACGGTTTAATTATGAAAGCATCCTCTTGGGTAAAATATTTCGGAAATAAAATAGTCCCCCTATCTGAGTCTCCGCATGGGCACTACTCAGGAGGATTTTGTCGTTAGGAGATACAAAACTGGCATTCCGCGGGTCGGAATGTTAACACTATATCATGAAACCCTCGTAAAAATTTACGATTGCAGTAGGGTATAAAACAGGGCATTTTGTAGTCAATGTGATATGTAACATACCACTGGAAATCTAATAATGGTAATTAGCTGATGCATTACCTATAAATTAGGACTTTCTTTGAATAAAATGTGGAGTAGTAAACTTTACGATGGTTTAGTAGCAATGTAACATTTTTTCTCCTTTAATGTTCTGTGGTTAAACAGATCGGTAGGTTAGAGAATTTAGAAAGAGAGATGGACAATTTGAAGCCAGATATAGTGGGAACTGGTGAAGTATGGTAACAGGAAGAACAGGACTCCAGGTCAGGTCGACAGAAAGTAGTAGTTATCGTTGTTGGTGTTGTTGTTGTTGTTGTTGTTGTTGTTATTTCTGTGGTCTTCAGTCCGAAGACTAGTTCGATGTTGCTCTTCACTGACCTATCCTGTGCAAGTGTCATCTCTGCCTAACTGCTGCACCCTACCATTTCAACCTGTTTGATGTATTCAGGCCTTTGTCTCTTGTTACAATTTTTACCCTCCACTCTTACCTCCATCAACACAAAATCATATAGGGGTACTGCAGGAGTAGATCTAATGCTGAATAATAAAATAAGAATCCGAGTAAACTTCTGTGAACCGAGGAGTGAACACACTGTTGTAACTAAAATAAGATACAAAGTCAACATTCACCACAGTAGTACAAGTTTGTACACTGACTGCCGCTGTCAACTATGAAAAAATTGAAAACAATTTATTTTAAGATAAAATAAATCATGCAGTTAGTTAAGACAGACGAAATATAAATTTTGATGAGGGACTGGAGTTAGATAGAAGGAAAAGGACGAAAAGGAAAAGTAGTAAAAGAAATTGATATGGGGGAGATGAATATAAGGAAACTATATTTTTGCAAAGCACAATTCTTCTTTAAGATAGTTGGTTTAAAAACTCTCAAAAAAGGTTGTATACGTGGAAGAGGCCTGTAGACAACGGAACGTTTCAGATAGGTTATTGAACGGAAAGGCACAGACTTTAAACTGCTAAACATTTTCATGGGCACCAGAACATTAGATAACGACTGAGTGAAAAAGAGGAAAGGAATACAATAGAAGATAAATGGGCACCTTTGAGAGACGAAATATGGCAGGCAGCAGAGGATAAAACAGGCGAAAAGACGATGACCAGTAGAAAAACGCAAGTGATGTCGCATTTAATTGACGAAAAGTGAAATATTAGAATACAGTAAACGAATTAGGGGAAAAGGGAATAGACGCATAAAAGTGATATTGACAAAAAGTACAAAACGGAAATGAAGGAATGGCAAGCTGTAGAAGCGTACATGACTATGAGAAAGAAAGCTGCCGCCTAATGGAAAATTAAAAATGCGTTTGGAGAAAAGATAGCTCAGGTGGGAAGCCTGTACTAAGCATAGAAGGGATTGCTGAACGGTGGTAGCAACAGACACAGGATCTATACAAGGCAGAAAAAAAATGAGGATAACGTTATAGATACAGAAGTGGAAGTAGGTGATGATCAATTAGGGGACAGCGTGAAGAGTTTGACAGAGCACAGAGCGCTGGCAAACGAACATCGCTAAGCAATTGCTTTTCGCACTTGCCTTTGGCCAATATTCATCAAATGTGGTACCGACCCCCACACTGCACGAAGCTTTATAATTGTTAATCCTAATGTAAAACGTTCCCTTCCGTGTCTGCTGATACACATGTAGAATCCATCACGTGGGCCATCTTGAAGAGAAGCACAGGTACGTTTCAGTTCACTTGTTCAATCCTTAACTACTGAAACTGCGGCATAATCGATATAATTGACTCAAAATAAGCCTTAAAATCTAAAATGTTTATGCTACGTGTCACTCTGGGGTTCGGCAGTGATGTATGCTGCCTGGCTGCCACATTTACGAACTCAATGTTGATATACCATGCGAGCGAGCGCAATGCTCGTTAGACATCAGATAAACAAATCAGTACCAACGCCTGCAAGTAAATGTGTTTGCAGACTCAGAACTAAGATGCTGCACGAGCAAATTCAGTGCTCGTTAGACATTAATCAAGCAAATTAATTTTAATCGCCGGACGGAGTGGTCGAGCGGTTCTAGGTGCTACAGTCTGGAACCGCGCGACCGCTACGGTCGCAGGTTCGAATCCTGCCTCGGGCATGGATGTGTGTGGTGTCCTTAGGTTAGTAAGGTTTAAGTAGTTCTAAAAACTAGGGGACAGATGACCTCAGAAGTTAAGTCCCATAGTGCTCAGAGCCATTTGAACCATTTACTTTTAATCCCTGGCAACAAATCCGAATGTCCTGAAATGAGAACACATGTTTTGCAACCGAAACATCGTCGCAGTGGGACAACAAATTAGAAATGCATAAGGTTGATTATATATGTTATTTAAGTCACCCAATCAAGGTCTGTTATTGGACAATTAGGTTTGCGTTTAAAAATACTGTTTTACTGACTCAAAGTTCGATAAAATGAATATGACTGATAGTTAGTTATTAGTGCAATGAACATTAACCACCGTAAAATTTACAGTAAAGAGCGGCTCACTCTAGATGCTAAAACGCTTAATGAACCAACACTTCTGTCATCGGAACTCAGATCGTAGGGGAACTCATGACGGGAGCAAGTTCTACTCCTGTCGGTGACATTCCAGGCCGAAGACGTGTCTGGAGACGCCCTGGACAACGGTAGGATAGCAACCTGACTACCGCCGACATACTGCTCGACACCCAGGAGTGTCCAGGGTACCATTTCTTTTCATAGCGAGACACCTTTGTTTATCGTACGCTGCACCCTATTACAGCACAGCGGTACGTCCTACGCCCCGTTATGTTGCCCTTCATGGCAAGCTAACCTGAGCTTACATTTCAGCAATGTCCGCCTGCACAATGTGAAAGTTTCTACTGCTTATCTCCGTGCTTTCCAAACTCTAGTTTGGTCAGCAAGGTCGCCGGATCTATCCTCAACTGAGAACGACTGGTGGCCGGGCCCTCCAACCAGCTCGGGATTTTGACGATTTAAAGCGCCAGTTGCACAACGTTTGGCGCGATATCACTCCGCAGGACAACCAACGACTCTGGCAGTCAATACCAGACCGAACAGCTGCTTGCCCAAGGACCAGAGGAGTACCAACGCATTATTAACTTCCTCAATTTGTGTAGCTTCCTCTCTTGATATATCACCTAATTTTTTCTGCAATTGTAATCATTTTTTTTGTCTGTAGGTGTACATCACGGCCACCGACTTCCGTCCCATTCACATCGATAACTCCTTCGTGATGAATTGTATTTCTCGCTCTAATGTATTCTAATCGTTACTTAATTACCATAGCTTAATGAAGGACAAACCTACGTTTATAGCATTTTAGAGAAATGCTTTTGAGAATGTTGACTGTATTCTTTTTGAAATTTTGGGGGTATCAGGGCTAAAACAGGGAGAACAACTTGTACAGAAACGGGACGGCAGTTGTTAGGGTCGAGACGTATGAAAGGGAAGTAGGAGTTGAGAAGGAAGTGAGGCAACGATGCAGTCTATCCCTGATGTTACTCAGTCTGTATATTGAACAAGCAGCAAAGGAAACAAAAGAAAAATTTGGAGTAGGAATTAAAGTCCAGGGAAAAGAAATAAAAACGTTGAGGTTTGGCGATGGCATTGTAATTCTGTCAGAGACAGCAAAGAACCTGGAAGAACAGTTGAACGGAATGAACAGGGTCTTGAAAGGAGAATATGAGATGAATACCAACAAAAGCAAAAGAAGGAAATGAAATGTAATCGAATTAAATCAGATGATGCTGAGGGAACTAGATTAGGAAAGGAGACACTTATAGTAGATGAGTTTTGCTATTTTGGCAGCAAAATAACTGTTGATGGCCAAATTAGAGGAGATAGAAGACTGGCAATGGCAAGTTTCTGAAGAACAGGAATTTGTTAACATCAAGTTTAGATTTAAGTATTAGGAAGTCTTGTATGGAACGTAGCTACCTATGGAAGTGAAGCATGGGCAATAAACAGCTTAGACAAGAAGGCAATAGAAGCTTTTGAAATTTTTTGAAGATTAGATGGGTAGATCACGTAACTAATGAGAAGGAAGTGAACAGAATTGGTGAGCAAAGAGGTCTGTGACAAAACCTGACTAGAAAAAGAGGCCGGTTGGTAGGACATATTCTGAGACATCAAGGAACCACCAATTTAGTGCTGGAGGGAGTGTGGAGGGTAAAAATCGTAGAGGGGAATGCAGTAAGCGGTTTCACAAGGCTGGAGGCTGCAGTAGTTACTCAGAGATGAAGAGGCTTTTACAGGATAGTGTAGCATGGAGAGTTGCAGCAAATCAGTCCTCCGACTGAAAACAACAGTTAATTACCCTTTCGATTAACGAGAGGAAAACGCTCTTCGTAAGACACTAACGAATGATGAAATGTAGGCAGCTGGAAACCTCTATAGAAGCGCACCACATAGTCTTTTGACTTAAAGACGGGCTCAGCTCGTCCCGGCAATGAATTCACAAGACGCTACAAGTTATAGGTAGCTTTACTGATTCGTGAGGATTCGTTAACTCTAGCTGACGGAAACTGGTAGGAGTACAGGCCAATAGTTTGTAGAGATGCTGTATCGTCCGCTTGTTAAGCACTTTGATAAACTTCTCGCATCTATTATTTCATCCCATACGAAGATTCGACATAGATTGACATCCGTCACCGGCTAACTGTTCGGTACTGCCAAAAACGACGTGAAGCGTCATGTACACATGCACCTTGCCTTGGCGTGTAACATAGATCGCGACTCTTACATCCTTTTCGCCCTTCCAGGCAAGAAGCTTCAGTACCGATGACCGTCTGACTTCCCAATGCCGTATAGCTGGTTTAGACACTCTAATTGCTTTTCCTGCATACCTTAGAAAGGAGCAGTTTTGAACGGTACAGCGACCTACATGCCCTTGATCATAACTTAATGATCGTGTGATCCTCAGTTCTATGTCCTGGCAGTCTGCTGCTACAAACCAGTTAAACCCGCGGCCAGTCAACCACGCGTTCTGTAATAAGGTCTCTGTTGTGACGGGATTGCATCGCTGGCTCCCAGTATGAAGATCATGGCTCACAATCCCGCCTCAGCATAGAAATTAGTTTAATAGACATATTACTACGTATGAATATCTGTCAATACAGAGATAGAACTGCATGCAAATGGTATATGAGAAATGCAATTACAGACTTTGGAACCAGAAGGGATTCATCAAACAGAAAAAAAAACGAAAATATCGGTATGTATGAACAAGACCAAATTCATGACAAACGGAGGAATCCTTGTAGACGACAAAGTGCCCTGTGCAAACCCTAGAGTCATCACTTCAGACGTGAGTTCCACAGTGTAGAATATTAGAGAAGTGCAGTCAGTCGGCATACGACACTGCTTACAAACCACGCGTGCAACCCATCCTATAATATTGCTCTAGTGTGTGGGAGCCCTACCAGACAGGATTAATAGGAGATACTGAACACAGAGAAACAAGGGCAACACGAATGGTCACGGTTGTGACCTCTTAGCAGCAAATAATCCTGAGTTAATAACGAGCATCAAAACCGGTTGAGGGATTAGTGAACACAGGGTTATAGTAGCGAGATTGAATACTGTAATCCCTAAATCCTCTAAAAATAAGCGAAAAATATATCTACTCAAAAAAAGCAGATAAAAATTCACTTGAAGCCTTCCTGAGAGACAATCTACACTCATTCAAAATTAATAATGTAAGTGTGGACCAGATGTGGTTTAAATTCAAAGAAATAGTATCGGCAGCAATTGAGATTTATACCAAATAAAATAACTAACGACGGAGCTGATCCTCCTTGGTACACAAAACGGGTTAGAACACTGGTGCAGAAACAAAGTAAGAAACATGCCGAATTTAAACAGACGCAAAATCCCCAAGATTGGCGATCTTTTACAGAAGCTCGAAATTTAACGCGGACTTCAATGTGAGATGCCTATAACAGTTTCCACAACGAACTTTGTCTCGAGACCTGGCAGAAAATCCAAAGAGATTTTTCAAAATGGCTCTGAGCGCTATGGGACTTAACAGCCGTGGTCATCAGTCCCCTAGAACTTAGAACTACTTAAACCTAACTAACCTAAGGACATCACACACATCCATGCCCGAGGCAGGATTCGAACCTGCGACCGTAGCAGTCGCAATCCAAAGAGATTCTGGTCGTATGTGAAGTATGTTAGCGGCAAGAAACAATCAGTGCCTTCTCTGCACGATAGCAATGGAAATACTATCGAGGACAGTGTTGCTAAATCATACTTACTAAACACAGCCTTCCGAAAAGCCTTCACAAAAGAAGACGAAATTAGTATTCCAGAATTGAATCGAGAACAGCTGCCAACATGAGTAACGTAGAAGTAAATATCCTCGGAGTAGTGTAACAACTTACATTACTTAATAAAAGCAAGTCTTCTGGTCCAGACTGTATACCAGTTAGTCTCCTTTCAGAGTATGCTGATGCATTAGCTCCATACTTAACAATCATATACAACCGTTCGCTCGACGAAAGACCCGTTCCCAAAGACTGGAAAGTTGCACAGGTCACACCAATATTCAAGAAAGGTAGTAGGAGTAATCCACATAATTACAGGCCCATATCGTTAACGTCGATATGCAGCAGGATTTTGGAACATATATTGTTTTCGAACATTATGAATTACCTCGAAGAAAACGGTCTATTGCCACACAGTCAACATGGGTTTAGAAAACACCGTTCCTGTGAAACAACTGCTCTTTATTCACATGAAGTGTTGAGTGCTATTGACAAGGGATTTCAGATCTATTCAGTATTTCTGGATTTCCAGAAAACTTTTGACACTGTACCACACAAGCAGCTCGTAATGAAATTGCGTGCTTATGGAATATCGTCTCAGTTATGTGACTAGATTTGTGGTTTCCTGTCAGAGAGGCCACAGTTCGTAGTAATTGAGGGAAAGTCATCGAGTAAAACATAAGTGATTTCTGGCGTTCCCCAAGGTAGTGTTATAGGCTCTTTGCTGTTCCTTATCTATATAAACGATTTGGGAGACAATCTGAGCAGCCGTCTTCAGTTGTTTTCAGATGAGCTGTCATTTATCGACTATTAAAGTCATCAGAAGACCAAAACAAACTGCGAAACGATTTAGAAAAGATATCTGAATGAGCTAAAAGTGGCAGTTGACCCTAAATAGCGAAAAGTGTGAGGTCATCCACATGAGTGCTAAAAGGAACACGTTAAACTTCAGTTGCACGATAAATCAGTCTAATCTAAAAGCAGTAAATTCAACTAAATACCTAGGTATTACAATTACGAACAATTTAAATTGGAAGGAACACACAGAAAATGTTGTGGGGAAGGCTAACCGAAGACTGCGTTTTATGGGCAGAACACTTAGAAAATGTAACAGATCTACTAAGGAGACTGCCTACACTACGCTTGTCCGTCCTCTTTTAGAATACTACTGCGCGGTGTGGGATCCTTATCAGATAGGACTGACGGAGTACATCTAAAAAGTTCAAAGAAGGGCAGCACGTTTTGTATTATCTCGAAATATGGGAGAGAGTATCACAGAAATGATGCGGGATTTGGGCTGGACATCATTAAAAGAAAGGCGTTTTTCGTTGCGACGGAATCTTCTCACGAAATTCCAATCACCAACTATCTTCTCCGAATGCGAAAATATTTTGTCGGCACCGACCTAGATAATGCGGAACGATCACCAAGATACAATAAGGGAAATCAGAGCTCGTACGGCAAGATATAAGTGTTCATTCTTTCCGAGCGCTATATGAGATTGGAATAATAGAGAATTATTGTGAAGGTGGTTCGATGAACCCTCCGCCAGACACATGAATGTAATTTGCAGAGTATCCATGTAGATGTAGATGTAGATTTATTTGACCGTCGAGAGAGTGTCACAGAGATGTTGAAGGAACTGAATTGGCACACACTTGAAAATACATTATGTGACCAGAAGTACCCGGGCACTCCTAAAAGCATTCGTTTTTCATATTAGGTGCATTATACTGCCACTTACTGCCAGGTACTCCATATCAGCTACGTGGTCAAGTGACTGCGCGTCACTCGTGCCATACGTCTGTACGCGAGATTTCCACACTCTTAATCACACCTAGGTCCACTGTTTCCAATGTGATAGTGAAGCGGAAACGTGAAGGGACACGTACAGCGTAAAAGCGTAGAGGCCGAACTCGTCTGTTGACTGACGAAGACCGCCGACAGTTGAAGTGCGTCGTAATGTGTAACAGGCAGACATCCATCCAGACAATCACACAGGAATTCCAAACTGCATTAGGATGCACTGCAAGTACTATGACAGTAAGGCAGGAGGTGAGAAAACTTGGATTTCATGGTCGAGCGGCTGCTCATAAGCTACACATCACTCCGGTAAATGCCAAGCGACTCCTCGCTTGGTGTAAGGAAAGTAAACATTGGACGATTGAACAGTGTAAAAGCGTTGTGTGGAGCGACGAATCAGGTACACAATGTGGCAATCCGAAGGCAGGCTGTAGGTATGGCGAATACCCGGTGAACGTCATCTGCCAGCTTGTGTAGTGACAACAGTAAAATTCGGAGGCGGTGGGGTTATGGTGTGGTCGTGCTTTTCATGGAGGGGGCTTGCACCCCTTGTTGTTTTGCGCGGCACTATCACAGCACAGACCTACATTGACGTTTTCAGCACCTTTTTGCTTCCCACTGTTGAAGAGCAATTCGGGAATGGCGATTGCATCTTTCAACACGATCGAGCACGTGTTCATAATGCACGGCCTGTGGCGGAGTGGTTACACGACAGGAACATCCGTGGCCTGCGCACAGTCCTGATCTGAATCCTATAGAACACCTCTGGGATGTTTTGGAACGCCAGCTTCGTGCCAGCCCTCACCTACCGACATCGATACCTCTCTTCAGTGCAGTACTCCGTGACAAATGGGCAGCCATTCCCGAAGAAACCTTCCAGCACCTGATTGAACGTATAACTGCGAGAGTGGAAGCTGTCATTAAGGCTAAAGGTGGGCCAACACCATACTCAATTCCAGCATTACCGATGGAGGGCGCCATGAACTTTTAAGTCATTTTCAGCCAGATGTCCGGATACTTTTGATCACATAGTGTAGTTTACGCCTGTCCCCAGAAAGCCTAAGGCATTCAAACAGTCGTTCTTCCCAAGATCCATTAGTCAATGGATCGGAGAAAGACTCTTTCAGCTGGTACAATGGAACGTACACCTGCCATGCACCTCACTCTGGTTTGCAGAGCATAGATGCAGAATGTGTCTGACCCGTTGATGGCGATAATGCTAGATTCTTTTGTCCATGGCGTAGTAATAGTATTACTAGTAGTAGTAGCAGCAGTAGCTCTATTCATCTGTACACCGCTTTCACGAGGATACTGAATATATGGTTGCATTGCAGTTTGAGGGAAAAGAAGGCGTAATTTATATACAAGGCAGGTCTAGTTTGACAGTGACAGGTAGTCGTTCGTGGCTTTATTATAGGAACCAACCGGTATCTGCCCCAAGTAATTAAGGGAAACCACGGAAAACCTAACTTTGGGTGACGGGATGGGGATTAGAATCACTATCCTCCTGAATATAAGGGCAGTCTCTTGAAAATAGTGCAACCTTATTCTATTCATCTCTGCAATACAGATCTGTTTTGTGAATACATCTTCAGTGTGGAACCGCGCGACTGCTACGGTCGCAGGTTCAAATCCTGCCTCGGGCATGGATGTGTGTGATGTCCTTAGGTTAGTTAGGTTTAAGTAGTTCTAAGTTCTAGGGGATTGATGACCTCAGATGTTAAGTCCCATAGTGCTCAGAGCCATTTGAACCATTTTGTTAATACATTCTTCCAAATAAGTTGTTTAATAATGCAAAAAAACTATTGCTACGCTCTTCATTTATTCCTCAACACCGATCACCACAGGAAGTACACATAACTCACTGACGGAAAAACAATCTCAATACCAAAAAATAATTAATGTAATTAATGTAGAGTAATGAAATCTCAGGAATAAATTTGTCTAGGTAGCATTAACTGATTAACGTTGCAGTATCACAGCGCAATGTGAGCGCGAGATGACAAACGTGAAATGTTTAATAACTGGTGTAACCACCAGAATGTCCGCAGCTCGTGGTCGTGCGGTAGCGTTCTCGCTTCCCATGCCCGGTTTCCCGGGTTCGATTCCCGGCGGGGTCAGGGATTTTCTCTGCCTCGTGATGACTGGGTGTTGTGTGATGTCCTTAGGTTAGTTAGGTTTAAGTAGTTCTAAGTTCTAGGGGACTGATGACCATAGATGTTAAGTCCCATAGTGCTCAGAGCCATTTGAACCATTTGAACCACCAGAATGTTGCATGCATTGTTTTGAATAGGTGCCGGATCTCAGTTTGTGGGATGCGAGTTGCATGCCTGTTGCACTACGTTGGTCAGTACAGGGAGGGACTGCTGACCTTGTAGTTTGGTCCCCCTCTCTCCCAACCAACCAACCAACCAATACAGGGACGGTTAATGCTGGTTGTGTATGACTCTGGAGTTGTCGTCCAGTTACGTTCCATATGTGCTCGATTGGAGATAGGTCTGGTGATCGAGCACGCCAAGTCAATATACCGACACTCCGTAGAGCATGCTGGTTTACTACAGCAGAAATTGGGCGAGCGTTATTCTGTTGGAAAACAACCTCTAGAATGCTGTTCATGAATAGCAGCACAATAGGTCGCATCACCAGACTGACGTACAATTTTGCAGTCATGGGATAGCCACGAGAGTGCTCCTTCTGTCATATGAAATCGCATCCAGGACCGTAACTCCAAGTGTAGATCCAGTGTGTCTACCAAGCGGACGGGTTGATTGCAGGCCCTCAACTGGCTCCTTCTAAACAACACAGGGCCATCACTGGCAGCGAGTCAGAACCAGATTTCATCTCCAATGAGCTCTCGCTTGACACCACCGAAGTCGCAAACAGCTGTGGTTTGGTGTCAGTGGAATGCAGTCTACGGAACATCTGGCTCGTAGCCGCCCTTGGTGTGTAAAACAGTTAGTTGTGTCAGTGTGTTTCCAACTGCTGCTCAGACTGCTGCTGTAGATGCAGTACAATGCCCATTCGCCGAATACGATGGTTGTCCCTCTCGGTAGTGCCACGTGGCCGTCAGCAGCCCGGTCTTCTTGCGTCCATTGCTGCCAGCCGCCACGTACAATGGCTGCATTCTTGCCAAGTCTTTTTACGGTGTATATAACCGCTCTTTTGGTTGAGAACAATATTATCATGCTTTTTCTCATATAGGGGAGAGGTGATCGGTAATATCGGAAATAATTAATAGCATTTAAAAAGTTTTAATTAAAATTATCGATAGATAATCTTTCATCAGAATAACGCCCGCAGCAAAGTAGCGTCTCAGGGCAATCAAAGAACGTTAAACGCGGCTACTTTTGTTTCTAAATTCTAGAGTGCAAAGCATGCGCGGTTATTGCTAGTTTTGTTGTCTTGTTTTCTGCGCTCTGAATTCAGTCTACGTAGCTGCGGTGTGCGATGTAACTAGCATTTCCGTGTGATATGATACGGAAGGGATCAGGGCACTTGAGTTAAACTGCAAGAAAAATGACCAATTAATTTATACAGGACAGACTTACATTTAAACTTATACTGAGGTCTAGGTAGATATTTGCAGTAAGGTCACGTACTAAGAATATCGGAGTAACTGTGTGCGGGAGAGAAAGTAGCGGTCAGTATTGAACTCTATTACATGCCGAATAACTGATAATAGGATCTGTGGACTATACGAAGGGACGTTATATTGAATAAAAGAACGGAATTGAACACATTGTTTTGTGAAAGTAAAAACCAAGTTTGAATGACTGTATCAAAGTATAGTAACGGACCATAGTCCTCGCTGTAATATCTTTTAGTGACGAACTATAAAAATCAAGGACATTTTAGTCACGTAATAGCTGAGCGTAATTGTAGGATCAACCCTCCTTTTCTCTATAAACAAAACGATGTAAGTATCTATGCCTATCAGTACTTAGTGCCTTCCGTAGTTTGAATCTTTTATTTAGCTGGCAGTAGTGGCGCTCGCTGTATTGCAGTAGTTGGAGTAACGAAGATTTTTGTGAGGTAAGTGATTTGTGAAAGGTATAGATTAATGTTAGTCAGGGTCATTCTTTTGTAGGGATTTTTGAAAGTCAGATTGCGTTGCGCTAAAAATATTGTATGTCAGTTTAAGCACAGTCGTGTATAATTGTTCTAAGGGGACGTTTCAACGCAATCATTCATCATTATTTAATTATTACGGAATGTTGTTAATAAAAAACTAAAGTCATTTCCACAATAGCGTGTTTATTAGTCAACGGTAATCATAGGTAAACTGCAAACTGTATCTCTGGATGACGGAAGGTTCGATTATGAAATATTACAAACAGTAAATTGTGACTTAAAAGCTGTTTAACGTTTCATTTCCAATAGGTAGTTGAAATATTAACTTACATGCAAAGACGTTATTAACTATCTTGTCTCCGGTAACGCAGCAAAAAATGAAGGGTGATCGACTGTGCAAAAAGTCAACATTAATTACTACTATGAAAACCCGAAATTTAGTCACCGTTACAGTGAAGATGTTCGTGGCTGCTCTATCTGATGTGTAGATATAACGAAAAGTCGGGCATATACAGTAGATAACATCATCTTACGTCAAGTCGACGACTGCTGATCGACGGGGGGGGGGGGGGGGGGGGGGGCGGCTACAAGTATCGCAGATGAAACATTCAGCTCCTCGTAACGCTGTTACACGCCCTTGTTCAAACTAAGTCAGGTGTTGATAATGCAGCCTTAAAAGCATTCTTGACTAACATCAATTCACCACGTCCCATCCCAAAGGTAACTAACACTCACGACCGTCAGAGCGCAGAGCATGTATCTGAGGCAAATCTGATTTGTATTCTCATCGTGGCGCCATTAGCGCCACTCTTATGTGACTGGCGCAATATTTGAATAAACAACATCTTTCAGGTGTAGAAACACGCCTACCAGCCTTCGTTTATGTCGCACAACTCCTTCTTGGTGCTGCGACTTTTTCTCCGTCAATATGAGTAAATCTATATAAAAAGTGGCTGGTTGCTGAATTTCTTCAAATAATTCAGTCTGAGCTCAGCCATCAACACTAGAGATAAATCAGTGTATATACCTGAGTTTAGTGAAAACGTTCGCGCCTGCTGGAGGCCTAACACCCTTGGAGTCCTTATTTATTTCAAGTTTCTGATACCAGTCACTTTATTTTATGCTTAAACTAACATAATGCAACGCGTTTCGAACATGTTCTCTTTATCTTCAGGTGTTTATACATACATAGAGAAATGTTACTTAAAAATAAACAAACATTTCTCTATGTATGTATAAACGCCTGAAGATGAAGAAAACTCGTTCGAAACGCGTTACATTATGTTAGATTAAACATAAAATAAAAAGTGACTGGTAGCAGAAACTTGAAATAAATAATTATCCCACACAGTCAAGGTTCACAAACTTAGCCATTATGCCTGAAAAAATACCCTTTGAGTCACTGCAAAACCTCTACTTTCACTTTAACGAGTACAGTAGCTAACGGTTAGTTACTGTTCACAAGGGAATAGCGATTCTCCCCCCTCTCCCTCGCGCCAGCACCACTTCCCGTTAGATATTATATTGAATTGCTTCCGAAACTGTTGCAAGGGAGGAATTATAAACGAATTTATATTTGGTGGCACTTCACTATTTTGAATGTATATAATCAAATGGCAGAAAGGTATGTGGATGAAGAGACCAACCAAAGAGTGATACGGACACACAGACAGACTCACAGACATGATCAGAAAACGCCGGCAAACATTCTGTGGACACATACGTAGAATGAACAAGACTCGCAAAGAAGATTTTTTATGTAATAAACAGAGCAATAAAGGAAAACTGGCTTCAATAAACGGAAGACCTAAAACAAGCAGGAATCAATAGGAAAATGATAAACGAAAGAGAATTAGATAATAAAATTATGAACACGAAAGAAAGGAAGAAAACGAGGGAAATATGGACAGAATAAAGGAAAGGGAACATAATAAAGAATGAAGAGATTTTGAGAAGAGAAAACAAGAAGAAATAAAAAAATTAAGTAATCATGGAACATTATAGTTCAAATACTGTTTTAATGACAAAAATGTGTAACAACAATAAACAGCAGAAATTAGTGATGCTTAAAAGATAAACAGTTTTGTTCAAATGGAACACGGAAAATGCGAATATTTGCTGTTTATATTTCCTGGAAGACTTCCAGAAAACTTTGCCAATCAGTGATTATTTATCGCGGTACCAGCTGTTATCACTTCTTGTCGTGGGCCGAAGGTTGCCACAATCCGCTGCAGTATCATCCCGTCTAAATCTGCCATCTTATCCAATCATTTGCCTCTAAAGATATAATGTACCGGAAATCACTACACAACGCACGGATAAAGTTACTTTTGAACAAACAGTAGGCCTCTTGTAACTTCCATAGTAACTGAAGACGTGAAGTGCTAAGCTTTTCACATCGAAACATTAGTACTACTTAGTGAATATTTATTTATGTCTAAACAACTGCCTCCCGCTTATTCCAGTCGATTTCGAAGCCACAACGCTTCATTTTCAGGCATACACTGCGGGAATCTATGTACAGTCCTACGGCAAGTATATTATGAAAACACGAGGCAGCGTCCGTCGGTCAACACAGATGTCTACGTTTGTAGACAATTAGTCCGGTGCTCAATACATTCACAGGGATTCTCAAGTACATGACAATTTTAAGTTCTCTGAGCATCTGTGTTACACTTTGCGGGGGCTAGCGTGGGTTGACCTGTTACACTTGTTGAGATGTACTAGCCTGTTACGATCGCAGCAACGCGTCTTAATCTCTATATCTACTGGCCCACCCCTCCTGATAACGAGTGCAGACAGTAGCGTTATGTATGCTATTTTCTTAACGCATCCAGTGCTCTTCCATACAGGCATAACATCCGCCAGCGCTACTACAGCTTTCACGTGGCCGTTTCATTCCATATCCCTCTACTAGGTTTTTAAAACGAGTCTAACAGCCACTAGAACTTCAACACTACTTTGGCACTAGTAAGTTTTTTATTTGGTTATGGGGATTATCTTGCATTTGTGCACATTATAGGCCGGTCGGGGTGGCTGAGTGGTTCTCCGGCGCTACAGTCTGGACCGCTACGGTCGCAGGTTCGAATCCTGCCTCGGGCATGGATGTGTGTGATGACCTTAGGTTAGTTAGGTTTAAGTACTTCTAAGTTCTAGGGGACTCATGACCTCAAGTTCAGTCCCATAGTGCTCGGAGCCATTTGAACTAATTTTGCACATTATAGAGAACTGGCGTTCAGTATACGAAATGTAGATACTGTCTAAATTGTTCAATATTAATTACACTCGTCTTACTCTCCTACAGGAAATAGTAACGCCAGAAACCAACGTGATTTGTCTGATAAATCGTTTAGGCAGATTGAGAATATTTTTGGTAATATTACACTTCGTGGTGGCACATACAATTTTTTTTTTTTTTACGTCTATTGAACATCTGGGGACAAGTGCAGTGTACTGGGTAGTCATCAGTCATTTTGGTAGTCTTTCGCTAAGGCTTTTTCTGTGAATACTTCTTCAATGGACATTTCAGAGACCTACTGAAATTCATTTAGCGTAGTACGTTGTTGGTAGCTGCCACTTTTTAATTCTCCGCCGAGACAACTCATCGTATCTCTCGTATTTTTGGATTTAGTGCAGTTACACATGATATGTTTGGTAGTATTAGTTGATCTATTTTACCTCGAATGCGATGTTTTACATTTGGGATAATCCACTCGTACTCGATACGATTAAAAGAGACATGTTCGTGGTTGTAGATCACAGATAACTAGTGCCCGGCTACAAACTACCAAATTATTGTAATGTAGGCCTACCGCAACGGGATGTGGCTTAGCAATTCGATTTTAAAGCAACGGATAACATTGTCTTTTAGAAATCTGTGTTTTCTGACGGCTTCTCTTTTGGTCACTCCAGTTTTCCTGTATGTTTATACTTGTTGACGTCCGCCCCCGGTAGCCGAATGGTAGCCGGCGGCACCGTAGCTCAGCGTGTTCGGTCAGAGGGTTAGCCTGCCCTCAGTAATAAAAAAAAAGCTGAAGTGAACGGATCAACGAACAACCTGAACGGGTGTCATAAGATGTCCGCCCCGAATATATACACAAAAAAAAGCGTGACGGATTGTCAATCCTCTGGGCCCGGCTTCGATTTGCAGGTCGCCGAGGTGGCGTCAACTTGAAAAAGACCGGCACCCGGCGAATGGTCTGCCCGACGGGGGCCCCTAGCCATACGATTAAATAAGAACTACTTGTTGACGTAATTCTAAGAAAACATCAAGTATTCCGAGTAGTTTGATCCCGTTACTTTCCTAACAGAAGCATCGGGATTTTATCTTTCTAGCGGTCACCTGTTCTATAAAACTACATCATTACAGTAACCTAAGTCAAATTTTGCAGAGGCAGAACTGTGTATTTTATCTTACTGAATACTGTATAAATACCCGTCTCTACACAAACATTAAATAGCAGTTCATGGCTTACAAAGGAAACTGGCCTGGTAAAAGTTTTCTCAAAGATAAACATGAAATAGACTAATTTCAAAGCTAACTTTCACAGAAGCAAATAAGTACAAGGTTATCAAACAGCCTGCAGGCTGTTGCAGTACCTTCTGCCCATACCGATGGCGAAAGGGCCGAGTCGTCTCCGCACGGCCGCCTGCAGCGAACTGCCCTCTGAGCCACCCCTGCCGTACTAAGCGGTTGACCACCTGCACACGTAGGCAGGAAACTCAACTTCCGCTAAACACGTGCCACACGAATATGTTAAGTATAGAGGCTATCATATACAAACTGCAGTCTTCTGTGCATAGATGTACCACACTGCTGCTCCCACGGCGACTACAAGACAAGGTTATCTGCCAATGTTTCGACGCACACACTCAGCTACGGTAGTCATAGGTTGTAATGGGAGGCGAGTAGAGCAGGAAAAAGTGGGTGACTGAACACTCTTTTGCTTCTTTTTGTTCAAATCACTTCTATCAAGCATCTAAATAAGAATTACTCGCTAAGGTGGTTAGGCAAAGAACATAAATTTACAAAACTGGCATCAAAAACATTTTCCATCTTTGAAGCTGGAGGACGAAGAGTCGGGTATTAGAGAGGGTACTAATAATACGTCGAGTGCTACACCTCGCCGTCTTTCACTACATCAAGGAGTCGTCAGAAATGTAACAAGCCAATGTTTAACTGTTTACAAGCATACGGCCCTCAGCAGTTAGAAAATTCACAGAAGACAAAGGACTACTCCCGACAATCCAGGCAGGCTTCAGACCCAATCACTCGACGAATGATCCTCTCTTTAAACTCACCAACAGCATCACTAAGGGATTCAACGACGGACGATGCACGCTCGCAGTATTCCTAGACATCGAGCGTGCATTCGACAAGTTGTGGCATCAAGGGCTCCTCCTCAAACTAAGCCGACTAGGAATCCCCACCAAATTCATTAAGATCATACAAGCCTACCTTAGTAACAGAATATGCAGGATCCATGTAGGGGATCAACAATCCGATCCGTTCACGCCACAGGCAGGCGTCCCGCAAGGAGGCATCCTGTCACCGACCCTGTACGCGCTGTATACAGCAGACATCCCCACCACGGCGACACCAGACGAGACAGTCGCACTATATGCAGACGACACTGCATATTGGTGCACTGCACCAAACACCAGGACCATACAACGGAAAACGACAGACTACCTACAAAAACTTCAGACCTGGATGACGCAGTGGCGAATTCGACCCAACCCGCCCAAAACACAGACCATTTTCTTCCAACACAGACACCGAACCAAGAACAGAAACCAAAACACTGGCGACTTACAACTGACGCTATGGAACACGCCACTGACGCTCACTAACTCCGCGAAATACTTAGGCGTGTTCCTAGACAAGCATCTAAACTGGCAGACGCACATCAACTACCTCCTCAACAGAACAAGAAAAAGACAAGGACTCATACGACAGGTGCAGGGTCGCCTCCACGGCTGCCGCCTGGAGACGGCCCTGCACACATACAAGACCTTCGTCAGGCCGGTCATGGAGTATGCAGCCGCTCCCCTGGCTGGTCTGGCGAAGAGCCAGACGGACAGACTCTACAGAACTGAAAGAAGACTACTTCGCAGCATCACCAAACTCCCCCCCCCCCCCCCCAGACGCCGAGCAACGACGTGTATGACATCACAAACATAGAACCGTTACAAGCTCGACTTACGAAACTACGCGCCAACTACGGCAAACACATACTGACGAACCGACCAGACATGGAAGACTTACTGACCTCTGAAAGCCGGGAAAGGAGGCGCCCTAAGTTCAAATACATCCAACCAGCGCGTACAGTGGCACAAAATACGACCTCCCATTTCCTCGACCTTGCTCCCACCATGACCCCACTCGTAAGCGGCACCCACTGTTCCCCCCACCTCGACGCCAGGATGTAGGCAACGGCCGTACACACACACACACACACACACACGCACACACACACACACAGTTACACACACGCACACACACCGGAACGAAACGATCACATACACAAACAAGCAATAGCAATAAAACGAAAATCTGAATAGATACACTTCCCTCTTAAATATATGTGTTCTTCTTAATTATAGGACTCTCATAGTTATACAACCTTCTTAAATTTACATGCTTTTTCCTTTTCTTAAATTTATATGCTTCTTTCTAATTTATATGTTTTTCCTCAACTTATATGTTTTTGTTAAACTTATTGTTTTTGTTAAACTTATATTTTTTTCATTATGTTTTTGTTAAACTTATATTTTTTTTCCTTATACCCTAATTTATTCATTTATCTCTTTTTTAAACACTTAACTACATGTCTCCTAAAAGAACTTCACAAATGTCTCCTGAATATCAAAATAGTATAAACCCTGTATTGTTCATAAATAACAATGTAAACTCCATATTATACCAGAATAATAATGCTTGGCACAATTGCAAGCAAATGTAACTCTAAAAAGCAAAAATTGTATTGAACACCACCGGCCGAAAAAGAGCAAATAGCAAGCTCTAAAAAGGCCCGCCCTCCCCATAAGGGAGGGAATGAAATGTGCCAAAAAAAAAAAAAAAAAAAAAACCCCTCAGCAGTTCAGTCACAGCTGCTACATTACAGAGGCACCTGTGAACGCGAGAACGTCAGGGCTTCCGTAGATGTACTGGAACGCCTTTCAAACCAGACATATGGATGCACTGAAGTTGTTGTCAGTAAAGGACACGGTAGCAGACTCAGAGCTATAAAATGAAATGAAGTTACTTGAAATGAGCTTCATGTGAATTGTGTACAGGGATCGCTGTGGGGAACCTGCAGTGAGGTGAAAGAGGCGTTGACGATCGACAGTGATGGGTGTCGAAGAGAAATGTACGTGACAGGTTCTTCCTGTCGGAGAGCCGTCCTCAATTCCCGTGGACATTCCTGCGGCGTCTCCGCTCACAGAGGTGGCACAGTTTCAGCACACTGGCCAAGTATTCGGAAGGACCACTGTTCAAATCCGCGTCTTCCGATCATGCCGATTTAGTTTTCCTGTGGTTTCTCTAAATCGCTCCAGGCAAATGCCGGGACGGTTCCTTTGAAAGGGTACTGTCGATTTTCTTCCCCAGCCTTGGAACATTCCGGGCTTGTGCTCCGTCTCTGATGACCTCGATGTAAACGTTAAATCCTAGTCTACCTTCATTCCTTCCTTCCTTCTTTTTCGTCTTCGCTCACAAGCGGTGGCCACCATAGTCATACCTGTCATGGTTCCAAGGGCCCTTTTATATCTCAGCCTCCAGTACCTGGAGTCGACAAAATATCACTGGATACATTAGACAGCCCCGCACGTACAACTCAGGCTAAAGAGTAAACAGTGCAGGCTACCGTGAACGGCACAGGTATTAACAATGTAGAACAATGGTTCATAAATTAGACTACGTTTCTTCCCAGTTATAGCCCAGAACCAAAGGTGACGTATTAGGATTTTCGTTTACAGTCATGCCGCCTCTATTTGCTTAAATTTGGAGGATGTCATGTCTTGTCGATGCTGTTAGTGTGTGAAGTATCACGGGCACCACATCTATTTTTCTTGTCTTCTTTACACAATTTTAAATAGGGATTCTAAAAGTAAGCTTCTTTAATGTCTGAAAAGGAAAGCTTCAGATCGGTTATATGATTCATCTCACGGCCATAATACTACAATTCTTAATGAAAAAAGTGAAAAAATGAGGAATAATTGGCCAGGTGCGAGTCGGACTCGCATACTGAGGTTTCCGCACAAACTTAATTATGTATATGGACACTTCATTCATTCCACGAATTCAGAATATGCACAGTTTTTGCTTGTTGTCGACATTGGTACTGGCAAGATACCGGTACCAGGGATCTCGAGGCTTTCGAGAATGTTTAATTTCAAGTTTGTCGGATAACAAATGACAAATGGCTCAAATGGCTCTGAGCACTATGGAACTTAACATCTGAGGTCATCAGTCCCCTAGAACTAACCGACCTAAGAACATCACACACATCCATGCCCGAGGCAGTATTCGAACCTGCGACCGTAGCGAACAAATGAAAAACGAAGAATTTTTTCGTGTGATATAATTACAAACTAATAATTTTACATTTTTCCCATACTGGCACTGTGAAACCTTGCTTCTTGTCAAATTTCGTGATTCCTTGTCAACGGGATGCAACCTGCAGGTTTTAATGAGTGAGTTTGCGAGTATCAAAATACGTGCTACGATTGGCCGTATATTTTGACGGCGTTGACTTAGAACCTTAACTTTTTGCACCACCAAAGGACCGTACACCTCAGTATGTGACAGAAATTGCGTCGTGATAAGTCTACCAGTTCCTGAGAAAAATGGGTCTTAACAGGCGGATGGACAGACAGTCTGATAAAAAATGACACCATTTTTCGTGCGATATAATTACAAATTAACAATTTTCGGATTTGTTTCTTTGATTTCACTGTGACACCTTGCTTCTTGATAAATTTCATGGTATTAGGTCAATGGGAAGTTCCCAATAGGTTTTGGTGAGTTAGTTTTCCAGTATGCAGGTGTGTGCTATAAATGGCCGTATCTTTTGTTTTTATTGACTTAAATATTTCAGTTTCTTACATCGCAAAGGAACTACAGAGATTAGTAACTGATATAAATTTCAACTTGATATGTATATCCGTTCCTTAAAAAAACGATTTTTAACAGTCAGACGGACAGACGGACTAACAACAAAGTATCTTTTTACTGATAGAGGTACGGAATCACAAAAACCAAGGACGTTCTTCATTGAGATGCAAGAGATAAGAAATCTCGAGCCAATAACCCAATGGAAACTGGATAGATGACATTAGAAAACATGAACAAACAACAAGTATTAGTGTAGTCTATGGAAAAGTCACAGTCTCCTGTGAATGTTGAATAACTGACAATGATGCAAACTGATGTACCCTTTATCATGCGTTCCCTCATGTACTCAGTAACCCAGGAAGCTGCCTTCCCCCCATTTTTATATGCTGGTTACACTCTTCAAAAATGGTTCAAATGGCTCTGAGCACTATGGGACCTAACTTCTGAGGTCATCAGTCCCCTAGAACTTAGAACTACTTAAACCTAACTAACCTAAGGACATCACACACATCCATGCCCGAGGCAGGATTCGAACCTGCGACCGTAGCGGTAGTGCGGTTCCAGACTGTAGCGCCTAGAACCGCTCGGCCACCTCGGCCGGCGGTTACACTCTTCCACTACCTTTCTGAAGTAAACTCATATGAGTGCAGAAACATAGGAGCTGTCTCCTGACAATTCTCCTGCACGTACCGCCGTCTCTAGGAAATGAGGTCATACAGAAAAGAAAGTGTTTTAATGTACTTCACGTAACAACAAAAGCTGAGTAGATACCGCTCCAGTAACCTCCCCCCCCCCCCTGTTCCAAAAAAATAAGGCTCTGTTTGTAGACTAGGTGGAACTGATCTCCCCCTTCCCGGTACCAGACACACTGACCTCCCAGAGAAACGCACAAGCGCAACAAGGTACCCCCTAGTCGCTACAGAAATACTGTTAGTACTACTGTGAGTGAATGGGCTTGTGAGGTGCACCAGTAATGAAACCTCCTGGCATATTAAAACTGTGTCAGTCCAGGACTCGAACCTGGCACCTTTACCTCTACCGACTGAGCTATCCAAGCACGACTCACCACCCTCCCTCACAACTTTACTTTCGCCAGTACCTCATCTCCTAGGCTCCAACCTTCACGCAAGTTCTCCTGCAGACCTTGCGGGACATGCACTCCTGGCAGAAAGGAAATTGAGGAGACATGGCTTAGCCCGAGATTGGGGAATTGTTTCCAGGACGACTTTTCACTTTGCAATGGAGTGTGCGTTGATTTTAAACATCGTTGCAGATTTGAGCTCTATGCTGGGCAGGGAATCACACGGGGAAATCTTCGCCTTTCGCGGTCAAGTTTGAAAGCAGCAGAGTAGGTAATGGCAGACGTAAAAATGTGAGGTGGGGCGTGAGTCTTCCTTGGATTGCCCGCGAAAAGCCAAACGTTCATACGTTCCATTCCCGATCGGGTAGAAAGTTTTAATATGCTACGAAGTTTCAAATCAGCACACACACCGCTGCAGAGTGAAAATTCATTCTCGTAAGAATAATTCTGAAAAGAACGTTGAATTATTGGTGGAAGCTAGAAATGAGCATCAGTTACTTCCATAGACGCCAAAGCCTGCTATCAAAACCACGATGAAAGTAGAGTAACGCTTCAGCTTGGTGCTTGCATAAACTGATCTTTTTTTTCCGAATGGATTTCCCTCTGAAACGGTGTGTACGTTGTTTTGAAACTTTCTAGTAGATTAAACTGTTACTTTTCAGACTTCACAGTATTCTTTCTGCGTGTGACGATTCAAGTAAAAGTATAATCATAAGAATTTCACCGAAGATACGGAACACAAAAATAAATTCCCGGCGCAATACTGAGAACAGGATCAACCAAAGCGATGAACAAACTGAGTGTCTAAAGAGTTTTCCCGAAATGCGTCGGTTGATAACAGAAATACGACTTCTGCGACATCCCGGCGCAAGTTTCTGGGAAGCTGTCCGACTTCCAGCCTCGTATTAGACATCTCTAAGTTATTTACAGCAACCGGAAGTCCGGAGTCAATTAGCAGTCAATATTAGAATCGAGTTGTTGAGAAGAATATAAACGGCTACGCCTCTTGCTCACCGAAAATTAACAACACCATTTGTTCATAATATAATATTTTATTTTAACTGTCATACGTAGCCACGTATTTACTATTCTTTTTTAACTAAAATCTGCTGGAGTAATCTAGAGTGTATTGCCGATCTCTGTCAGATTAGTGCTTTTCGAAACCAATTCGGTATTTGTTTAACCTACATCTACATACACACTCCGCAAGCCTCTATATTGTCCGTGGCGGGGGACACCTGGTATTGCTACTAGATATTCCCTTTCACGTTCAACTCGCAAACAGAGCAAGCAAAAAACGATTGTCTATATTCCTAGGTCACCCCCTCCCTCCGCCCCCATGTACCATGGACCTTACATGCATCAGCGATGCAGATAGCCGTACCGTCGGTGCAACCACAACGGAGGGGTATTAGTTTAGGGACCAGAAAATTGTGTGGTTCCTGAAGAAGGGCAGCAGCCTTTTCAGTTGTTGCGGGGGAAACAGTCTGGAAGATTGACGATCTGACCTTGTAACATTAACCAAAACGGCCTTGCTGTGCTGTTACTGCGAACGGCTGAAAGCTAGGGGAAACTACAGCTGTAATTTTTACCGAGGACATGCAGCTCTGTTATATGGTTAAATGATGGTGGCGTCCTCTTGGGTAAAATATTCCGTAGATAAAATAAACACTATTCGGGTCTCTGGGTGGGAACTGCTCAGGAGGATGTCGTCGTAAGGAGAAACAAAACTGGCATTCTACGGATCGCAGCGTGGAATGTTAGATCCCTTAATCGGGTAGGTGGGTTAGAAGATTTAAAAAGGGAAACGGATGGTTAAAGTGAGATATAGTGGGGATTAGTGAAGTTCGGTGGGAGGAGGAACAGGACTTTTGGTCAGGTGAATACAGGGTTACAAATACAAAATCAAACAGGGGTAATGCAGGAGTAGGTTTAAAAATGAATAAGAATATAGAAATGCGGGTAAGCTACTACGAATAGCGTAGTGAACGCATTATCGTAGCCGAGGCAAACATGAAGACTACATTAGTACAAGTTTACATACCAACCAGCTCTGCAGATGATGCGGAGGTCGAAGAAATGTATGAAAAAATAAAAAAAATTACTAATGTAGTTAAGGGAGATGAAAATTTAATCGTGATGGGTGACTGGAATTCGATAATAGGAATAGGGAGAGAAGGGAAAATAGTAGGTGAATATGAACTGCGGGAAGGAACGAGAAAGGAGGCCGCCTGGTAGAATTTTCCACAGACCACAATTTAATCAACTCTAATACCTGGTTTAAGAATCATAAAAGAAGGCTGTGTATGTGGAAGAGACTTGGAAACACCGAAAGGTGTCAGATTAATTATATTATGGTTAGACATAGATTTAGGAACCAGATTTTAAATTTTATGTCTTTTCCAGGGCCATATGTAGTCCCTGACCACAATTTATTGGCTATGAACTGTAGATTAAAACTGAATACGTTGGAAAAGGTAGGATAAGTTGAAAGAACCAGAGATTCTTGAGAGCTTTGGAAGGAGCATTATACAACGGTTGCCTAGAACAGGTGGAAGGAATACAGTAGAAGACGAATGGGTAGCTTTAAGAGATGAAATAGCGAAGGCAGCAGAGTATCAAATAAGCAAAAAGACAAGGCCTAGTAGGAATCCTTGGATAACAGAAGAGATATTTAATTTAAAAATCCAGGAAATGAAGCAGGTGAAAAGGAATACAAACGTTTAAAAAATGAGATTAACAGAAAGCGTAAAATTGTTAAATATGAATGGCAAGAGGACAAATGTAAGAATCTAGAACCATATTTCACTAGGAGAAAAATAGATACCGCCTACAGGAAAATTGAAGAGGCTTTTGGGGAAAAGAGAAGCAGCTGTACGACGAAGCTCTGAAAGATCTAAATCGAAACTAGGCCCCAGGAATAGGCGATATTACGTCAGAGCTACTGATAGCCTTGGAGAGCCAGCCATAACAAAACTCTTCCATCTGGTGTGCAAGATGTATGAAACAGACGAAATACACTCAGACTTCAAGGAGAATGTAATAATTCCAATTCCAAAGAGAGCTGTTGCTGACAGGTGTGAAATTTTCCGAACAATTTGTTTGATAAATCACGGGTGCAAAATACCAATACGAATTCTCTACAGTATAATGGAAAAACTGGTAGAAGCAGACCTCGGGGAAGATTAACTTGAATTCCAGAACAATGTAGGAACATACGAGACAACACTAGCCCAACGACTTATCTTAGAAGATAGATTAAGAAAACACAAACCTACATTTATGGCATTTGTGAATATAGAGAAAGCTTTTGACTATGTTGATTGGAAAACTCTCTTTGAAATTCTGGGGCAAGCAGAGGTAAAATACAGGGAGAGAAAGTATATTAACAACTTGTACAGAATCCAATCGAGGGGGCATGAATGGGAAGCGTGGTAGAGAAGGGAGTGAGACAGAGCTGTAGCCTATCTCCGATGTTATTCAATATGTATTTTGAACAAGAAGTAAGGGAAGCAAAAGAAAACTTTGGAGTAAGAATTAAAGTCTAGGGAAAACAAATATAAACTTTGAGATTAGCCGATAACATTGTATTTTTTTCAGAAGCAGCAAAGGACCTCTAAGAGTAGTTGAACAGAATGAACAGCGGCTTAAAGGGAGGAGATAAGATGAACAGCAACAAAAGCAAAATGAGAATAATGGAACGTAATCGGATTAAATCAGGTGATGCTAACGAATAAGATTAGGAAACGAGACACTTAAAGTAGGAGATGAGTTTTGCGAAATGTTTGTTGGTGACAGTAGAATCATTCTGAAGTCTGCCTCAAATGTTGATTATCTAAACTTTCTCAGTAGTATTCCTCGAAAAGAATGTCGTCTTCCCTTCAGTGATTCCAGTTTGAGTTCTCGAACCATCTACTCAACACTACCGTGTTGTCTGAAGCTGCCGGTAACAAATCTAGCTGCCTTCCTCTGAATTGCTTCGATATCTTCCTTTAATCTGACCTGATACGGATCCCAAACACTCAAGCAGTACTCAAAATAGGTCCCATTAGCGTCCTGTATGTCGTCTCCTTTACAGGTTAGCCACACGTTCCCAAAATGCTCCCAATAAATCGAAGTCCACGATTCATCTTCCCTACCACAGTTCTCACATGCTCGTCCCATTTCATATCGCTTTGCAAAGTTACAACCAGATATCTAAACGACGTGACTGTGTCAAGTAGAACACTATAAATACTGCAACCGAACATTACAGGTTTGTTTTTCCTACTCATCCATATTAACTTGCATTTTTCTACATTTAGAGTTGTCTGCCATTCGTCATACCAACTAGAAATTTTGTCAAAGTCACCTTGTGTCTTCATAAAGTCACTCAACTTCGACACCTTCTGGCTCACCACAGCATCGTCAGCAAACAATCACGACGGCTGCCAACCTTCTCTGCTAGATCATTTATGTATATAGAACATAACAGCGGTCCTATCAAACTTTCCTGGGGCAGCCATCAGTCTAGTGACGGGTATATTCGGGAATTTATTTTTCGAGATCCAAAGGGAATAAAAATTTACTCTGCTGTATTTTTCCATGTGAATAAATGCAGAATAATTCCTCGAACAAAGAGAAAGAACCTGATAGTACCCCGTTACTGTTTTACTGGTTAACGTCTAAATCTTTAGGAGCGAGACTAAGAAGCGATATTAAAGGGATGATAACGTAAAGTCAGTATTACGGAAGACGAGTGAAAGGCTTACTAAGGTTTGTTACAAGGGTTCTATCAAAGTGCAGGGCATCCGTGAAGGAACTCGTGCATACGACGTTAGGGCGACGGTTTCTAGAGCACTGCTCCAGCGTTTGGAGTGGTACACTTTTGCGTGACAGCAGACCTCGAGCGAGTTCAGTTAGGATCGAAGAAAGTAGGTGTAGCCCACACCAAAGTATAACAGAACTCCTCAGTTAAAACATCTACATCTACATCTATACTCCGCGAGCCACCTTACGGTGTGTGGCGGAGGGTACTTATTGTACCACTATCTGATCCCCCCTTCCCTGTTCCATTCACGAATTGTGCGTGGGAAGAACGACTGCTTGTAAGTCTCCGTATTTGCTCTAATTTCTCGGATCTTTTCGTTGTGATCATTACGCGAGATATATGTGGGCGGTAGTAATATGTTGCCCATCTCTTCCCGGAATGTGCTCTCTCGTAATTTCGATAATAAACCTCTCCGTATTGCGTAACGCCTTTCTTGAAGTGTCCGCCACTGGAGCTTGTTCAGCATCTCCGTAACGCTCTCGCGCTGACTAAATGTCCCCATGACGAATCGCGCTGCTTTTCGCTGGATCATGTCTATCTCTTCTATTAATCCAACCTGGTAAGGGTCCCATACTGATGAGAAATACTCAAGAATCGGACGAACAAGCGTTTTGTAAGCTACTTCTTTCGTCGATGAGTCACATTTTCTTAGAATTCTTCCTATGAATCTCAACCTGGCGCCTGCTTTTCCCACTATTTGTTTTATGTGATCATTGCACTTCAGATCGCTCCGGATAGTAACTCCTAAGTATTTTACGGTCGTTACCGCTTCCAATGATTTACCACCTATGGCATAATCGTACTGGAATGGATTTCTGCCCCTATGTATGCGCATTATATTACATTTATCTACGTTTAGGGAAAGCTGCCAGCTGTCGCACCATGCATTAATCCTCTGCAGGTCTTCCTGGAGTACGTACGAGTCTTCTGATGTTGCTACTTTCTTGTAGACAACCGTGTCATCTGCAAATAGCCTCACGGAGCTACCGATGTTGTCAACTAAGTCATTTATGTATATTGTAAACAATAAAGGTCCTATCACGCTTCCTTGCGGTACTCCCGAAATTACCTCTACATCTGCAGATTTTGAACCGTTAAGAATGACATGTTGAGTTCTTTCTTCTAGGAAATCCTGAATCCAATCACAAACCTGGTCCGATATTCCGTAAGCTCGTATTTTTTTCATTAAACGTAAGTGCGGAACCGTATCAAATGCCTTCCTGAAGTCCAGGAATACGGCATCAATCTGCTCGCCAGTGTCTACGGCACTGTGAATTTCTTGGGCAAATAGGGCGAGCTGAGTTTCACATGATCTCTGTTTGCGGAATCCATGTTGGTTATGATGAAGGAGATTTGTATTATCTAAGAACGTCATAATACGAGAACACAAAACATGTTCCATTATTCTACAACAGATTGACGTAAGCGAAATAGGCCTATAATTATTCGCATCTGATTTATGACCCTTCTTGAAAATGGGAACGACCTGCGCTTTCTTCCAGTCGCTAGGTACTTTACGTTCTTCCAGCGATCTACGATAAATTGCTGATAGAAAGGGGGCAAGTTCTTTAGCATAATCACTGTAGAATCTTAAGGGTATCTCGTCTGGTCCGGATGCTTTTCCGCTACTAAGTGATAGCAGTTGTTTTTCAATTCCGATATCGTTTATTTCAATATTTTCCATTTTGGCGTCCGTGCGACGGCTGAAGTCAGGGACCGTGTTACGATTTTCCGCAGTGAAACAGTTTCGGAACACTGAATTCAGTATTTCTGCCTTTCTTCGGTCGTCCTCTGTTTCGGTGCCATCGTGGTCAACGAGTGACTGAATAGGGGATTTAGATCCGCTTACCGATTTTACATATGACCAAAACTTTTTAGGGTTCTTGTTTAGATTGTTTGCCAATGTTTTATGTTCGAATTCGTTGAATGCTTCTCTCATTGCTCTCTTTACGCTCTTTTTCGCTTCGTTCAGCTTTTCCTTATCAGCTATGATTCGACTACTCTTAAACCTATGATGAAGCTTTCTTTGTTTCCGTAGTACCTTTCGTACAATTTTCTTCTTTCCTCTTTTTCCGTTTGGGTCATCTAATCACCACGTGCCAATTTCAGTGTTTCCTCATTTGTTCTTTCTTCTTCTTCAGATATTCTTTCATCTTCTCACTATGTTTCCTTTTTCTGTCCTCAGACTATTTTGACCCTGTCTTCTCCTTCCTGACTTGGAATCCTTCCATTTTTAACACTTTGCTCTTAAAAATCTCTATTTCTGTTGCATCTTATTCACTTTTGTCGTTCCTTTCCGAATCTTCCCTAACTTCTTGAACCCAGCCTACTGTTGACTTCTTGTCCCAAAGATATTTAAAAATCTGTTTGGTTAATCTCTTGCCGTTCATTCCGTACAAATGTAAAAAAAAAAAAAAAGCAGTCGCCTCTTCCGTTTCAGTTACGTTTTCAGTGTTGCGATAAACTTCTTCATTACGTCTTAATTCCCACAGACCTGTATTTCTTATCGGAACGGACATTTTTCAAATGATTTTTCTTTCTAGGACTTCAAGCTCGTATTATTTGTAATTCAGTGCTAAACATTAACTTGCATAGAGGAGACATTCTGGTTTTGCTACTGTGTTGTAGTGCTATATTTTCAAAGTTTTAGACACAGATATTGTGTTGAAAATATTATTGCGTATACCATATCCTACCTCCATTTTATGTACTCTTCCTTCTACAATGAAAATTCTAGGCCATTATTTTGAAACTTTTCTCCAAAATATTTAAATTCATTAAGCCTCTTAATCTATCCAGTATCTGTTACTACGCTTTTTGGAGCATTTTTTCTCTTTGTCATAAACTTTGTTTTTTCTACAGAAATTGTTAAAGCTGCATTTGTTGGCTATTTCTTGTAAGAGGCTGATTCGTATTTTTGCATTTGTTAGGTTTTCACAAAGCATAGCAAAATCATCAGCAAATGCTAGACAGTGAATTTCGATACCTTTGTTCTTAGTCTCCAATCTTATTAGTGATAGCTTATGTTCTTTTAGTTTTTGTTTCCATTCTCTTACTGTTTTCGTGAGGACGCAGTTGAAGACGAGTGGTGACAGGCCGTCGCCTTGCCTTCCACCAGCTTTTTTTTTTTTAATTTAATACTTAAGCTATTTCACAGCGAAACTTTACTTTTGATTTGGTGTCTGTGAGCGTATCTCGAATAAGGTTTACTAGTGAAGATTTAATGCCAAATTATCGGATCACTTTATTTACTGTTTCCCTATCAACCGAATCACATGCCATGTTAAAAATCAACAAACGTCACAACCATGTCTTTAGAGTTTGTAAGTCAGTGACAGATTATGGACTTTAGATTGAATATCTGTTCTGATCAAGATCTGCCCTTTCTAAATCCACTCTGATAATCTCCCAAATGGCTATCAAGTGTTGCTTCTCCCTTGTTTAGTAATACAGTTGGAAATATTTTATAACTCACTGGCAACAGATACACTACTGGCCATTAAAACTGCTGCACCAAGAAGAAATGCAGATGATAAACGGGTATTCATTGGACAAATATATTATACTAGAACTGACATGTGATTACATTTTCACGCAATTTGGGTATATAGATCCTGAGAAATACGTACCCAGAACAACCACCTATGGCCGTAATAACGGCCTTGGTACGCCTGGGCATTGACTCAAACAGAGCTTGGATGGCGTGTACAGGCACAGCTGCTCATGGAGCGTCAACACGATACCACAGTTCATCAAGAGTAGTGACAGGCGTATTGTGACAAGCCAGTTGCTCGGCCACCATGGACCAGACGTTTTCGATTGGTGAGAGATCTGGAGAATGTGCTGGCCAGGGCAGCAGTCGAACATTTTCTGTATCCAGAAAGGCCCGTAAAGGACCTGCAACAAGCGGTCGTGCATTATCCTGCTGAAATGTAGGGTTTCGCAAGGATCAAATGAAGGGTAGAGCCACGGGTCGTAACACATCTGAAATGTAACGTCCACTGTTCAAAGTACCGTCAATGTGAACAAGAGGTGACCGAGACGTGTAACCAATGGCACCCCATACCATTACGCCGGGTGATACGCCAGTATGGCGATGACGAATACACGCTTCCAATGTGCGTTCACCGCGATGTCGCCAAACACGGATGCGACCATCATGATGCTGTAAACAGAACCTAGATTCATCCGAAAAAATAACGTTTTGCCATTCGTGTACCCAGGTTCGTGGTTGAGTACACCACCGCAGGCGCTCCTGTCTGTGAAGCAGCGTCAAGGTTAACCGCAGCCATAGTCTCCGAGCTGATAGTCCATGCTGTTGCAAACGTCGTCGAACTGTTCGTGCAGAGTTGTTGTCTTGCAAACGCACCCATCTGTTGACTCAGGGATCGACACATGGCTGCACGATCCGTTACGGCCATGCGGATAAGATGCGTGGATCTCGACCAACACGAGGAGCAATGTCGCGATACGATAAACCGCAACGTTATAGGCTACAATCCGACCTTTATCAAAGTCGGAAACGTGGTGGTATGCATTTCTCCTCCTTACACGAGGCATCACAACAACGTTTTACCAGGTTACGCTGGTCAACTGCTGTTTGTGTATGAGAAATGGGTTGGAAACTTTCCTCATGTCAGCACGTTGTAGGTGTCGCCACCGGCGCCAACCTTGTGTGAATGTTCTGAAAAGCTAATCATTTACATATTACAGCATCTTCTTCCTGTTGTTTAAATTTCGCGTCTGTAGCACGTCATATTCGTGGTGCAGAAATTTTGATCGCCAGTAGTGTATTATTTATTTACTGAGTTTAAGTTGTGGCGTGTTCGTTATCGCATTGGGACGCGCGATTGATTGGATCATAATTCCTTACGATTTGTTATACCTCTGAGCCTGACAACGACTCACAAATGTGTCAGCTTACATTACGTTGACATGGCTTGAAACCATAATATCAGCACTTGATGGTGGCCTAAGGCCGAAATTGCAATTGTGTAACAAAAACGAATAACATTCACTGGCGTAAAGATGATGTCATTAATAGATAACGTTACAGAATTCAAACCCAGTTCAGAAAGACTCTCTTCTCACAGTGAAAAGCAAAAATAAAAATTATACCTTTGTTAATTGCCATGCTTCAATTAATGATGACAATAAGAAAAATCCGAATAAGGTAGGGACATTTCGGGAACTTTTGGAAGACGAACTACTAAAAACTCCAAAATCAGAGTTATAATACTACTGGGGGATTTTAACGTACAAATAGGAAGGGGGAAAAGCTTTTCGAAAAATAGTAGAAGAATATCCAGCCCTAAAAGGACGAACAAAAATCACACAAGACTAATTAATCTTTGTGAAACATTTCAGTTAAAGTAAGTTAATATCACCTTCCTTCAAAACATTGCCAAGAAAAGCAAAAACATGGATATCTCCAAAAGTAATACTAAGGGAGTTCCAGTTAGATCACGTGGGTATTTCTCAAAGTAATATTAACGCAGGGGAGCGAAGAATATACTTGGGTCAACAAAAATGAAGAAGAAAGTCTGTGGAACGATACCTCTGAAAAAGCAGTTGCAGAAAGAACAAAACAGTGGAAAGTATGGAGATGTTCTGGGGATATTGAGCACCTTGATGAATTTAAAATGCAAAGGAAATAAACAGCAAGAATAATATACAGTGCTAAGTGATCTTTTGAGAAGTTATAACTTCCTGACATACAAAACAGCTGTGTTGAAAATAGCTCCCTGAATTTCTATCAGATGTTTAAAAATCATCTAAAGGGCTGCCAGACTCCAATTATTTGCTTTAGAGATGAAAATGCCAAAACTGGCCCAAACAGTACCCAGAAATGTTAAATGCTAAGAAAGCACTTTGAACAACTCTTGGACTATTAAGAACCGAACTACCTAGAATTCCCAGATCTTCATGACACACAGAAGCAGATCGATAACCTACAGCTGAAGAAATTTTAAAAAAAGCAACAAATATCCTGAAAAACAGCAAAGCCAGTGGTTAAAACTGTATTACAGATGACCTTATAAAATGCACTCAACCAAAACTTATAGCTAACCTTCGGATCATGTTTGACGAAATGTGGGAAACTGAAAAGATTCTAGAAGATTGAAAAGTGGCTCTTACCCATCCTTTGCACAAGAAAGCTTGATACAAATAGTACATACTACTGGCCATTAAAATTGCTACACCGCGAAGATCACGTTGTAAACTCTCCACACGAAAATTAATGTAATTTGAATATTATTTGGTTAATGATTCTAATTTAAGTGTAACCTCCCCACACGAAATATTAAATATATAATTATTGGGTTAATGTGATTCTTATTTAGTGTAACATCTCTACAGAAATTTATAATTTAATAAATATTATTTTGTTAATGATTCTAATTTTAGTGTAAGCTCAGAACAAAATTGGTTCCCTTTTATAACCTCCCTACAGAAATTCATTCACATTTAACCTCCACACAAAATTCGTTCTTTCACATTTAATGTAAGCTCGAGACAGAAAAATTCCTAAACCTTGTAATAAAAAATAAATTCAGTAACCTGGTAGAATTTGGACGACAGCAGCGCTGCGTCATGGCCCTGTAAGATCATTCTGAATAAAAAAAGGAAAAATTCTTACCTCAATAAAAACGGCGAATATATCTGCTCTTATATAAAATTTTTCCGGCACAGCTCTGTGCAATGCTGGCCTATACATTTGTTATTTATGAAAGGAAGCAAATGATTTTTCTTTTGCAACAATCGGAATGATCATGCATTAAAAAAAATATTAAATTCTTTAAATTGAAATGAATGCTTGTTAGAAATTAAACAAAGATTATTATTAGGACATTTTTTTAAAAGATTTACATGTGAGTTTACATCATATTACTAGATATGTGCGAGGCTACTTTTTTAGCTTATAAAATAATACTCAGGCTCCGGCATCGCTGCACCGAGACCGGCCCAGCCAACAAGATACACCAGACCAGAGCAGACAGGCGACTGCTCGCTAGCAACAACTTACTGCTACTGCTACACAGTTCGTACTGCAGTCAACACTGCTCTTTGGTCTCAGATTCTCTTATAGCTTACATATCTCTTACAGCGTGCTACAGACGCGAAATTCAACCGACAGGAAGAAGATGCTGTGACATGCAAATGATTAGCTTTTCAGAACATTCACACAAGGTTGGCGCCGGTGGCGATACCTACAACGTGCTGATATGAGGAAAGTTTCCAACCGATTTCTCATATACAAACAGCAGTTAACCGGCGTTGCCTGGTGAAACGTTGTTGTGATGCCTCGTGTAAGGAGGAGAAATGCATACCATCATGTTTCCGACTTTGATAAAGGTCGGATTGTAGCCTATCGCGTTGCGGTTTATCGTATCGCGACATTGCTGCTCGTGTTGGTCGAGATCCAATGACTGTTAGCAGAATATGGAATCGGTGGGTTCAGGAGGGTAATACGGAACGCCGTGCTGGATCCCAACGGCCTCGTATCACTAGCAGTCGAGATGACAGGCATCTTATCCGCATGGCTGTAACGGATCGTGCAGCCACGTGTCGATCCCTGAGTCAACAGATGGGGGCGTTTGCAAGACAACAACCATCTGCACGAACAGTTCGACGACGTTTGCAGCAGCATGGGCTATCAGCTCGGAGACTATGGCTGCGGTTCCCTTGACGCTGCTTCACAGACAGGAGCGCCTGCAATGGTGTACTCAACGACGAACCTGGGTACACGAATGGCAAAACGTTATTTTTTTGGATGAATCCAGGTTCTGTTTACAGCATCATAATCGTCGCATCCGTGTTTGGCGACATCGCGGTGAACGCACATTGGAAGCGTGTATTCGTCATCGCCATACTGGCGTATCACCCGGCGTCATGGTATGGGGTGCCATTTGTTACACGTCTCGGTCACCTCTTGCTCGCATTGGCAGCACTTTGAACAGTGGATGTTACATTTCAGATGTGTTAGACCCGTGGCTCTACCCTTCATTCGATCCCTGCGAAACTCTACACTTCAGCAGGATAATGCACGACCGCTTGTTGCAAGTCCTTTACGGCCTTTCTGGATACAGAAAATGTTCGACTGCTGCCCTGGCCAGCACATTCTCCAGATCTCTCACCAATCGAAAACGTCTGGTCAATGGTGGCCGAGCAACTGGCTAGTCACAATACGCAAGTCATTGCTCTTGATGAACTGTGGTATCGTGTTGAAGCTGTATGGGTAGCTGTACCTGTACATGCCATCCAAGCTTTGTTTGACTCAATGCCCAGGCGTATCAAGGCCGTTATTACGGCCATAGGTGGTTGTTCTGGGTACGTATTTCTCAGGATCTATGCACCCAAATTGCGTGAAAATGTAATCACATGTCAGTTCTAGTATAATATATTTGACCAATGAATAACCGTTTATCATCTGCATTTCTTCCTGGCGTAGCAATTTTAATGGCCAGTAGTGTACTATCCCAATAAACTCAACGCTGTGCAGTTAGAGCAATATTAGAAAAAACATCAAATTAGTATCAAAACTCGTTACAACAAGTTGTCACAGCCTCTAAGCAGTAAACAAATCAGCCAAAGCCCAGGTATTTCAAACAAGCATTTCATATGACACTAACATAAGATTACCTCATGGAAAGACATAAAGTGATAAATTAGCCTAACAATAGTTACACGTCTTTGATGAACCCAAACATTCACGACTTCGCAGAAAGATGTGGCGGAATGACCACACATTATTGCATCGGTCTGTTTAATGATACACGGTACTTTCTGAAACAGACTAAACACTAAGATTAAGAAGCAACACACAGTAAGCTCCAAGTTTTAAATGGCAAACCAGTATATTGACGCAATCAGATGCCAACACGAATCACTACAGTCAGAATGGCACAACAAGATAGATTGTGCACAGAGTTTCGTGACTGAGCATCAACCAGTAATCTGTCTCAGTTTCATCACACTTGCTACCCGGAGGGTGGAAAATGTGTGTCCAGCGAATGGCGTAAATACAACGGTGTCACTTTATTACGTCAGTTGAAGTCCGTGTCCAACAGGTAGGTCACGAGTCAGGACCCGCAACAACATATTATCGGCTAACGAACACCAAACTTCTTCGCTACGCAGTCCATCCCAAAAACGCCCAATACAGCCGCCGCCGATCCGGATGGACGCTTTCATAGCGACAGTATTCGCCGCGAAGCCAGCCTCTCGTATCCACCATCAACCACACGCCGCTACTAACCGCCTCTCACTCCCCACGACCGCTCGCACTATTCTCTCCCCCGCGCGACACCTAGCGGCCGGATCACGAGCGGCGGAAGGGTACGATCTCTGGGGGAGAATCGATAGCACGGAAGCCGTCACGGCTAACAAACAAAATTTATGGGCTAATCAATCGTCACGATGTAAACAAGAAAAACTTAAAGCATCACAGACATGTGCATAGTACGAGGTGCATTCAAGTTCTAAGGCCTCCGATTTTTTTTCTAATTAACTACTCACCCGAAATCGATGAAACTGGCGTTACTTCTCGACGTAATCGCCCTGCAGACGTACACATTTTTCACAACGCTGACGCCATGATTCCATGGCAGCGGCGAAGGCTTCTTTAGGAGTCTGTTTTGACCACTGGAAAATCGCTGAGGCAATAGCAGCACGGCTGGTGAATGTGCGGCCACGGAGAGTGTCTTTCATTGTTGGAAAAAGCCAAAAGTCACTAGGAGCCAGGTCAGGTGAGTAGGGAGCATGAGGAATCACATCAAAGTTGCTATCACGAAGAAACTGTTGCGTAACGTTAGCTCGATGTGCGGGTGCGTTGTCTTGGTGAAACAGCACATGCGCAGCCCTTCCCGGACGTTTTTGTTGCAGTGCAGGAAGGAATTTGTTCTTCAAAACATTTTCGTAGGATGCACCTGTTTCCGTAGTGCCCTTTGGCACACAATGGGTAAGGATTACGCCCTCACTGACCCAGAACATGGACACCATTTTTTCAGCACTGGCGGTTACCCGAAGTTATTTTGGTGGCGGTGAATATGTGTGCTTCCATTGAGCTGACTGGCGCTTTGTTTCTGGATTGAAAAATGGCATCCACGTCTCATCCATTGTCACAACCGACGAAAAGAAAGTCCCAATCGTGCTGTCGTTGCGCGTCAACATTGCTTGGCAACATGCCACACGGGCAGCCATGTGGTCGTCCGTCAGCATTCGTGGTACCCACCTGGATGACACTTTTCGCATTTTCAGGTCGTCATGCAGGATTGTGTGCACAGAACCTACAGAAATGCCAACTCTGGAGGCGATCTGTTCAACAGTCATTCGGCGATCCCCCAAAACAATTCTCTCCACTTTCTCGATCACGTCGTCAGACCGGCTTGCGCGAGCCCGAGGTTGTTTCAGTTTGTTGTCACACGATGTTCTGCCTTCATTAAACTGTCGCACCCACGAACGCACTTTCGACACATCCATAACTCCATCACCACATGTCTCCTTCAACTGTCGATGAATTTCAATTGGTTTCACACCACGCAAATTCAGAAAACGAATGATTGCACGCTGTTCAAGTAAGGAAAACGTCGCCATTTTAAGTATTTAAAACAGTTCTCATTCTCGCCGCTGGCGGTAAAATTCCATCTGCCGTACGGTGCTGCCATCTCTGGGTCGTATTGACAATGAACGCGGCCTCATTTTAAAACAATGCGCATGTTTCTATCTCTTTCCAATCCAGAGAAAAAAAATTGGAGGCCTCAGAACTTGAATGCACCTCGTAGTTAGCTGACATAGCTTAAAGTACTTCTTTGGAAATTAAAACAGTCGCACGTCCATGTTTCAGATTTCAGTATGTCCTAAAAACGTTAAACAAAATAAAAGCTGAGTATGCTCTTGTAGACAGACTTGCGACCACTTAATCAACATAAGTATGTCGTAGCCAATGTTCAACTCACCACGGACGCATCATTTGGCGGGACTAGCCCCCATTCTACGTCCAATACTTTCCAATCATACCTGCCCACATTAGGCTAAATTTTTCTGCCGGACTCATGTAGTACTGTCACCGTCAGAGGGTGGTATGGGACTACAAGTCCCACCGCCACACCTCCAAAGTGAATTGCAGTGACGCAGTCACTGCCCTGTGGATAAATTTACTGCCTCACCAACACAGTTAGACCGCAATAGACCGGTGATGCTGTATTGTAACATATCACAAAAAAAAAAAAAAAAAAATGTTCAACTCACCACCGTTTTCATGCTGGCTTAGCGCCGCAAATATTCCACTGAGGTCCCTAGTTCCTGAACTCAAATTCTTTTTTCTGCTCTTGTTTTTCTCCTACACTTCTAGTCCAATTGTTTTTCCGCATCCTATACATAACAATTACGTTCGTTTATCTGCTATAATACAGATTCATGAAATTTCAAGAAATTAAACCTAGAACGACACTGAACACTAATCAGCTTCAGTATTTTCATCAGAACTTGTTCTGAAAGTATTTTATGTTCCTGTATTTTCGTATACTTTTAAAATTAATAGAGCAATGTGTAGAAAATTACATGAGATAATAAAGGATTGCCGGAATTTCCGTAGAACAAGGCGACAGAAGGAAAACGGAAACGCACTACCGAGAACTGTTACGAGCACAGAGTACGACCTTCCTCGTTCTGGTTTCCAGTGCTGCAGACACGAACCAGTCCGGCATGGAAGACGGATGATCTTGTTCGAGATTATGGATTCCCTTGACAGGGGTTTTAAATCACAATTTTGTATTCGGTATAGGTATTGCACTTTTCCCCCATTCCTTAAAGTTACTATTGGTCATATATACATCCTTACCTTGTAGGATATAGGTTCCACCTTTATGCAAAAACACTATTTCCTCTTTTTACCAAAACGTGTTTCGGCACCTCTGTGCATCATCAGTGACTTGTTTACTGAAAACTGTACAAAGTGAATACTAACAAACTGACGCCTAAAGAAGGTTATTGTTCGTTTTGCTTCTTACCGTGATTTTACACGACATGGTTTTGCAGAACCGTCTGTATGGTGTTCTTCACTGATAGCTTATCTGCAAACCTAACGATGTAAATGTGGATTTCATTGGCGAGTTAACACATCCCTTGATTTTTAAAAAACGTGATTTGTCCTCGCAAAATGGTTTGTGTGTGTATTTGTTGTGACTCACGATTTTTTGCGACTGATGCTTCTTCCTTTGCGTTCTGAGGGCAGTGCACACATATGTTAATGTAATTTGTGTAATTTCATTTTTTATAAACGCCGTTTCACTTCGCAAAACGCGGTGAGCACTATGTTGTTGTGTTTCCTTGCCGCGTCGGCGTTCGTTCGTTCCCGAGAGAGTTCGGCGCTGAATTTGGATTGTTTTTACTTTTTTCTCTCTCTTTCTGTGTGTGTGTAAGCTTCTTTAGTTGTTTGTGTTTCCTTTTCCGTAAAGTTCCTTTAATGTGTTAAATAACGTGCCTAGACAGAGTGTAGTGGATTCATTCAAAACTTCTTTGCCTTCTGCTATTGCCTTCTGTATGTTTGCAGTATAGGCTGTGGCTGCAAACACGGAAAAAAGACAACAGCTGCAGATCCAAAAGATGCAAAAGATGAAGATTTCTTCGTCCAGCGAAGCGTTCCACAACAAGCTCTACAACAATACGGGAACACCGTAATGAAACTTCAGAATATAACCCTCAACACACAGTTTCGTAAAAATTGTTTGACTCAGTGTAATTCCAGACTATATAAAAACTCTGTAAATAGGTCATCTGCACCAAGTATAGTAAAAAGAAGGCTGAAATTAGGGTACCATCGCTAAAAAACAGTTGCTGAACAACGAACTTTACAAAACACACTTAGAATTGGCCAATAAATTTGTAGCATCAGCTCAGTTTGAGGAAATGACAGAGAGAGAAAAAGCACACATACAGAAAATAATGTAAGAAAAACAGGATAAACGAAACAAAAAACTAAAGAGAATCATAAACTGCACAACCACACCCACTACAGACGCTAACAACCATCAAACACATCAGTTCCATGACGGAATAATCAACCTAACTGGCAATTTCTCCACACAAAAAAAGCCTACTGAGGAAAGGACCAGAACACAACATTAATACATATGTATCACACAAAACAATAGAAGATCCCATAACAGAATCTGAACACATTATAAAATAACAAGGAAAACTGGGTACACCAAAATTTAATGCAAACTTAACAAGAGAATTTGTTGCTGCAGAATTAACACAGATAATCAGAACACAAACGCACAAACCCTCCATTATCTCCAATTACAAAACAATAGACGAAGCTATAGCTAAAAAGCTAAAACAAAAGTTAAAACAAAACAATACCATACTAACAACGGCAGAAAAAGGGAACATTACTGTGTTTATGAATTAAAAGGAATACATGGATAAAACATTAGTGTTTCTGAAGGACTAACATCACCAAACTGAACAGTGACCCAACAGCAAGATATCAGAGATACCTCCAACACACACAAAAAACATTAAAAATACATTCTCAAAACGCCCGATAAAACGAATGACACAAAAGATCCAAAGGTATCCACTATAAAATTCCTATCAAAGGAGCACAAAGAACATAACCGTTCAAGGCCAGTCATCCACTTCAGAAATGCTCTGTCACACCATCTAGCCCAATGTAAAACACACTCCTTTAAAGAAAATCTACACTTTTGAAAACAACAGGACCCTAGAAAACTCAGTAGACCTGATAGAGAGAATTAAGAACACAGACATACCAGACATAGCAAGCCTCATATCATTTGATGTCACATCAATGTACCGTACATTTGTATTCCAACAGACATACCAGACATAGCAAGCCTCATATCATTTGATGTCACATCAGTGTACCGTACATTTGTGTTCCAATAAATGAAACAACATTACCATACAAAGACTAAAACAACAAGGAAACACACGAGACTCTCTCATTGATAAAAGAGCAACTATACTCAAGACCAGCCGGCCGAAGTGGCCGTGCGGTTAAAGGCGCTGCAGTCTGGAACCGCAAGACCGCTACGGTCGCAGGTTCGAATCCTGCCTCGGGCATGGATGTTTGTGATGTCCTTAGGTTAGTTAGGTTTAACTAGTTCTAAGTTATAGGGGACTAATAACCTCAGCGGTTGAGTCCCATAGTGCTCAGAGCCATTTGAACCATTTTACTCAAGACCACAACAGCACAAAGTCACTTTATGTTCAACAAATAACTTTATTTCCTACATAAAAGGGCTACCAATGGGTCACCAAATAGTGGCCTCCTAGTCAACATATTCATGAACAACTTAGAGAACAGGATCTTGACACACATAATAAAATAAGACAAAAAAATACAGAGTCATATGCCAGAAACAGACAACCCACTAAATTTTCTGGACCTCACCATACGAAAAACGAACAAAAAAAAAGTGTGTGAACTCTTATGGGACTTAACTGCTAAGGTCATCAATCCCTAAGCTTACACACTACTTAACCTAAATTATCCAAGAACAAACACACACACCCATGCCCGAGGGAGAAAAACGAACAACACCCACAACTTCATAATATTCAGGAAACCGACAACAATGAGCATCACCATTCAGAATCTGTCGAACCAACCGGTGGCATATAAGCCAGCATTTTCAGATTGATGCTCCACAGATTGAACAGAACACCTATAAGCAAACAGAATTACACACAGAAGCTAAACACAATAAAACAGATAGCACAGAAAAATAATTACAAGCCCACATGATAGAGAAATTAAACCAACAAATTTGTAAACAGAAAACGGACGAACACACAACACACACAGAAAACCTTACACACACAACATACAAACAACGACCACATGCAAGACACAGCAGTGAGACAACACACACACAAAACAGAATGGTACATACTCTTCTACAATAACAAAATTGTGAAAGGCGACATATTAACGAAACAAGGACTTCAAATAGGATATAGGACAGAAAAAAACAACACAAAAAACTCGGTACACAGGAGACACCCACAGAATACCCACAGATAAATTCAACAGATCAGGAATATTTAAACTCACATGCAACACTTGCCAATGTATACAGGGTGTTACAAAAAGGTACGGCCAAACTTTCAGGAAACATTCCTCACACACAAAGAAAGAAAATATTTATGTGGACATGTGACCGGAAATGCTTGCTTTCCATGTTAGAGCTCATTTTATTACTTCTCTTCAAATCACATTAATCATGGAATGGAAACACACAGCAACAGAACGTACCAGCGTGACTTCAAACACTTTGTTACAGGAAATGTTCAAAATGTCCTCCGTTAGCGAGGATACATGCATCCACCCTCCGTCGCATGGAATCCCTGCTGCGCTGATGCAGCCCTGGAGAATGGCGTATTGTATCACAATACGAGCACGAAGAGTCTCTACATTTGGTACCGGGGTTGCGTAGACAAGAGCTTTCAAATGCCCCCATAAATGAAAGTCAAGAGGGTTGAGGTCAGGAGAGCGTGGAAGCCATGGAATTGGTCCGCCTCTACCAATCCATCGGTCAGAGAATCTGTTGTTGAGAAGCGTACGAACACTTCGACTGAAATGTGCAGGAGCTCCATCGTGCATGAACCGCATGTTGTGTCGAACTTGTAAAGGCACATGTTCTAGCAGCACAGGTAGAGTATCCCGTATGAAATCATGATAACGTGCTCCATTGAGCGTAGGTGGAAGAACATGGGGCCCAATCAAGATATCACCAACAATGCCTGCCCAAACGTTCACAGAAAATCTGTGTTGATGACGTGATTGCACAATTGCGTGCGGATTCTCGTCAGCCCACACATGTTGATTGTGAAAATTTACAATTTGATCACGTTGGAATGAAGCCTCATCCGTAAAGAGAACATTTGCACTGAAATGAGGATTGACACATTGTTGGATGAACCATTCGCAGAAGTGTACCCGTGGAGGCCAATCAGCTGCTGACAGTGCCTGCACACGCTGTACATGGTACGGAAACAACTGGTTCTCCCGTAGCATTCTCCATACAGTGACGTGGTCAACGTTACCTTGTACAGCAGCAACTTCTCTCACGCTGACATTAGGGTTATCGTCAACTGCACGAAGAATTGTCTCGTCCATTGCGCGTGTCCTCGTCGTTCTAGGTCTTACCCAGTCGCGAGTCATAGACTGGAATGTTCCGTGCTCCCTAAGACGCCGATCAATTGCTTCGAACATCTTTCTGTCGGGACACCTTCGTTCTGGAAATCTGCCTCGATACAAACGTACCGCGCCACGGCTATTGCCCCGTGCTAATCCATACATCAAATGGGCATCTGTCAACTCCGCATTTGTAAACATTGCACTGACTGCAAAACCACGTTCGTGATGAACACTAACCTGCTGATGCTACGTACTGATGTGTTTGATGCCAGTACTGTAGAGCAATCAGTCGCATGTCAACACAAGCACCGAAGTCAACATTACCTCCCTTCAATTGGGTCAACTGGCGGTGAATCGAGTAAGTACAGTACATACTGACGAAACTAAAATGAGCTCTAACATGGAAATTAAGCGTTTCCGGACACATGTCCACATAACATCTTTTCTTTATTTGTGTGTGAGGAATGTTTCCTGAAAGTTTGGCCGTATCTTTTTGTAACACCCTGTATATGGGACAAACATGCAGGAACTCTGAAACAAGATACTCAAAACACCCAAAAAAGTAACAGCACCTATCGCACATTTGCTGACCACCTAACAACCCATAACTACCACCAAACTACAATAGCAACAGACTTAAAAATACTGAAATCTATAGAACAGAACTTACACATAGAGGAGGCTAGCAGAAGACACACAAGTTTTAGATGAAAACATTATGTAAAGGAATGTTATTCAGCACATTAAAGTAAGTTTACACACAGAAACAGAGAGAAAAGTAAGCAAAACTCAAACTCGGCGCCAAACTCTGTCGAGAACAAATGAACGCCGACGCGGTTAGGAAACACAACAGCTTTGTCCTCACCGCGTTTAGCGAAGTGGAAAGGCGTTTACAAAAACGAAATTACATAAACGATATTAGTATGTGTCCAGTGCCCTCAGAACGCAACAGAAAAACAATCAGTCACAACAAGGCGCAACAACAAATGTACACGCAAAACATTTTGCCAAGCCCAAACCACGTCTTTTATAGATCAAAGGATGTGTTAACCTGTCTATGAAATTAACATTTACGTCGTTTAATTTGCAGATGACGAACTATCAATGCAGGACACCATACAGAATGTCCTGCAAAACCATATAATGTAAAATCACGGAAAGAAGAAAAATAAACAAAAATTTTCTTTAGGCCTCACTTTGTTAGATCAGTTACAACCTGTAATACGTTAACTTTTTACAGTTTTCAATAAACAAAACCAACTGATGACGGCACAGAGGTGCCGAAACACCGTTGGGTAAACAGCGTGTTTGCTATATCCTGTAATTTAATTGCAAATACGGAAAGAACGACAAGAGCTGCAGGTCCAAAAGATGAATACCTCCTCACCTGTGTGTGTGTGTGTGTGTGTGTGTGTGTTTCTGTCTAAGTAAGAATGGCTCGCACACACACACACACACACACACACACACACACTCTCTCTCTCTCTCTCTCTCTCTCTCTCTCCCTCCCTCCCTCCTTCTCTCTCTCTCTCTCTCACACACTCACACACACACACACACACACACACAGTGTCAAACTAAGAACTGAGAGAGAGAGAGAGAGAGAGAGAGAGAGAGAGAGAGATACAGACAGAGACAGAGAGACAGGCAGGCAGACAGACAGATGGAGGGAAAGCGAGAAAGAGTCCATGTTTTATAATATATGTATATAATAAGTGCTCCCGCCGGGTTGACGGCGTCCTGTTCCGGGTTATCGCCCCTGCCGCCTGCCGATGCGGAAGGAGCGTCCCTGCGCGTCCCGGACACGCCCCCCACCGCGACCACGTTGTCCGCGGAGCCACCAGAGCGGCGGCGCACGACCGTGCATCCTGTTGGCGCGGTTTTCCCAGTGAAAGTCTGACACACTTGTCTGCCTGCAGCCACCGCCACCGCACTGTTCAGAACAACTGCTCTGCTGGGCACCCCACAAGCAAAGCCGGCGGCCGCAAGGCTTCCAACTGAGTTACGAACGTATAGCTAACGGGCCTTCGCAGTGAATGTGGATATTAAAATAGCTGTAAACTAGAATAGTCTGCTCTGTTAAGTAGCCTTTATATTTCTTACCGACTACCATTAAAAAGAAGCATGTTAGAAATGCTGTTGCTCTTCGAGTGCCAACCTTGAAAAAATAAAATTGCTTGCAGTAGCTGTAATTACAGAGGCGGTTCTACAGTACAGGCAAACTAGACAGCCACCTAAGGCATCGGGAGGAGGGGGAGAGGGAGAGGAAGCCAAAGTTCGGCTCAATAAACGGATGGAGTTTATTGTCTGTTTACTTTGTTGACAATTTTGCCCCTTGTACAATCACAAGTTTGGGGAGAAGCTTGTTGAAGTTTAAAAAACCTTTAAAAAGTACTTCCGAAGCTCATTGAGCGAGGAGAGACTAGTGGAAATACCACCTATTTCAATAGACAGCGCCGGCCAGTGTGGTCGTGCGGTTCTAGGCGCTACAGTCTGGAACCGCGTGACCGCTACGGTCGCAGGTTCGAATCCTGCCTCGGGCATGGATGTGTGTGATGTCCTTAGGTTAGTTAGGTTTAAGTAGTTCTACGTTCTAGGGGACTGATGACCACAGATGTTAAGTCCCATAATGCTCAGAGCCATTTGAACCATTTCAACAGACAGCGGCATAGCTTATCAGCTAAATTATGTCGATGTTAAACACTTAGATACAATAAGAGCAAGGTAAGTGTCATTAGATTGTTATACAGTGAAGCAGGCTACCTTCTTGTAACTGCCAGTCTCTTAGTCAATTAACAGAGAGTTTACGATAGGATATTTAAAAATACGATGCCCATATAAACCTATTTTTCATTTTTTCTAAATTCCGAGCTATAATAATCAACATAATAATAGAGTTTCCAGCATTTGTTGTATGTTGCTCGGAATGGCACAGCCGTAGTGGGTAAGGCTGGTATTACGCCTTCAAATTTATTGGACAACTTTGATTTGTCCAATAGAAGAGGTGTTCACCGTTGTTAAATATTTAAAGAAATATATGTTGAAAACTCCGACAGCTGCTAAGATGTATCACTTTATTCTGCTATCGGTTTCTAACAAAAACTATCGCCCTCGGTCAGAGAAACCATTACATTAGCACCCTACGTGAAACTCACCGTGACGTCGAATTTGATCCTTCTGTATCGAATTAGTTACTATGAAGTCAAATCTGCTTCAAATCATTTAATTCTCGATAATTGCATTTGTATTCAAACACAATCGCCTGCTCTCTGGCTGTAGGATGCTGTCGTCCACAGTAGCATTGACGTTGCCGTAGGGCTTCACGTGTGGCGATTCCACAAAGATTTTGTCATTTCACGACAAAGATGGCCTTATTTACCAAGAATTCCGTCTATCGGCAACAACAGCAGAGTCCATAAAGAAGAGGCAAATCAAAGATCTTTGACACAAAACTGATCGTCATCCTGATTCTCGTGACCTCTTGAAATAAGAGAGATTGCAAAAATGGGTTTCAGAGGCACACGCGATTCCGTTTCGGTTAGAGGACGGTACTTCACTTATAGATAACGGTGCATAGGCTGTCTGCCGAGTTATACTGGCGGCCACATACGATGTTACTTCCGAGACGCCGTTAAACGACGAAGCTAGATTTCCTCTCAGTTGTGATTCTTCAATTTCTCCAGACATATTTCATGACGAAATAAATCTCGGGTGAACAGCGTGGTGTGAGTGTACAAAGGACACAATATTTCGGCAATCGAGCTTGTTGCCATCATCAGGTGTGTTGATGTACTTCAACACACCTGATATACATCAGCACACCTGATGATGGCAACAAGGTCGATTGCCGAAATATTGTGTCCTTTGTACGCTCACACCAGGCTGCTCACCCGAGATTTATTTCCTTCCTCTCAGTTGTTGATAAAAGACGTTTTCAGGTGTCTTCTAGAGTAGACGGTAGACCTAGAAGTTATATTGTGAGTAGCAGAAGACGATGTCGTGTTACTGCGCTTGATTTGGCCCTATATTCACGCTGGCAGCTACGGCTTAATGTTTACATGTACTTCACATCACGACGAGCTGTCTACACTGTTAGAGATTACTGTGCTTCAACGAACGCTACAACCGGTAATTACCGGCTTAGATAACCTCCTTCCTCCTCCATCCTACCACCCACAAACATTCAGACAATATTTACTTCGTTGCTATAGTCAAGTTTAGTGGCACATAGGTCAGATTCTAGCCGCACTGTTTGTGTGTTGCGAAGAAATTGAATGCTGCTACAACTATTTTTTTAGCTCCGATAAGGTTTCCAGAATAGCTTTCAACGGTAGCGCTTCACTTATAAGTCACCTCCCTTTGAATGCTCCTTCGCAATGCGATTTGTTGTTGGTAACAGCATACTTCATAGTATCGAGGAACAAGGAGGTGTCAAATCCTACCGTATTAATACTAGCTTTCAGGTTTAACTGTGCCTCTTTCGCCAGTCATTTAGCAACTATTCGCATTATTAAAACTGACCCATTCCCATTGCTCTGTAAGACATTCAGTGGAAGAAAAAATTTAGAGCAGGGTTTAACGAGATTATCAGTGACAGAACACAAGATCGAAATGGGCGTGGATGGGGAAATAAAATAGCCGTGTTCCCTCCAAAGGAGCCATCGCGGCGTCACCTCCTAAACAATTTCGTGAAATCACAAAAAATTAAATGATTTTATGGGGATTAGAACTGGGCTCCACCTGATACACTTCCGACGTCTTAACCACTGTTCACGCAGTTATAAATTTTTCCATCAGGAAATGCCCATCTCGACCATCGTTTTGAACACCTACAGCGCATGTCAGTGTCACGTAGAAAGCTACGTCTGACGTAAAAAAATAGTCAAATCAGTGTACTGACTTATTTACAGCTACCCGATGAAAACTCTAACTACAGCATTGTCAGATTGTTCCTTTATGTGGTTATATTGTTTTCCGCACGGGTGGGGGTAACTGCAGTGAATATCTTTTCACCAACTGCGACATAGTCAAGTATACGAACAGTGATCTAATACTGTCAAATGTTTTTTACTCCAGTCTTTGATCACAATATCAATTCTTTTGACGATGGCCGGTTTCAGTCGTAAACATCTGAGAATGGTCATTACGGACTGCAACCGCTCATCGTCAACAGAATTGATATTGTGGTCAAAGACTGGAATAAAAAACATCTAAATATCTTTTCCATTATGGAGAGCAGAGGAGGCTGACAAGTCGGCTGCGTTTGATGTCTCTTCTGTCTCCTTACTTTCGAAGTACACTAAAAATATTTATTTATATATTTCACCTGGCAGTGTTGTTCCAGTCTGAAGGGAATATCATACTGCATATGTAATCTGTAAATAGTTTTGCAAATACCAATTCCATTGAACTATTTCCGTAAATTCCACTATCTTACTGAAACGATTCTATACTCTACTGTAAATCAGGAATTTTGTTCGTCTTTGATGTCTAACGCTAATTTATAACGAGATTACATGTGACGTCTCTAGTAATTGTGCTTTATTGTGTTCAAATTTGTTTACGTGTGTCCTGTTACATTGTAAGTGGCTGAAAAGTCTTGTGCCAATATGCGTACTTAAACAATGCTAGGCAGCACAAAAACTGACATAATAAATGAGTCTTTCGGCACAGGTAACGTTCCGGGGTAACTGGAACTGTATAGGTGATGCAAACAATCATTCTCAAAGCTCGGCACTGCTTCAGTACGAGAAACTGATTCGTCTACCTAATCATATTAAATAGCTAAAATGTAAAGGTTCATGTAACAATAATAGCAGATAGCTTAAAACAAAAACTGGCTTCATCCAAAAAGTCTCACAGTATCAGTTGATACTGAAAAATTTATTTTTCTACTCTCTCCAATTTTGTTTCCCCAGTTTTAACAGCAGCTAGACATAACGGATAATTATAAAAAAGTGAAACAGAAAAATTAGTAAGGAGAGCTACAGCACTATAAACAATAAATCTGAGATACCCTGAAAATCAGTGGCACCATAGATTACAAGTATGGAGACGAGCTATTCAGCTGCCTAGAAATGGTAGGACGTGAGGGAAATGTGTTTATGTAACCTAGCGCTAGCCGGTGCGACTCGAGATCCGTGCCGGCAGCAGCGACCGTTGCTGGTAAGAAATGGTTCAAATGGCTCTGAGCACTATGGGACTTAACTTCTGAGGTCATCAGTCGCCTAGAACTTAGAACTAATTAAACCTAACTAACCTAAGGACATCACACACATCCATGCCCGAGGCAGGATTCGAACCTGCGACCGTAGCGGTCGCTCGGCTCCAGACTGTAGCACCTAGAACCGCACGGCCACTCCGGCCGGCGTTGCTGGTAAGCCCAGATATGAAGACGGAGAGCACGTGCAGGAAATGGGTAAACCCCAAGGCATGTGGACAGCAGTGGCTTCTCTAGTCAGCGTACAGAAGATTCACCAGAATGGCAGACTATAAGGCTGTCTGATTGATGCCTTCTCACAGCTGTTACAAAATCTATAATAAATCACAGTTACAGAATAGATCAAACCTGAATACATCTGCAATCTCAGAAAAATGAGGCACATCTAATGAAACAATAACATTTTCAATATCTTAAAAACTGCGGAAGTTAATATTTACAGTGACTAAATATTTTCACAATGAACTTTAGGATTAATATCTTTTAAACGCTTCATGTCATGCAAAAGTCGATACCTCAGGTGATAACTTTGCACTGTAGCTCTCATCCTTATAAGCCAAGTACTTGTATCTACAGGGTTATTACAAATGATTGAAGCGATTTCACAGCTCTACAATAACTTTATTATTTGAGATATTTTGACAATGTTTTGCACACACATACAAAAACTCAAAAAGTTTTTTTAGGCATTCACAAATGTTCGATATGTGCCCCTTTAGTGATTCGGCAGACATCAAGCCGATAATTAAGTTCCTCCCACACTCGGCGCAGCGTGTCCCCATCAATGAGTTCGAAATCATCGTTGATGCGAGCTCGCAGTTCTGGCACGTTTCTTGGTAGAGGAGGCTTAAACACTGAATCTCTGCACATAACCCCCACAGAAAGAAATCTCATGGGGTTAAGTCGGGAGAGCGTGGAGGCCATGACATGAATTGCTGATCATGATCTCCACCACGACCGATCCATCAGTTTTCCAATCTCCTGTTTAAGAAATGCCGAACATCATGATGGAAGTGCAGTGGAGCACCATCCTGTTGAAAGATGAAGTCGGCGCTGTCGGTCTCCAGTTATGGCATGACCCAATTTTCCAGCTTGTCCAGATACACGTGTCCTGTAACGTTTTTTTCGCAGAAGAAAAAGGGGCCGTAAACTTTAAACCGTGAGATTGCACAAAACACATTAACTTTTGGTGAATTGCGAATTTGCTGCACGAAAGCGTGAGGATTCTCTACCGCCCAGATTCGCACATTGTTTCTGTTCACTTCACCATTAAGAAAAAAATGTTGTTTCATCACTGAAAACAAGTTTCGCACTAAACGCATCCTCTTCCATGAGCTGTTGCAACCGCGCCGAAAATTCAAAGCGTTTGACTTTGTCATCGGGTGTCAGGGCTTGTAGCAATTGTAAACGGTAAGGCTTCTGCTTTAGCCTTTTCCGTAAGATTTTCCAAACCGTCGGCTGTGGTACGTTTAGCTCCCTGCTTGCTTTATTCGTCGACTTCCGCGGGCTACGCGTGAAACTTGCCCGCACGCGTTCAACCGTTTCTTCGCTCACTGCAGGCCGACCCGTTGATTTCCCCTTACAGAGGCATCCAGAAGCTTTAAACTGCGCATACCATCGCTGAATGGAGTTAGCAGTTGGTGGATCTTTGTTGAACTTCGTCCTGAAGTGTCTTTGCACTGTTATGACTGACTGATGTGAGTGCATTTCAAGCACGACATACGCTTTCTCGGCCCCTGTCGCCATTTTGTCTCACTGCGCTCTCGAGCGCTCTGGCGGCAGATACCTGAAGTGCGGCTTCAGCCGAACAAAACTTTATGAGTTTTTCTACGTATCTGTAGTGTGTCGTGACCATATATCAATGAATGGAGTTACAGTGAATTTATGAAATCGCTTCAATCATTTGTAATAGCCCTGTATTTCATTTATGGATTTACTACTTTTTAGATCATTTTCATTATACAACTGACGAACAGATCATTGATCCTTCACAATAACACAACAGCTGAATGCAGCATGAATACTTCATAACCTGTCATCCTTGTGTAAAAATGTTTCAAATGGCTCTGATCACTATGGGACTTAACATCTGAGGTCATCAGTCCCCTAGAACTTAGAAATACGTAAACCTAACTAACCTAAGGACATCACGCACATCCATGCCCGAGGCAGGATTCGAACCTGCGACCGTAGCGCTCGCGCGGTTCCAGACTGAAGCGCCTAGAACGGCTCCGCCACACTGGCCGGCCATCCTTGTGTAACTATTTAATGAATATTTTACTATTTTGCCAGTAACTTTATTCATATATTGTAAAGTAACTATAATTTCGCACCTTACAAGCACTCATCCACATACTTTGTCGTGATCTACAACCACATTAGGTATTATTTGATAGGTTGTAAGGGCGGCCGGTGTGGCCGAGCAGTTCTAAGCGCTTTAGTCTGGAACCGCGCTACCGCTACGGTCGCAGGTTCGAATACTGCCTCGGGCATGGATGTGTGTGATGTCCTTAGGTTAAGGTTAAGTAGTTCTAAGTTCTAGGGGACTGATGACCTCAGATGTTAAGTCCCATAGTGCTCAGAGACATTTGAACCATTTGATAGGTTGTACATTGTATATAGGGATATGTAAAGGAGACTGACATTGTCCCTTATATCTTGTAAATAATCGCTAACATTTATTGCATGAAAAGTGAGGGAGTGTCTTTATTATAAAAACAGCGTAATGAATGGAGATGAAACGGCAGGCAGAACTCAAGCTTTGGGTGGGAGGCCCGCACAGGTGTTGGTCCTGATTAAACACAGGAAGTAGCTAGAAAGGCGTCGTGGCACCTGAGCTCTGGAGCACAATAGGGTGACGGCCGGCCACTATTGTAGTAGGAGCTCGAAGGATAACCGGATAATTCTTCTTAACGCTGAAAATCTTGGACGCAGATGAGAGGAACGAAGAAGTGGCACCTAGGAAATCACGCAGGCTGGGTTATTTACAAGGATTTTTACTCAGAAGCGTACCATTGTACGACTATAGGTTTTTCCTCGCAAACTTTCCGTGCTGCGCGACAAAAGACTAGAATATGGTTGGTCGGAGTTTGGAAGAATCTGTAGAGAGGGAGAATATTCCGTGGTTTCTACAATGTGATTCGTTTTCGGAATTACGATGGTGGGGAGCCAAGCCTTGCTGGGAAGCCAGCGCTGGAGAGACGAGGTCTTCCGTTGTGAGCGCCCGTGTATGACGGTCGCTCGATATCAGCTTTGTTCGTGCAGACGGACTTGCTGTCTTTGCTCTCAGGAGAGTTTATAGTTAGAACAGTTAGGCACTGTACTGTTGCGAACCTATACGATACTGGACTTCACCTCCGGGTTGGAAGTCGTCGTTGAGTACGCAGCGTTCAGTAATTGAGAAAACCTCTTCTGTCTGTACTTACGTTAAGACGTTATCTGAACTCCGTCCTTGTGGCAGGGAGTTCGCGTTTCTCGTCTGTAGAACACAGAAAGGAGAAGACAGTATTAGAGTATATTAGTCAGAGCACTGCCTTCTGCCGTCCTAGTGTTTGAAAGAGTTTATTTGTGGCTGGAGTTCTTCCATCGTCGCAGACGAGTACGAGAACCATCACTTCGACGCACCGAACGCAGTACAAACGATTATATCGCAAATTGCTTCGGCTTATTAGGGCTATAAAGGCTAAACAGCTGTGATCACGTTAGTTTATTTCCAATGGGGTTCCACACCACCGTAGATCATCTTTGAAAGTAGTGTCTTCCAGTGTCTGGTACGTATATGATGTCAGTCATTTCGCGTTATTGATATAAAACCGCGTAGTCATGATACGGGGCAGAGTTGGGCAACTGATTAGTTATTTTACTTAGGAAATGTAAATTTTGTAATATAAATGTTTTTTTTAATCTACGATAAAAATATAAGGAGTAACAACGTTTATCAGTTAGTAGTATTAGTTGCCTTTTTCATCCATTTATGTTTAGATTGCAATTTATAGAATTAAGATATCCTAGGATCTGCTTCAGGAGGTAGTCAGATAGGACCAAATCTTCATTCTAGCGTTTATTATTTTCGGTTGCGCACATTCATTTTACACTCGCCTGGAGTAGCATCTTGGAATATGTTCACAATCGATATTTAAGTAGCGGTCAGTCACATGTATTAGCTGACACCATTGCTGAAAACTGCCAAAAGAAGTTTCTATCAAGCAGGCTTAAATAACTGTTTGAACAAAATTTTGTTGTCGTTTAACATGAGTTCACTGGTATAAGGATGCTGGCTTATTCATTTGTGAGCAAACCTTTATTTGTATTTATGTGCATGGTCTGAATGTGACTGACTGTTTATAACATTTCTGTAGTTAAATATTGTTGTAATATAGTAGTTCAGTTTAGAAATTGGTCAATTTGAGTCAAAACCATGTCTGTAGAACATAAGGACGATGTATTTTTGGTGGGGATGGCCACCAGCCAATGAGAGACAGTGGTGGAACACTTGTGGAGTCAAGTCGAGGCAGACACTTCTCGAATGGTGCATTCAAGAGAGTGGGCCATTTTATGTAGAGTTATGGAACAAGAAAGTCCTGCCTGTTCTAACGTCTGTTATTCAGTCGTGTGAGTGATAGATTCTGGCCGGTGAACGGCTGCTAAAGTGCTTTAACTTTCGATGGGACTTTAGTTATAGGCGAGACCTGAATGTAATCCAGAGCACATCAGCTTTACAGAACTGAATATAGACAGAGTATGAGTTCCTACTTGTAAATCGTCATGTTGAACTCTGAAATAATTTAAGCTGGTGGATATTTTGTGTATCGCGATCACGAAATGGACTTACATCTCGCAAGTACTGGATGACTATTTAGCTTGGGGATTCTGCTAGCATTCTCGCTACCCCCTCAACGCAACTTTACTGCATTTAATAAGGTTATCATTCTGTCTCTAATATAACTGGTTGTTGCAGGACCACTTGCAGATTATTTGAGATTTTTTCCTTGAAGAAATGTTGAGGAACATAGTTGAATAGTGTCGTCTACATCATTTACTAACTTAAGAAAACACATTTTCTCAATTATTCCCTTATCTTTTATTTAATATTTCTATTTATTTGGTAATTCGAAATTCTAGGCAATGCATAGACTATTTGACTATTGAGATAACAACTACAGGTTATTATTTGCAGCGAGTGAGCTGCTGAGCGTGAAAGCAGAAGTGTGTGGATGGACCCTACGACGTTACCGAGCTATTCACTTTAAACACAGCCGTGCATAGCCCAGGTATCAGCAACATCAGGTAAAGTCGCAGTTTGTTTGTTCGTATGGGATGCTCGTTAGAGAAGCTACGACTGAACAGACATCTTTTAGGTAACGTCGCATCATCTACACAAATGGTTAGTTAATGGAAAAAGAAGGTAACGCTTGCGTAGGAGCATCCAGCAAAATTTTCTATTCCTATCAAACGTTAAGAGCACATCACTCAAATTTTGAAGGTGAAGCTGAAGCCATTAGATTTGCAACGAATCAACTAAACAGCTATTTACCCACATTCGACAAAGCCGTTATATTTTGTGATTCCAGAACAGCAATATCGGCAGTTATCAACACACGAGATACAAACATCGTTCAAGTTAAAGAACTCTAAGAAGTAATTAAATGTCTACAACGAAATAACAAGGCAACTGCCGTACAGTGGACACCATCTCGCTATTGCTTGTATGGTAACGAAAAAGCAGATTTTCTAGCCAAAAAGAATACAACAATTTAACGGCTCAAAAAAACTAACATGTATTTTGCACTGAAATGCTTTATTATCAATACAAGTCAAGAAGAATTAAAACAATCCGATAAACTTGAATATGATGGAAAGATCTTGAAAAACGTCATCGACGACTGAGTACTGAATGATGGACCAAGAACAGAAGCAGCAGCCATATTCCGCTTGACTACCGTTTGGCGGCCCATCTGCTAGAGACCGCCATCCTGCAGGTTCCAGAATGTGTTTTGTGTCACAAGTTTGCCTCGATCATAAACGTAGAACATTTAAGAGAGTGTACAAAATTACATTACTGTAATTCAGACTTCACAACAATGTATGGATAGAAAGAAGGCGAACGACAATGTGCAGAATAATAATAATAATTCTCAAAACAAAGGAATTCATAATGAAAGACAGAAGAATGAATTAGTTGATTAAATATAGTGTAAGTGAACCTCAGTTTGGTTTCCAAAGTAGTAGAAGTACAGAATCAGCCTAACAGCGTTTACGAAAGTGATATTCGAAGCAGTACACAACAGCACAAGCACAAGTGTTACAAGCACTTTTTTAGATTTGTCAAAGTCGTTGATACTGTTGATTACAAAATTCTACTAAAAAAAAAAGAATCATAAGTAACAAGAGAAATTGCCAATGGCTGGTACTAATCACACCTATATAGTAAGAGTACAAAAGATTGAGGTAGCACAGACTTCAAATAAAGCAAAACTTTTAGTGTAATATTTACCACATTCCAAGTATATTTACACTGGAATCCCCTCTCCCCTTCTTTTACTTCAGCCACTTTCCAGGCACTTGTCAGAAATGGGGGGAAAATTCTTTTTTTGATGACACCAACACTTGCACTGAACATAACGAAAACAAACTACATTTCTGCTTGAAGAAGGAAAAATAATTCTGGAAGATTAAATGTGGAGGAAAACTTCATAAATCGTATAGCAAACACAAAATTTTAAGGCATTAATATTGACAGTCCCGTAAAATAGTATGCACACACAAATATGCGACCAACTAAAATGTTATCAGCATGCTATGTTCCTAAGAGTTCTGTCAACAGTGTGTAACAGGTTAGTTACATAATATTCTTATATGCAAGCCGTCTTTTTTGGTCCCATACACAAAATATGAACGCAGTCATCAGATTACAGGAAGTTGTTATTAGTACAATAATTAAAAGTATTAGCCGAGTTCCGTGTAAACATCTTCGTGATAAACTGGGTATTCTAACTGCATGATATGAGTACAGCTACCAGTCTGCTGTACGCGTGAAGAAGAACGTCAGCAAGTGCCTCACAGGCAGTGACATTCATGATCGAGGAACAAGAGCCAGGCTAAACCTACATTTACCAAGAATAAACAAATAAAAAATTCAAAGACAACACACGCTAGAGGGGTATTATATTGCACAATAAATTAACCACACAGGTTAAAGAGGCAACTCAAATCCAAATATTTACAAAGTCAGTTAATGCACGCCTCTTAAATTATCAGTACTACAGATTCAAGGATCATTTAGACAACACAGAACAGTTAATGGTAAAAAGTTAACATTATTTAATAATAAACAGCTGTCATTCTGCAGCAAAACTTGTAGCTGAACGAATCTTACTGTAAAATCCTATGTCCAGTATCTATGACGGATAATTGTAACTTCTTTCCATTTTCTTGAGCTCACCATCTCTTTCCCCTGAGCGCGGTGTGTTGTATGTGTGTGTGTGTGTGTGTGTGTGTGTGTGTGTGTGTGTGTGTATGCATATTTTTGAAATTGCAGAGGATGTGTTTCAGGCAACACTTCACTAATCCACGTATCCTGTGTCTGCGTGGCCTCAGTTTAAGGATGAATTTCTAATTTTCTTATTTGTGGTTCTCTGATGAATGATGTCCAACAAATATTATTACTTATTTATGTTAATCTGCGCCTACAGCATATACTACTACTGTATGCATGAATTAGTTAATTTTAAAAAAAACTATTTCCTTTTTCATATTAGATGAAATGTCTGATATCATTTTATAAATGATCGGTATTGTTGTTGTGATCTTCAATCCAAAGATTGGTTTGATGTAGCTCTACATACTACTTTATCCTGTGCTAGCCTCTTCATGTCCGCGTAACTACTGCGACCTACATCTTTCTGAATCTGCTCACTGTATTCATCTCTTGGTCTCCCTCTACGATTTTTACCCTCTCCCCCCCCCCCCCCCATGCTTCCCTCCAGTACTAAATTGGTGATCCGTTATTGCCTCAGAATGTGCCGCACCAACCGATGCCTTCTTCTAGTTAGGCCATACCACAAATTTCTCTTTTCCCCAATTCTATTCAGTACCTCCTGTTACTTGATCTACCCACCTAAACTTCAGCATTCTTCTGTAGCACCACATCTCAAAAGCTTCTATTCTCTTCTTGTCTAAACTGCGTATCGTCCATGTTACAGTTGCATACACGATTGCAATCCATACAAATACTTTCAGAAAGGTCTTTATGACACTTAAATCTGTATTCGATGTTAACAAATTTTTCTTCTTCAGAAAGGGGTTTCTTGCCATTGCCAGTCTACATTTTGTATCCTCCCTACTTCGACCATCATCAGTTATTTTGCTTCTCAAACGGCAAAACTCATCTACAACTTTAAGTGACTCATTTCCTAATGTAATTCGCTAAGCATCACCTGATTTAATTAGACTACATTCCATTATTCTCGTTTTGCTTTTGTTCACGTTCATCTTTCATCCTCCTTTCAAGACGCTCTCCATTCCACTCAACTGCTCTTCCAAGTCCTTCGCTGTCACTGAAAAAATTACAATATCATTGGCAAATCTCAAAGTTTTTATTTCTTTTCCGTAGACTTTAATTCCTACTCCAAATTTTTCTTTTGTTTCGTTAACTTCCTGCCCAATATACAGATTGAATAACATCCGGGTTAGGCTACAACCCTGTTTCACTTCCTTCTCAGCCACTGCTTCCCTTTCATACCCCTCAACTCTTACAACTGCCATCTGGTTTCTCTACAATTTGTAAATAGCATTTCGCTGTCTGTATTTTACCCCTGCCACCTTCAATATTTGAAAGAGAGTTTTCTAGTCAACACTGTCAAAAGCTTTCTCTAAGTCTACAAATGCTAGAAACGTAGGTTTATCTTTCCTTAACTTATCTTCTACGACTTGTCGTAGGGTCAGTATCGCCTCGCGTGTTCCTACATTTCTCCGAAATCCAAACTCATCTTCCCCGAGGTCGTCTTCTACCAGTTTCTCCATTCGTCTGTAAAGAATTCGTGTTAGCATTTTGCAATCGTGACTTATTAAACTGATAGTTCCGTAAATTTCACACCCGTCAACACCTGTTTTCTTTAGAATTGGAATTATTATATTTTTCTTGAAGTCTGCGGGTATTTCACCAGTCCTCTTGAAGTCTGCGGGCATTTCATCAGTCTCATACATCTTGCTCAACAGGTGGAAGAATTTTGTCATGGCTGTCTCTCCCAAGGCTATCAGTAGCTCTAATGCAATGTTGGCTACTCCCGGGGCCTTATTTCGACGTAGGCCTTTCAGTGCGTTGTCAAATTCTTCACGCAGTATCGTATCTCCCTACTCATCTTCATTTACCTTCTCTTCCATTTCCAAAATACTGCCTTCAAGTACATCTCCCGTGTATAGACCCTCTACATACTCCTTCCACCTTTCTGCTTTCCCTTCTTGGCTTAAAACTGATTTACCATGGATTTACCCTGATATTCATATGGGTAGTTCTCTTTTCTCTGATGGTCTCTTTAATTTTCCAGTAGGCAGTATCTATCTCGCCCCTAGTGATATGTGCTTCTACATCCTTACATTTGTCTTCTAGATACAAATGATCTATGGATGAATAGACAACTAAATATCGAACCAACAGAGTGGCTGAAAGACAAATAAATAAATAATAATATTTTATGGACATCATTCATCACAGAATCACAAGTAAGAAGTCCGTAGAAATTCATTCTTAAACCGAGGCCATGTCACACACAGAATCCGTGGAGTAGTGATGTGTAGCCTGATACACATCCTCTGCAATTTCAGATTGGGCGCCTCAGGAACTTCTTTTTTCTCGGTATGTGGATGATCGTGTCTTTTTGGGGGCTTACTAATGGAAAATTTGTAGTTTAAAAATCTTCTTTGAGAAACTCCAAACGACAGCTAAGGTTTCTGGTGGTATGAAACATACAGGTGGCGACATGTATAACTCCGAGTAAATTTAAAGTGTCCTTGGGGGGAAATGAATGGACTTCTCACGCTGTCGCTGTTAATATTATCATCATAATCATCATTACCATCATCATAATCATCAGCACAGTATCCTTTTTTCATAGTATGATTTTTGCTCACAATTTACAAACGGGCTGTGTTAGACAAATAAATTCAGCTTTATATCGTCATTAAAAATTTGTTTTGCCTTGCCGATAATGTGAAAGATAATTTTTTCTCAACGTATCTGTCAAGCAGATGCTTTTAACACCTTTAGAAATTTAAATTGCATCAGTGAATACTTCGTTCATACTCAGTCTTCGTGTGAAAATTTAAAAATGGAATGAGGCCTCAAGAGCCATCTCAGACACATGAGAATGACGCTATAAAATCTGGGGTGAAATTCGCCAAATTTTTTTAAGTTATCAAGTTTTCCTGGCCGTCTTAAATTGAAGGGTTCGGTTGAAAAATGTGTTAACCCACGACAGCAGTGTTTTGAGTTACTGCGCGTTATATGTTTGGTTAAATCTGTAAATCATAAATCACAGTGGACTTATTCGTAACTTTTTCTATGAATTATAAATTTTTCTAACAATTTAGCTATACAAAAATATTGTTAATAAGTCCTATAAAATTGTTGAGTTCTAATGTTGCCACTACTGCATTCTTTTAGGACTGTCTTCAACAAAGAAGTCTGGAAATGTTTTGAAAGTAAGTCTGTGACTTTGCCATCTTCGATCAGAGACAAGTATACTAGCAAAGCTAAATATAAAAAAGAAGAGAAACTGATACAGCAATATTCACGAAGTGGTACTGCTATATTTTCTGAAGTGACTACATTAATACACCAAATGTTTCCGAATTTTCGTGTTCATTTTATTTTGCATTAGAAAGCAGTGTACTACAGAATCAAAACTTTTCACCTAAGTAAACTATAATTAAATATGTGTAAAATACTGAGGAAGAAACTACATAAGTTACTGTTTAGTACAGTCACAACACTAAGCAAGAAAATTGGATATTAATTTTCTTCATTAGTCATTTGAAGGCTTTCAAAATAGTAATAATTATTTATGGAAGGTATGTAATGCTTTCACTTTTTTAATATTTACGAGTATATGCATAGGATGTGCTCCATAATATTTTCTTGATATGTCTAACGTTGTAATGAAATATTTATGAAATCTACATTCTCTTGATGTTTGACCTTCATTGACATTGTCACCTGATTCTTACGCCTGTCAGTGAATCTATATTGTGCACTTCCCTAAAAATAAATACAAACATTAGTAGAGAAATAAAAGAGGTTAAAATAGTGGTAACTCACGACTTTTAACGTTAGGACCAAAACACTGCTACCTCTCAAACATGTGTTTATCGGTTTTTCTATTGTTAAAATATAAAACCGACCAGTGACTGTAACAACCTTACATTCTTTCAAAAATATATATTACAATACACTTACATAATACTAAAATTAAGGAATTTTCCAAAATTTTAATAGAAGCTATATCTAGAGGTACTGAGGATAGACTAGTGGCATTATAATGTTCGCCACATGTTCAGTATTTTCCGCGTATGATGAATATCCTGGTGCATGATCAGGATCTGTATCACTATCATCAAAACCTGGACGACTGTTGTTATTAACATCCTCATCAAATATCCAGTCCTTCACTCTATACAAGATTTCAACGTCACTGCCATGCCGACACTGTGTGCATGGTACATGTTTTATCCAAAGACAAAAACATAAATATGCCAAGGCAAATGTTTTCTAGCTGTTCACATATAATCCGCTGTTAACGTTGTTAACAGTGTTAATGCAGCACGACTGATTGCGTGATCAGACTAATTATCACTACAAAGTTAGCACTTTCTTCCGCCGAACTCTTCAATTATTTGCTGTAAATTTAATGACCACAACAGCGGCGCAAAACTTAAGAAAATGCGCACTTGGCGAATAGATGCTCTCAGGTAAGAAGCAGTTTTGGCTAGAAGCTGCTTGGCTTAACACTGTGACGCAGGTCCACACTGATAAATCCTCCCTGTTTAAAGTGTGTCGGAGAGCACGGCGAACGGTGACAAGAATTGTAAATTATCTTGCTCAACGGGTCGAAGGACAGAAACTTCCTCAGCGCCTACGATCAGGTTTCGGTCTCAGCAAGAACAACCATGTAGCACATTAGGCGGGCTACTCTACAAAACTCGCCTATGCTACCTAATGCATTGTTATAGATCTTCATGTATCTTGCCCCTACATTACTGCTTTGACATTTGGTCTTTAAAATCAGTGGCAGTAGCCTGTAACATTATATATATATATTTCAATTTCCAGGAGTGTATATATATATATAGAATATATATATATAGAATGTATATATATATATATAGATTGTAGAATGTATATATATATATACACTCCTGGAAATTGAAATAAGAACACCGTGAATTCATTGTCCCAGGAAGGGGAAACTTTATTGACACATTCCTGGGGTCAGATACATCACATGATCACACTGACAGAACCACAGGCACATAGACACAGGCAACAGAGCATGCACAATGTCGGCACTAGTACAGTGTATATCCACCTTTCGCAGCAATGCAGGCTGCTATTCTCCCATGGAGACGATCGTAGAGATGCTGGATGTAGTCCTGTGGAACGGCTTGCCATGCCATTTCCACCTGGCGCCTCAGTTGGATCAGCGTTCGTGCTGGACGTGCAGACCGCGTGAGACGACGCTTCATCCAGTCCCAAACATGCTCAATGGGGGACAGATCCGGAGATCTTGCTGGCCAGAGTAGTTGACTTACACCTTCTAGAGCACATTGGGTGGCACGGGATACATGCGGACGTGCATTGTCCTGTTGGAACAGCAAGTTCCCTTGCCGGTCTAGGAATGGTAGAACGATGGGTTCGATGACGGTTTGGATGTACCGTGCACTATTCAGTGTCCCCTCACCAGTGGTGTACGGCCAGTGTAGGAGATCGCTCCCCACACCATGATGCCGGGTGTTGGCCCTGTGTGCCTCGGTCGTATGCAGTCCTGATTGTGGCGCTCACCTGCACGGCGCCAAACACGCATACGACCATCATTGGCACCAAGGCAGAAGCGACTCTCATCGCTGAAGATGACACGTCTCCATTCGTCCCTCCATTCACGCCTGTCGCGACACCACTGGAGGCGGGCTGCACGATGTTGGGGCGTGAGCGGAAGACGGCCTAACGGTGTGCGGGACCGTAGCCCAGCTTCATGGAGACGGTTGCGAATGGTCCTCGCCGATACCCCAGGAGCAACAGTGTCCCTAATTTGCTGGGAAGTGGCGGTGCGGTCCCCTACGGCACTGCGTAGGATCCTACGGTCTTGGCGTGCATCCGTGCGTCGCTGCGGTCCGGTCCCAGGTCGACGGGCACGTGCACCTTCCGCCGACCAATGGCGACAACATCGATGTACTGTGGAGACCTCACGCCCCACGTGTTGAGCAATTCGGCGGTACGTCCACCCGGCCTCCCGCATGCTCACTATACGCCCTCGCTCAAAGTCCGTCAACTGCACATACGGTTCACGTCCACGCTGTCGCGGCATGCTACCAGTGTTAAAGACTGCGATGGAGCTCCGTATGCCACGGCAAACTGGCTGACATTGACGGCGGCGGTGCACAAATGCTGCGCAGCAAGCGCCATTCGACGGCCAACACCGCGGTTCCTGGTGTGTCCGCTGTGCCGTGCGTGTGATCATTGCTTGTACAGCCCTCTCGCAGTGTCCGGAGAAAGTATGGTGGGTCTGACACACCGGTGTCAATGTGTTCTTTTTTCCATTTCCAGGATTGTATATATATATATATATATATATATATATATATATATATATATATATATATATAAAGGAGTGAGAAAAGAAAGAGATAAGAAGAAAGTACGTGACGACGATAACGTAGTATCAGTAAGAATATTTAATGATTTGGCTAACTTCGTGGTTGTTGCGTTACGTTTCCTGAAGATCCAACACTTAATGAATTTCACTGAAATTTCGGATCATCGCTTGATAACTTTGCCATAGGACAGTACCACTTCATTCTCATTTAAAACATGTAGGTACTCAAGGAACCCTGCGAGACCTTTAACCAACGTCGTTAATTATTTCACCAACCCCTCCCTTTGCCAGAAGAAAAAGAAAACAAAAAGAAAGGTCCGTATTGCTTCTGTGTTTTACTATACTTTGAAAGTTGTAGTTTCAGATGTTATGTCGCGTCTCTTTGACAGATACCGATCGCAACATGATTGCCTTATGTTCGTCTGAAATCTATATCAGGCCTGACTGACTAGAGATACTGAAAAAGTGCAACCGATAATAATTCGATCTTTAACATGATTATTTGGCCGACGCGGGTGCGTTTCAAAAATGAACTTAAAACAAAAGAAATAAGCAATATTAGTGATTAACGTCCCACTGTCGATGAGAGTCGTAAGAGATCGTAAACAAGTTCGGGACGGGGAAGAAAACTCAGCGGCGTCCTAATCAAAGGAAACAATCCGGCATTTACCTGACACGACTTGTCACGAGAAAACCTATGCAGAGATTAGATTTTTTTTATATTTTGTCATCGTCTCGAATGCTAGTCCATTTGTCTCATCAAGGTGCCATGTGGGGATGATGTATCATTAACATTCCGCATAGAATGGCTTCAGAAATATAGATGCAGGTGCAAATGGTGGCAACAGCGAGATGCAGTATAATACATCCTCACGAATAAAAAGGACCAAAAAGCTTTCACGGCTCTAGAAGCACTCTGTATTTTCCAATTGGTAATCCATTGGAAATATTGAACGAAGGTGAAAGAGAAAAAAGTCTAAGCAGGCTGGATAATAGCAGAGAATTAGAGGTATTACCGAACGGAATGGCTGTATAGACAAGAACCTCACCATATGTACATCATCCATCAAATGAATAATAGTGGCACAAGTAACTGACTATAGTTTCACACTGACATGTTCACGCTACGGCACAAGTTCATGCTTCCTTGAAAACATCCTGGGCTGCGGTAAGATATTCTGAACTTGGAGTTGCCCACTCAGGTTGACGCTCCATTTGATGGTGCAGCATGATACAAAATTAGGCTTATCTAATTTCTAGGCCACATTAATCATTACCGGTTTCGAGATGTAAACGAGTCCTCATCAGATGATCTGAATACTGTACAGAGTAACTCGTCAACTGCGTGTTCAAATCATGATGATGACTTGGTAACAATGATTTGTGTGACCCGAGGGTGAAATTTATAATAAAACAATTTTAGAAGGCGGCCTCTGTGTTTCCGTAAAGCAGTATGCTATGTCTGCTTGCAGAAAACCTTGTGTTAATGAAGGTGTTTTAGGACGTACCTTCTCTTTCCCGCCTCGTATTCTTTCATAGATTAGATTAGTTTTTCGTTCCATACATCCGTGCTGAAGAGATCCTCGTGGATGTCGAACATGTTAATTTTTTTTAAGCTGAAATAACAATAGTAATAGTATGAATATATACAATACATCATTTGTTTCTATTAAAAAATTCGTCAATGGAGTAGAAGGAGTTTGCTACTAGTAAGTCCTTCAGGCTCCTTTTAAACTGATCTTTACTTGCAACTAAATTTTTTATGTTTGCTGGCAAATTATTGAAGATGAGTGTTCCTGAGTAGTGTACCCCTTTTTGAACTAAAGTAAGAGCTTTTAAGTCCTTGTGCAAATCATTTTTGTTCCTGGTATTGTATGTATGAACTGAGCTGTTTGTTGAAAAAAGAGATATATTATTTAGGACAAATTTCATTAAGGAGTAAATATACTGAGATGCAGTAGTTAGTATACCCAGTTCTTTGAAGAGGTTTCTACAGGACGTCCGTGAATTTGCTCCACAAATAATACGTATTACACGCTTTTGGACTCTGAAAACTTTTGTTTGACTTGAAGAGTTACCCCAAAATATTATACCATATGACATTATGGAATGAAAGTAGGCAAAGTATGCAAGCTTTTTTATTTTTATGTCGCCTATGTCTGCTAACACTCGAATTGCAAATACAGATCTGTTAAGGCGTTTCTGCAGTTCGGTGGTGTGCTCCTCCCAACTGAATTTATTATCAAGTTGTAATCTCAGGAATTTAAGACTGTCAACCTCTTCTATCTGCTCTTCTCCATACTTTATGAATATGCTGGGTGGAAACCTCTTACAGGTTCTGAATTGCATTAGTGAGTCTTTTCGAAGTTTAATGTTAGTGAGTTGGCTTCAAACCATTTATTAATATCCATGAAAATATCATTATCAGATCTTTCTAGAACTACACTCGACATTCTATTTATTGCAATACTTGTGTCATCTGCAAACAAAACGAACTCTACTTCTGGCAGTGTAACTGACGAAAGATCATTAATACACACAAGTAAAAGCAATGGCCTTAAGATAGATCCTTGTGGGAAACCACATGTAATTTCTTCCCATTCTGATGATGACTGATAACTTAATTCACTAATCCCTTGCACCGACACCCTTTGTTTCCTGTTAGCGAGGTATGACTTGAACCATTTTGCAGCACTGCCCATGACACCATAGAATTCTAATTTATTTAAAAGGATGTTGTGGTTCACACAATCAAATGCCTTTGACAAATCACAGAAAATACCTGCTGCTTGTAATTTGTTATTTAATGAACTAAGTACATTTTCACTGTAGGTGTAAATAGCCATCTCGATATCAGAACCCATCACAAATCCAAACTGTGTTCTTGATAATATGTGATTTGTGGTCAGATGGTTGAGAAGCTGCCTGTACATTACTTTTTCTAAAATTTTTGAGAATGCTGGCAAAAGTACAATCGGTCTGTAGTTTGATGGTATCTCTTTATCCCCTTTCTTGAATAGAGGCTTAACATCTGCATATTTTAGCCAGTCAGGAAATGTCCCTGTTATAATTGACTGGTTACACAAGTAGTAACTTTGTTGATATTTCATTGTAACCACTGGAATGCTTTTTTTTTAGATTTTATTATGGAAGTTATTTCTTTTGGTGAAGTGAGTGACATATTCATGTATCTGAAGCTGTTTTTAAAGGCTAGTTTCAGATATTCAGGGGCATTATTTACTGATCTTGACAATCCCATTCTATCAGTAATGGATATAAAGTGCTTCTTAAATACATTTGCCACACTATACCCATTGGTTACTAATGTGTCATCTACCCTTAATCCTATTTGCTCCTGTTCCCTTCTGGTTCTACCAGTCTCCTCTTTCAGTATATCCCATATTGTTTTTATTTTGTTCTCTGACATTGCTATCTTCTTCTCCTAGTGCATTTGTTTAGATGTCTGAATTTTTTTAATATTTTACAGTATTCATTGTATTTAGCTAAATCATCATCATTGGAGTTATTCTTGGTCGATAGATACATTTTCCTTTTTGTCTTACAGGAAATCTTTATTCCTTGTGTAATCCATGGTCTTATTATAGACTTCTGTTTAATTTGAAGAACTTTTAGAGGAAAACAGTTTTCAAACATGGTACTGACATTGTTCATGAATGTGTTATATTTTTCATTCATGTCATGAGCACTAAAAACATCTTTCCATTTCATATCTTTGAGCAGTTTTCTAAAACACTCAATTTTTTAGTTGATTGACTACTCTCCTGTACTCAGATTTAGCAGTCTTGATAATCTGCTTAGAATTTACATGTAAAAAAAGGAGCTGCATGTCATGGTCTGATAGTCCATTTATTAAAGGTTTTATGATATGATTTTGTTCCTTTGATTTGTCTATAAAAATGTTATCAATGGCTGTCCTTGAGGATTTAGTGATCGGAGTTGGAAAGTTTACAGTGTGAGTTAGATTGAAAGACAACATTACTAACTGCAGTAAATGTTTACTGGAAGATTGCATTAGAAAATCTATATTAAAGTTACCAGCAATCAAAGTTTCTTTGTTTCTTCCTGTTAAATAACCCAAAAGAGCTTCTAGATGATTTATGAATAGATTATAATTTCCTGCAGGTGCTTGGTAAATAGTTACTATTACATAGGATCTGTCATGGAAATATACTTTTGTTGCACATGCTTCTAGATGCTGCTATAAACAGAATTTATTAATGTCAATGTTCTTGAATTTATGGCAGTTTTTAATAAATGTGGCAACTCCTCCTCCATCCATATCTACTCTGTAGAAGTAAGAAGCTAGCTTAAATCCTGAAATGTCTAACATATCACTTGATGTTCAGAGAGGCAGATTATGTCAATTTGGTTAGATGAATTCATTTCATCAATACAAATGAGTAGTTCATCAACTTTATTTCTGAGTCCCGGAATGTTCTGGTGTAATAGAGATAACTGATACTGCATAATAATGGGATTATAACTGCTTTGGCGAAGATGAGCTGGCAGTTTCCGATTACTTTCTGTTAAACATTGTTTAAATGGAGGCTGTATGCTAAGATGTGACTCCTGTTCATCTGTTTTCTCAAACTGAGTGTGTCTGCCAATCTCTCTTAAAACTCGTTTTCTTTCCCCCTTCCCTATCCTAAAAAAGGCAACCCTCTGACACCTGTGACCACTGGTATTTTACCACTTGTGACAGTGTCCCCCCTTAAGTTTTCTGCAATCAACCCAGACAGTTTTCCCTTCCCTTTTCTATTGATGTGAAGGCCATGCCTAGTGTAGTCCCAGCTATCGATAGCATCCACAGAAATCAAACCAAAATGGGACCCTATATCCGTCCTAAGCAGCCACCCCAACTCCAAGTTCACCCTCCCGAAGGAAGAGTTCAAATGAGGCCAATCATGGCGTCTCAACACAGACACAAATCCCACACTCGTATGCTTCGTTGCTGACGCTATCTTCACCAGGTCACTCTCTATGGAATATTCAGAGTTTCTGTCAATGCTATTTCCCGGACCACCCACTATAACCACGGCATCCTCCTTTGTGAAATCCTTGCATAAAGAACCTACATCCTCTGTTACCTGACCCAGATCTGCACTAGGCTTGAAAAACTTTGTGAGCTGGTACTCTGGACCCAGATTTTCCTGCAGTAGTTGGCCAACACCTCTTCCATGGGAACTGCCTAACAACAGTACTTTCTTTCTCTTTACAAATTTCCCTACCTTTTTCAAGTCCTTGAAAGCATGTTGTGCCCTTTCTACAGCTTCAGCTACATGAGGCTCATCCGATTCTGACTGAGGCAACAGCTCAAATCTATTTTCAAGATTTATGACAAAGCTGTCTGATGATCTCCTTTGCTGTTTCCCCTATTACCTGTTACCACTTCCCACCTCTGTTCACCCTTCTCCCTCCTTAACCTGTCCAGATCCTCCCTTGCTTTGTCTAGGTCAGCTTGAAGAGCTGCAATTTTCTCTTCCTGTTCCAGTATTTTCCTATCTCTACTGCAGATCCTACAATACCACTTATGAGTCTCATTTATGTCCCCATTTTCCACGCCACTACATTCGTCCCAATGAAAGAAACTACAGCACCCATCACACCACACCCCGGAACTAACGATCCTACGGCATGTCACACACTTCTCACTCATGGTAAATACAGAAATCGTATAAATTGATTTAAGTACTGACTAAAACCTAAACAAAGGACCCTAGAAACTATTCAGGCAGATATAAATAAATACTGAATAAAAAAACTGGTGATTACATATAAGTTTAAGTCACTGTTTACTTACGATACGCGCGTGTGAAATTAAGCCTGAAATTCGTGCTATAGGCGCGAGAAGGAAAATAAACTTCTTACCCCGTTTAATCTTCTATAACACTTCAATAACACTTCCACTAATGTAACAACACTTATATTATATTTATACCAACTGGAAACGTTTACCTATAAGTTTAATTCACATCTTACGATTCGCGCGCGTGAAATTAGGCCTAGGATTCGTGCTACAGGCGCGAGAAGAAAAATACGCTTCTTACCCCGTTTAATCTCATTTTATACTTCACTAACACATCCACTAATTTAACAACACTTAGATTATATTTATAACAACTGTAAACGTTTAAAAACCGCTTAATAACAACGCTTTTTATAATTATTTATTGCAGCTAGTACTCGAAGAGTCCGTGTCGGCGCAGTGTTATCCAGGAGCTCGCGTTATTGTGGCGTTTGCGTGATTCTAAACAATACCACCTTCCATTGAAACACTCCTCACAGATATCATACAGCTGTGTGGCTCTCCCATATCTCACACACCGTTTATTAGGGTCGCCAGTCTCAGTTTACCTACATAACACGGTGATATAATAGCTGTCAGCCTGCAAGATTTTCTTAGTACCTCTGAGTTCTTTGCAAGCTTTATATGTAATTTATTTAAGCGTGAAACATTCTTCTTGTGTAACGTGCGCTTTAGATATTGCATTCAACTGCTGAGCAAAGGTGACTGTTGGTTGGCTCGGTGTTGCGCATGTGAACAATATCGTGAAACAAAACTTTAAACCTTAATGAAATGCTGAAATTGAAGTAATGAAAATGAGGCACAATAAATGCCAAAAGAAACTAATTATGTCCACAGTGAAAATTATTTAACTAAGACTCGATACTGAAGTGGATTATGGAAATTACATAACATGGAATGCAGTAGCTGAATTGAAATATCCACTAAATAAAATACTACTCAACAAGGAAGAAAATAACTTATTTATTACCGTTACTATTCACTGTAAACTGTTGTGCTTAGCCTACTTAGCACAACACCTGAAAATTCTGACAACGTGCTGTTTACTCACCAGCACGCAAAGCGAGATCTGCCTTGAAAGAAACGCTTGCTCAGGATGCTGTTTTGTGTCTGGTGTACCGAAGTCCTCGAAAGCAAATTGAAATCGCCAAATGCAGCAGCTGAAGAAAAATAATCCACTTTAAATACTTCTTTGTTTGTCAGGAACATTTCGTGACTGCGTGTGGCGTAAGGTGCAACGCACACACGACAAAATATTTTAAACTTTACTGCGAATAATGCAGGAGGGTTTTACTTTAAATAAAATTGTTCTTGAAAAATTAAACTCTGATTATTATCAAAAAAGACTGTACAACATAAGAAGACTAACAATTACGAAATTCTCTAATTATAAAAAATATAATTTATGATACAATGAAAACAAAGAGATCAACTTAACGCACATCAAGACTATTATTATCTATCTAAGGGACGAAGATTTGTTTCAGTTGATAGTTCTGACAAACAAACATTTCACTCTTACACGTACATGTGTTACCAAAAATCTTCTCCATCAAGGAAAATCAATAAAATACACTTATAAGCAAGTTTTCATCTTCATAATAAAACGTCCCAGATAATTTCTCCCAGATTCACAAATATTAAATCTCCTTCTTCAAAACTCATCTGCTCGCTACTATGCCTCTTGTAAGAATGTTCCTGCGTTATACAACGGACTGGCGACCAAGCACACCACAGATTACATTAAACGCAGTCAAGGATATTATCCACTACTCGTGTATCGCGCTCATGCATCTTTGTTCCAGTATCGTAAAGGTGAATTCCACCGAAGTAGCAAAGAAACTGGTATAAAGTGTATTCAAACATAGAGATACGTAAACAGGCAGAATACGACGCTGCGGTCGGCAACGGCTATATGACAAGTGCCTGAAGCATTTGTTAGATGGGTTACTGCTGCTACAACGGAAGGTTATCAAGATTTAAGTGAGTTTGAACACGGTGTAATAGTCGGCGCACGAGCGAAGGGACACAGCATCTCCGACGTAGCGATGAAGTGGCGATTTTCCCGTACGACCATTACATGAGTGTACCATGAATATCAGGAATCCGGTAAAACATCAAATCTGCGACATAGCTGCGGCCTGAAAAAGATCCTGCAAGAAGATGACCAACGACGACTAAAGGGAATCGTTCAACGTGACAGAAGTGCAATCCTTCAGCAAATTGCTGCAGATTTCAATGCTGGGCCATCAACAAATGTCAGCGTGCAAACCATTTCAACGAAACATCGTCGATATGGACTTTTGGAGCCGATGGCCCACTCGCATACCCTTGATGGCTGCACGACACAAAGCTTTACGCCTCGTCTGGGCCCGTCAACACCGAGAGTGGTCTGTAGATGACCGGAAACATGTTGCCTAGTCGGACGAGTCTCGTTTGAAATTGTATCGAGAGGATTGACGTGTACCGATATGGAGACAACCTCATGAATCCATGGCCCTGCATGTCACGAGGGGACTCTTCAAGTTGGTGAAGGGTCTGTAATGTTGGACGTGTGCAGTTGGAATGATATGGGACCCCTGATACGTCTAGATACGACTCTGACAGACGACACGTACGTAAGCATCCTGTCTAATCACCTGCGTCTATTCATGTCCATTGTGCATTCGACGGACTTGGACAATTCCAGCAGGATAATGCGACACGCCATACATCCAGAATTGCTAACGAGTAGCTCCAGTAACACTCTTCTGTGTTTAAACACTTTCACTGGCCATCAACCTACCTCGACATGAACATTATTGAGCATACCTGGGATGCCTTGCAATGAGTTTTTCAGAAGAGATCACCACCCTCACGTGCTCTCACGGACTTGTGGACAGCCCTGCAGGATTCATGGTGTCAGTTCCCTTTAGCACTACATCAGACGTTAGCTGAGTCCATTCCACGTCGTGTAACGGCATTTCTGCGTGCTCGCTGGGGTCTCTACACGATATTAGGCAGAGGTACCAGTTTCTTTGGCTCTTCAGAGTATTCGCAATGGCTGAAAATACCACAGTTCCAATCTCGAAATCTGTGGTTTGTTCGTTGGATCGAAGATTATGGACTGGATTAGCTCGACCCACCCAAAGTAAACAACAGAAGCACGAAATAACATTGTCTACTATACCAAAATTGGATTCTGTGTCCGCTTGGTTAAATATAATGAAGTTTTCACTATGTTTACGAGTGCCACACCAGCACGCAGACGTGTTTCAAAAAATGGCTCAAATGGCTCTAAGCACTATGGAACTTAACATCTGAGGTCATCAGTCCCCTAGACTTAGAACTACTTAAACCTAACCAACCTAACGACATCATACACAACCATGCCCGAGGCAGGATTCGAACCTGCGACCGTAGCAGCAGCGTGGTTCCGGACTGAAGCGCTTAGAACCGTTCGTCCACAGCGGCCGGCAGACGTATTTGAGTTGCAGAGCAGCGTGTCCCTCTCCAGTCTGCTATTGAAAACTCTGCTTCTCGATTATGTATTACTACTTCAACTGTCTACTACTTGATCACTTACGACGCTAGAGAGCCTCGGTATTTTCCGCCAAATACACCAAGAAACGGTTTAGTATTTAAGCTCTGTGCTGGTCCGATGGCTGCTCGCTGTCCAGGCCTGCTCTCGATCACCACTTCTCCCGCTCCCTCCGTTCTATTGCAAACAGCACACACTCTGCAACTACCAACTTCTGTTCATTGTCCAAGTCCCTTTAACCACTCGCAACAGTTTCTCCGTCACATTGAGTAATCATCTGCTACCAACTCCCTACGATACAACCACCCATTTGGTTGCTTCGGAACTGTTAAAAATTCATTCAGTGATTTCTGTGCGCGGTCAGCATTTCCAGAACCCATAAACACCAATGGCGTTATTTGCCTCGATGAAATGTTGCGTTGTGCAAGATTGTTCCAGCAGAGGGCATATCAACAAGTGGCTCAGTTCTTGTATTGTTCCGCACTCGCAAGACACGGCTCCGTCAGCTAGGACACCTCATTTCGCTTGTTGGTCTAGCCCAAGCTAAGGCGAGTGACTGATCTCCAAACACGGGGAGCAGATCGTTTTTTTTTTTTTTTAGGGATATCCGGTGGTAGCCTACTCTTTCACCTGGTGACTCCGTTAGATTTCAGATTTCAGTGTTTCCTCCAATGGTCAAATCCTACCCATGAAGCTCTTTCTAAATTTCAGTAAACCTATGTTTGATGATCATGCAGTGGATGACTGATATCACTGATCTGCTTCGTCGTCTCTACATCGGCAGCAACGGCCATTCTGTCAGCGGAATGAGTTATTTCAACAGTCGGATAGCGACTGGAGTTACCTTCATACGTACCGACAACATTCGGACAGTCTCGTTCAGTGCAGTGTCAAGCTGATCGGTGTGAGCGGAAGTACGTCACACGGATGAGGCATGCTCTGCAGCGGAAACACACAAAGCAAGAGCAGAATTTCTCAGCACGGGTGAAGTGGCTCCCTAGGTGGTGGCTTTGAATTTCCTTAAAATATTATTCCTTGTACTGATCTGCAGCCTGATGTTATGGCAATTTTCCTTGAAGGTCGGGAAACAGTCAACTGCAATACCCAGACAGACAGGCGTTGGACAATGATGAAGTCGTTTGCCTTGCTATAACACGTCCAGTTCGCACTTAGCTTCACCATTCCGTAAGTGTAGTGCGACACCTGAGGCTTGTTGGTATTTGGCGTTAAATGCTTGACCTCATAGGAAAGGCCAAAAGTGTCCAGTCATCAAATGAACCTGTCTTCCGCCTCTTCAGATGTCTTTCCTTGGGCAGCCACTGCTGCGTCATCAGCATAGATGAAGTAACTGCATAGAGTGTTCTGTAATGGGGTGTTCATTAGTAAACATATTCTCTTTCTACGTAAAGCTTAGGAGACATCAACATTAGGCCATGCCCTGGGCATTTCCTCGTTGAAGTCCTGCCACTCGTGAGAGTGTCGCTGTTGCATAAAAACACAGGCTGTTATCATGTTGGAACTGCCAGACTCTCCAGGCCGCTAAGCTAAGCCGGCTGGAATATCCTCTTGCCCACGTTGTTTGTGAGCTATTCCGGACGCTTTCATAAAGTAATTACCTGCAGGAAATAACAGTGCCACCTAGTTTCCACTCCCCTTTGATTGTTTCTTTCCGAATTCCCTACGTACCAATCGTTGCATCTCCTATGTACAGTAAAACTGAGGTATTACAACTTCTAAAGACGGTATCTGCAGAATTGACGAGTATATGGCTCTCGGGTCTACCATCGGATCATGTTTTATGTACCACAAAATTTCATCCCGGCAACTGCTCGACGTTGCTAGGAGACGACTATTGGTTACTGCTGGCAAGCTGCTAACTCCTGAGAATTCGCCACAACTGAGGTTGTCGTCATACTAGTATAGCGCTCGAAAATTTTTCTCCGTCGTATTCCAGTTTCTTCCTCCTCCCCTCCTTCCTTCCATCATCATTATCGTTTTCCTCTTGTTGTTGTATTCTACTTCGTCTTATTATTTCAGAAAGTTCTCTTGGTCACTTTCTAGGTAGTATCCCCCATTTCTGCAGAAAAATGTCCTTCTTTGCAGTCGTGTGGTCCCTAGCTATGGTCCGCAGCTCGTGGTCGTGCGGTAGCGTTCTCGCTTCACGCGCCCGGGTTCGATTCCCGGCGGAGTCAGGGATTTTCTCTGCCTCGTGATGACTGGGTGTTGTGTGATGTCCTTAGGTTAGTTAGGTTTAAGTAGTTCTTGGTTCTAGGGGACTGATGACCATAGATGTTAAGTCCCATAGTGCTCAGAGCCATTTGAACCATTTTGAACCCTAGCTAGGGACACGTGACTGGACCATCTGTAACTCTTTAACGAAACTTTAGAATGGGGCGGATCAATTATTACAAGTTACCACTTTTCCGGAATTCATAGGTTCTGAAACAGATTAGGGCTCAGTTTCAATAGAATCTAACAGTCTTGAGAAACAACGCACTGACTTAACCTATGTTACACTACAGTACGTGTGTATTGTGATATATCTAGAAATGTATTCACAAACAGTGAATACGGTACCACCACAGCAATGCAATTTACGGGAAGCAGATGAAAATTTGTGCCACATCGGTACTCGAAGCCGGGTTTCCTGCTTTACGTGAGCTTCACCTCAACCTCTTCGGCTATCTGAACACAGTTCAGAGGCAGACCCGAACTTCCATGTCTTCTACTCTTAATGCTTGCACAATCTATGTGATACCCACATAAAGAGACTTATTTAGTTTTCAAAAAAATGGCTCTGAGCACTATGCGACTTAACTTCTGAGGTCATCAGTCGCCTAGAACTTAGAACTAATTAAACCTAACTAATCTAAGGACATCACTCACATCCATGCCCGAGGCAGGATTCGAACCTGCGACCGTAGCAGTCGCTCGGTTCCAGACTGAAGCACCTGGAACCGCACGGCCACTCCGACCGGCATTTAGTTTTCTCGTCAGACTGCCTTGACTAAATAAGTTTCTCCCTGTTCGGAAATCACATAATTGTGTGAGCACAATGTGTAGCAACACTGGGACGTAGGGAAGTTTGGGTCTGTCTGTAAAGCGTGTTCATATAGTCAAAGATGTTAAGATGACAGCTGAGGTAAAGCGGAAAATACGAGTCAGAGTTCCGGTCCAACACAAATTTTCATTAGTTTCCAGCAAATCATAGAGCTTTGGTAGTACCGTACACGCAGTTTATGAAGACACTGAAAAATCGTCAGCAATGTCTGCACTCAAGTGCGAATGAATACTTGGAACAATTATCAATTACTCTGCTGGTAAACCTCTTATGTTATTTGATTTACAAACAGCTAAACAAACCTCAACGTACTCAAACAGTTTTCTCTTTACATATTCTGATCATCACTAAACTGACACACAATATTTTTAGCGCAACGCAGTCTGACTTTCAATAATCTCTACAAAAGAATGGCCCTGACTAACAATAACCTATACCTTTCATGAATCACTTACCTCACAGAAATCTTCGTTACTCGAACTACTGAAATACAGCGAGCGCCAATACTGCCAGCTAAATTAAAAATTCTAACTACTGAAGGCACTAACTACTGATAGGCATAGTTAGCAAATAAAAGATTTTGATAGAGAACAAACGACGTATTTACCTTAATAATGTTCAAAAGTCATCATATATATCAATTCATGTCATCCATCTTTACAAATTTCGTTTTTCTGGCGCACACACGTCCAGATCGTCCGCTTATAGTGACCTCTCAAAACTCTGTTATCTCTCTCTCCACATCCACCACTGCTGGCGGCTCACCTCCAACTGCCCAACGATATGCGCTGTTCACATCCAACTGCCCAACACTACACAACCGGATATTCCAACAATGAGTCCACCAGCCACAGACTGCACACAGCACCCTCAGTGGTTTTCATACATCGCGCTACGTGGCGTTACCAACATAAAAACCTAAACAGCTTACTTACAATTGCACTAATATATTATTCTGTGGGCTGACCCTGTAATCGGAAATAAACAAATTTTAGCCCCTCCAAAATCATGAATACGAAATTCATTAACTTCGAAATTAAACAAGAAGTACAATTAATTCAGTTTATTACCATAAGGTGCACACTAAAACTTCTGACAAACATTTACGGTATCAAACCGTATCATCTAGATAAAGGCTTCAGGGTCTGATTGTAATAAGTATATTCAAATGTAAAACAATAATATTCATGAAGTTGTACTGTGACTGCTAAAATGTGAATATTGAAAGGTTTTACGTCCCGTCGACATCGAGATCGAGATCATTAAAGACGGAGCACAAGCTCAGATGGTGCCAAGGATAGGAAATCGGCCGCGCCCTTTCAAAGGATGCATACTGACATTCGCCTCGAGCGGTTTAGCGAAATCTCGGAGAACCTGAGTCTGGAAGGCTGGACGCGGGTTCGAACCGTCGTCCTCCAGAATGTGAGTCAATTGTGCCAATTAATAGGTAGATAGCGCTGTAAAAGGATACGTGTTTGCATTTGAGGTTGGAATTGAAAGCATATCTGTCATAAAAATCTGCAGGCAAGTCTTCAGAGTGAAGCTTGAAAATAACTACGATTCGTCTCGCTGTGACAGCTATATAACACCACATTAATCTAAATGTGAAGGTTGAAGTGGTACAAAATCAGTTACGGATTTTGCACCAACAACTTGTGTCTGTGTAACTCAGCCTAAAATATTTCCAATCCCCTCTGTTCTTCAGTTCGAAGAGGCACCCGGCTGCTTGGCTGGTGAGGCACGGGGAAGTGTCCCCAAAGGGAGAGTGATTTTGTTCCGTCTGCTTCTGAAAAGTAAGACATAGGTTTCCACATCTTCGATATTTACGTGATTTTGATTGGTTGCACTATAGATATTCTGTTCCATGACCAGTAAAAAGATACCTTACAAGAAGCTGGTCCACCCCTTACTGATTTCAGGTGGTTAGCCAGGGTAGACTCTACATCTACATCTACATCTACATTTATACTCCGCAAGCCACCCAACGGTGTGTGGCGGAGGGCACGTCACGTTCCAGTCGCGTATGGTTCGCGGGAAGAACGACTGCCGGAAAGCCTCCGTGCGCGCTCGAATCTCTCTAATTTTACATTCGTGATCTCCTCGGGAGGTATCAGTAGGGGGAAGCAATATATTCGATACCCCATCCGGAAACGCACCCTCTCGACACCTGGACAGCAAGCTACACCGCGATGCAGAGCGCCTTTGCAGAGTCTGCCACTTGAGTTTGTTAAACATCTCCGTAACGCTATCACGCTTACCAAATACCCCTGTGACGAAACGCGCCGCTCTTCTTTGGATCTTCTCTATCTCCTCCGTCAACCAGACCTGGTACGGATCCCACACTGATGAGCAATACTCAAGTATAGGCCGAACGAGTGTTTTGTAAGCCACCTCCTTTGTTGATGGACTACATTTTCTAAGCACTCTCCCAATGAATCTCAACCTGGTACCCGCCTTACCAACAATTAATTTTATATGATCATTCCACTTCAAATCGTTCCGCACGCATACTCCCAGATATTTTACAGAAGTAACTGCTACCAGTGTTTGTTCCTCTATCATATAATCATACAATAAAGGATCCTTCTTTCTATGTATTCGCAATACATTATATTTGTCTGTGTTAAGGGTCAGTTGCCACTCCCTGCACCAAGTGCCTATCCGCTGAGATCTTCCTGCATTTCGCTGCAATTTTCTAATGCTGCAACTTCTCTGCATACTACAGCATCATCCGCGAAAAGCCGCATGGAACTTCCGACACTATCTACTAGGTCATTTATACATATTGTGAAAAGCAATAGACCCATAACACTCCCCTGTGGCACGCCAGAGGTTACCTTAACGTCTGTAGACGTCTCTCCATTGAGAACAACATGCTGTGTTCTGTTTGCTAAAAACTCTTCAATCCAGCCACACAGCTGGTCTGATATTCCGTAGGCTCTTACTTTGTTTATCAGGCGACAATGTGGAACTGTATCGAACGCCTTCCGGAAGTCAAGGAAAATAGCATCTACCTGGGAGCCTGTATCTAATATTTTCTGGGTCTCATGAACAAATAAAGCGAGTTGGGTCTCACACGATCGCTATTTCCGGAATCCATGTTGATTCCTACAGAGTAGATTCTGGGTTTCCAGGAATGACATGCTACGCGAGCAAAAAACATGTTCTACAATTCTATAACAGATGGATGTCAGAGATATAGGCCTATAGTTTTGCGCTTCTGCTCGACGACCCTTCTTCAGGACTGGGACTACCTGTGCTCTTTTCCAATCATTTGGAACCTTCCGTTCCTTCTAGAGACTTGCGGTACACGGCTGTTAGAAGGGGGGCAAGCTCTTTCGCGTGCTCTGTGTAGAATCGAATGGGTATCCCGTCGGGTCCTGTGGACTTTCCTCTGTTGAGTGATTCCAGTTGCTTTTCTATTCCTTGGACACTTAACTGCTAAGAAAAAGATTCTATACGTTGTGCCGTTTATAATTAGCACTGAAGTTAGCCAATGAGGCAACTGCGCGCAAATTGAAACGGTCCGCCAGAGCCGGTGTCGCCAAACGCGTTCTTCCTTTTGTTTCCTAACACGGAACAAGAGAGCGATGCAAAAATTGGACGTGGGACGGTAGAAGGGATCGAACCCGAGCCAAAGGCTGAGCAATCTAGTGCGCTGTCATCTACGCGCCGAGAACAGCCGACGCTCCGTAACTGTATCTCGCGGGCCGCTTGAATCTGCGCGCTCAACGGCCTGATTGGTTAATTTAGTCATAATTAACTCGGAAATGGTGCAACTTATTGTCTTCTTAAGAATTATTTCTCAGTACATACTATCGTGCAACACCCTTACAAGTTTTTCAGGCTCTTTCTGACCATCTTGTATATTTGTATATTTATGGCGCGTCTTGGTGTAAAATAACTCAACTTTTCAATCGACATGTAGGAAGATTTCATGTCACGACACGCTTGGTCATACGGAATAATTTTATTGGAGGTGGCTGGGTACATAGAGAAGCATACCTTTTTCTTCCCTGGTAAATTTCTGCGCGACCGAGGTACTCGGCACCAGGTGATCTTCCGCTCTCTGCTTGCGGGTGGTTTGACGTGGCTCTTCTTCAGCAGCAGCCGGATCATCAGCATTGATAACGCGAATACGTCAGTACTTTCTGTAGCGGTACAGGAGGAAAACCCCTGACAGAAAGGACGCCTCCGGCTGTGTACGGGACCGGAAATCGCCAACCAGCGTGACTAACCGAGGTGTCGAAAGGTGAGAGCAGTGGCTAAAGAGTATCTTTACAGAGCCAATAGACAGCAGAGTAACAGCAAATCTTTTATAGACGGAACGAAATACACTTACTTTGTTTTTAACTTAAAAATATGACAGAACGGATGCCAAGGGTGGCAATGAATCTTGATGACCTACGGACTACCGTCAACGGAAAATTGCTCTTTCTTTTACGAGCAAGCGAGATCGTGCAGTGTGCATAAGGGACTGAACTCCTGTCCGGGAATTCAAATCTTAGTGTTGTGACCCTTATTTTGGCTCTTCGTGATGTCGTCAATGACTTGCAAGTGTAAGCTCGAATTGTGGTTTGATCAAGATGCGTTTCTTTCCCGTCATTGAAAAGTCACGTTTATTTCGGTAAAACTTACACTCTAAGTGTAGATGAAATCGCCGGCCGCGGTGGCCGTGCGGTTCTAGGTGCTGCAGTCTGGAACCGCGTGACCGCTACGGTCGCAGGTTCGAATCCTGCCTCGGGCATGGATGTGTGTGATGTCCTTAGGTTAGTTAGGTTTAAGTAGTTGTAAGTTCTAGGTGACTGATGACCTCAGATAGTGCTCAGAGCCATTTGAACCATTTTTTGAAAGGCATAATTTCTTTCGAGGTTCCAGGAGAGAGGGGTGTGAGGAAAGACACCTGCATTCAACACAACATGAATTCTAGAATCCAGCATTTGAACTGCTCGCCAAACAACCACGGCATCAGACATCAAATGAATTCACAGAAGCGCCGGCCGTGGTGGCCAAGCGGTTAAAGGCGCTACAGTCTGGAACCGCGCGGCCGCTACGGTCGCAGGTTCGAATCCTGCCTCGGGCATGGATGTGTGTGATGTCCTTAGGTTAGTTAGGTTTAAGTAGTTCTAAGTTCTAGGGGACTGATGACCTTAGAAGTTAAGTCCCATAGTGCTCAGAGCCAATTCACAGAAGCGTTGCTACGATCGTAACGGCTATGTATAACCTATTCGAAAGCGTAACAGATATGCTAACGGTATTTCAGAATAAAAACTATGTCCGGTTGATTATGCTCTCTCAGGTTTGATCGGCGTGAATGATTACGATGTGTTCTCGGATATACATCCGATTCATCAACTCGACTGAACACTCGGTAACACACCATTAATCCGGACACATTTAGACAGCCGGTGTTCTAGGAAGAGTGACCAATAGTAGTGCTCGCTGCATTATACATCTCGCGTAGGGTTGATGAGAATAAGATAAGCGAGGTTAGGGAGCGTAAAGAGGCATGCGGGTAGTCATTTTTCCCCCGCTCCATACCAGATAGAATAGGACTGAAAACCGTTAATACTAAGTAGTCTATCCCACACACTGTAAAGTGGATGCACAGAGCGTCTAGAAAAAAGGTTCCAATATTTACAGAGGATGGTGCATGCAACAAGGGAAGAAAAAACTTGCTATAAACATTGGTCGTAACTCATATCTTTGGAGCTACGGTCTACCACCACTACTGCCAATGATCACAACGTCTGTCAACTAGTCTTCACAACATGTGGTCGCTGTGAACAGGGTACTAAACGTCTTTGCAGGTGGTGTACAGCGTCTTGGATATGTGGCAGTCTGAAGGTTGCATGCCTGTAGCTGCTTCCAGTTGCTTGTACGCAGCGGAAGACTATATCTGTCACCTGCTGTATTGAATACTAGGCGTCCAACCAGTACATCCAGTGACGGACACGGAAACAAATTACAGCAATGTTCTGCCATAAGAACGCTACGGATACACATTGTAGCACGCAGTGTTCTTGTGCTGGTGCGTGCTTCATACCAATGCAGACACACTGTGCTGCATAAACGTCTAGTATGTACCCTGTTTCTTCATTTGTTTAGTGCCAAAGTGCTTGATGTGCAAGATGCTCCTCATACGCCTGCAGACAATAACTCCGAAGATATGAGGTTTACGACCAATGTTTATAGGAACTTCTGCCTTTCCTTGATGCATACTACAACCTCTAAATATTGGAACCACCAGACAGGGTGTAACGGGTGCAAGAGCAGATATTTCTATTGGTGACTGAGAACGATGTACTGAATAACATTCCATTAGCATTTGCTTCATTTGCAGATTAATAATTGTAGCTATTAGGAGTAGTCCGTTTTTAGGTTGGCTATTACCTCCAAGTACATGTGGCAAGAGCTAGCCATTAACGCTTATTTTTCCCAGAGCAGCAGTTGAAGTGCTGAAGAGTGGACACGTGGACGTAAAACGGGTAGTCTACATTGACATATTTAGTTCACTTAGTGGTGCAACTACTACCGTGCAGAAAAGATCAGGTAGTAAAGTTTGTGACATGTTTGTGGGAAGAATATATGAAGAATCATTCCCAACTCGCGCGCTGTTGTAGATATTCGTTCTTTTCAGCCAAAAATCCCAGCAGATTGGAAGCGGAGCAGAGGAAATGCCAATTGGTAATGTATAAGAGGGGATTTCCAGTTCCAGCATTCTCCTGATGACCTCCTGAAAACTAGGGGATTCGAAATATTGGAAATACTTTATTTCCGGGGCAGTGTTGTCCATAGTTCCAGACAAAATTTAAAATTTTGTGTTCGTGTTTGTTTATACGTTTGTTTACGTACAAGGGCTAAGCAAATGAAAAAATGGGAAAAAAGTGAGTAATTATTTTAAAAATAATCGCCGTAACTGTGAATACATTTGTCCGACTGTGAGACAAGATGGTCAGTGCCTTCATGGACAATTGTTTGCGATTCCTTCCAAAACCATGATTGTACCCAGACATACATCTCTACATCCAAAGCAAATGGACGATCATGAATTTCTTTCTTCAGAGTACCTGGTTTCCCATTTCTAGGAACAGTAACTGTACTTATATGTTCCTACTTAGTACATTACTGGACCTCGATACAAATTATTTGCTTCGATTTGTGAAACTATTTATTTGTAGCACTTTGCAGTATGTGAAGTTACCTGAAAATCGTAGGAGATAATTTTCCCCGAACTTCAGTATTAAAAACAATAAAAATTGAATTTTTAAAAAATGGCTCTGAACACTATGGGACTTAACTTCTGAGGTCATCAGTCCCCTATAACTTAGAACTACTTAAACCTAACTAACCTAAGGACATCACAAACACCCATGCCCGAAGCAGGATTCGAACCTGCGACCGTAGCGGTCGCACGGTTCCAAACTGTAGCGCCTAGAACCGCTGGGCCACTCCGGCCGGCAAATAGAATGTGAGATGACGTGTAAGTTCCAAGTAGTTGAACTATAGCCAAGCTGGGGAAATTTTCCGAGAGAACGACTAAGACCCGTATCATTTCTTGACATACAAATGGTCCTTCAGAGTTATTAAAAAAAATTAATTCCTCGAAGACAGTATACATTTGGTAATCCCATAGTTCAGGATTATTATCTCAGTAAGCGACAAACAACGGTTGCCAGGAAATGCCAACAGACGTGGCTATTTCTCAAGCAACTGGGCAATTCCTTGAGATATTTAGAGCAGTGCTGTTATCTCAAGAAGTAACGAACAACCGTTGTTGGCAACAGCCCACGACCGAGTCTTATCTCTCTCTCATGAAACATAAAAATGCATTTTCTGATAGTAACAGTCCCATCCTCAGATGAGTGAATTTGGGTAATCCCATGTACCGTGGAATATCGCCTCGGCGCAAGCTACGTACACTAGACTGTGAGAAAATTCACAGCGAAGAAGAGCTATATGAAAAAATAGGTCTTTTTTCAGTGATTGTAACCACTTCTTAACAAAGAAATAAACAGCTGACAAGATGCATGAGAAATCTACGGATGCCTTGAAATGGTATCGCGCGCTAAGATAAACATCTGAAAAACAACGGTTGCTTGCAACATATCACCAACTGCCATTACTGACGTGTTTCTCCGAAAGAGATTATAATCACTTTCTTCTGATCGGAACACATGCCTATTGAGAGATTACCAGGCGCGCTCTGTAAAGGTGACCCCACCCTGGGACGTGCCGAAGCGAATTCCTAGCTGCGGTGGAGAAACGCATTGACGCGCGAGCAGAAACTCTTTGGCAGGAGAGCGACCAGAAATAGCTTGTCTCCGTCACAGCTTATCACCGGTTATCGACATTTCCGGCTCCACCGTCCGAGCAAACTCGCCATGTCCACAGGCGAGAAGGCCTTTTATCTGCGTCCGCAGTTTCCTGGAAGCAGTCCGCGAATCAAGTGCGCAGGATGTGCAGTACACAGTTCTGACAAATAATATAAACACCTAATAAACGTGGCCAAATTAGATCTCCAGTATTTCCAGAATCCTCAAATGTATCGATGCTTACAGATCCAGAACAACTTACAGGAACATTATCTACGATTGCTCCCTATCAAATTTTTATCCTCCAATCCAGGGCGCAGTGGCTTGGGAATATACAATTTCGGATGCTGTGGAGAAAAAGGAAGATGTTATTTCATCCTTACGTCCATTACACCAGTATTGGGCGTTTCCAGCAAAATGGGTCAGGGAAACATCATTGTGGTACACCGTGCCACAGAATGAACAATGTCACCTGAAATCATCAGTCACATTTACTTCCAGTGTACTGAAGTGTTACCTTCCTCTGCTGTCTCTGAAATAGTGAATGTTTTCAGAGAGACCGTACAACTGAAGTGAATTAAATTAAATGGCAAACAACAACCGCCACGACAGAGCAACACTTCGTTTGATGTGATAAGTGATCCTGTTATGGCGCGGGATTCGTGCTTCGAAAAGAAAGCACACATGTTCAGTGCAGAGTGCTATTTGAGAATGCTAGAACTTTTCTCACCATCGATTAAAAATAGTACTGCGGGACCTGTGTCATTTGGTAGCGAAGGTTGACGATATTTCTTTGGAGACCAGTGACCGAATCATTCTAGCGTAGTTTGTACAAATATTACTGCAAGATACCTTAAATGACCGGTAATGTATCTCAGGACCGCTTGGGATTTTTTATCAAAGGCAAATTAATGACCAAGCATGGCTGGTCCCGGCGGAGGTTCGAGTCCTCCCTGGGGCATGGGTGTGTGTGTTTGTCCTTCTCCCAATAGTTCGTTGCCGACTTCGCTGTCTCAGCCGCTGAACATTCTGAAAAATAGTTAATGAAACATATGCTTGTCAAAATTCATGGTAAGCAAAGTATTCTATAAATTGTCACAGTAGACCTGCTCTCTCTCTCTCTCTCTCTCCCTCTCTCTCTCTCTCTCTCTCTCTCTCTCACTCACACACACACACACACACACACACACACACACAAATTATAATAATAAATGAAAAGCACCAGTTTGCTTTTGTTCTACAATATTATTTTTATTGCTAACCGGTTTTCGGCTTACAAGGCCATCTTCAGACATTTACTGAGTATTATCACCAAAGAAGTTAAATGTTAGCAGACAACATTGGAAGAGAAGTAACATATCTAGAGTGAAGTAGAAACATACAGTGAATAACATCTTTGCAGTGAAATAGTAAAAACAGAACAGTACATAAATAACAATGGAGTTGACAGGAAAACCTTTAGAACAAAATAGGAATAGCATGCCTACATAACAGTTTCTATTAATAAGCAAAACTAATAAAATAAGATAAAATTAGTACTAGACAAGGCTGCATCAAGAGGTATGAAACATGGAGAGTGATACACAACCAATTAAAAAAGAAGAGACAGTTGTCAATGTAAATACAGAATACACGAGGAACTTAAGCAATATCAATAAGATAAACAGAAATTAGTAAATGCAGGAAAATTGAGGTGTTTGAGGGAACCTACCGTTTGAGAGTGTGGTGGTACTGCATTTTAACATTACCATTATAATCAAAGCAGTGGCTGTATACCAGTTTACATTAAATAAATGAGCAAAGTAAAATATGAACAGTATTTGATGAGACAACTACAAGGGGAGTTAAACATGGACAGTAATACAAGTTAAAAGCAAACCCTTAACTATTGAAATTACAGCATATGTGGAATACAAAGACAACTGCAACAAATAAAACAACATAATGACTACAGGAAAACGGGAATATGTAGGAAGAGAGAGTGTGGGAAGTAATGAACAACAAAGATGATAATATGAAGTTTAGGAGAAGGGAAGTGTTGAGTTGTGTCTGGTCATTTAGGATGAGATCTGGACTGTGAGCAAGATGTTTGTTAATTTCCAGGGCTTCCAGCAGGTTGAGTTTATGGCCTTTATTTGCTAAGTGAAGTACATGGGACACTGGCTGTTAGTTGTGACCCTCATTCAGTACATGCTCAGCAAATGCAGAGTCTGAATTCTGCAACCTCCAGCTGCGTTCATGTTCAGCCAGCCTAGTTGATATGTCTCTGCCTGACTGACCAATGTAAAATTTGTCACAATCAGAACAGGTGATTTTGTATACCCCACTGTTGGCTAATAACTGGATCTTGTCTTTGCTATTAGAAACACACTGGGCTGTAGTGTTCCTGGCATAGTAGGAAACCCTATACTTGCAGGATTTCAGTGCTTTGGCTACAGTCTGTGATACCTGACCTAGAAATGGTAGAGTACACCATTTCTTGCAGACAGTGGATGGGGAAGCAGGTGGGGCATAGAGGAGGGGTATAATTTTCCGTTTTTGTTTCCTGTGGAAGATGTGGTCAATAAGAATTGGATTGTAGCCATTGGCTGAGGCAATAAATTTTATTGTATCTAACTCTGCTTTAAAATCATCTCTGGACATGGGGATAGATATGAGACGGTGTACCATTGAGTGGAAAGCTGCATGTTTGTGAGCTACGGGGTGTTGTGAGCAAGAAGGTATTACTGTGTCTGTAGTTGTTTTTCTGTAAATTTTGAAACAACGTGTGTGTGTACTGATGTCAGTGGTGAGATATAAGAAGTTTATGGATTTGTTGCCAATTTCCATAGTGAACTGGATATTTTTATGTTGACTGTTTAGGTTTTGAACACCCACAGTAATGGTTATAACAAGGGCTCGCACAAAAATCAGTATTGGGTCCATTACTTTTCTAATTATTTGTTAATGATGTGTCGACTGTTACCTCCCATTGCAAATATCATTTATACGCTGATGACTTCAGTTAACCTAAGCCCTAGCGCAACAGATAGCCGCACAGCTATCCAGACTTACTTACTTTATCAGAATGGGCGCAGAACACAGGTTTTAAACTTAATCCATCTAAAACGAAGCAATAATAGTCGCTCACAAAAGACGTATTACTCGTCAGTTCAGAGAACCTCTTCCATCCTTAATCTTAAACAGCACAGAAATTACCTTTTCTTTTCTGCAAAGAATACGGGTATAAGTCTGGACCATCATCTAGACTGGACGCGGTACATAACTGCAGTCCGTAAGAAGGTGTCAGCATGACTTTATTCACTACAGAAAAAGAGTCCTCTCGAGCTTTTTCCTTTTATAAAAAAATATTTTATGTCATTAATACTCTCAGTCCTTGATTATGGTGATCCTAGTCTCCAAATACTGTCGTATAAGAGCTCACAGCGGCTAGAAATGGCGATGAATGCTTGCGTCCGATACATTTGTTATGTACGCTATTTCGACCATATCACTCCTGCCTACGAACAATTGTCATGGCTACGTGCCGATAAACATAGAGATTACCATACCCTGTGTTTTCTGTGCCGTCTTCTCAATTATTGCACTTCTTTCGATTTTTCTTGAACCCATTACACTACTCTCTGAACAATACGGCAGAAATATTCATTCCCAACAAAGTAAAATCCTGTCCGTACCACTACACAATACTACAATGCTCTCTGAATCATTTTCTGTATCTAGAAACGGACTTTGGAACAGTCTTCTTCAAAATATTAAAGAATCTGAAATCTTTCAGACTTTAAAAGACAGCTAATGGCTCACCTTCTATCACAGTGGCTATCACTTCTTGCAGCTCACTCTCGTCAACGCTCCCTCCCCCACCACTATGCCTCCCCTTGTCTACAAAGTTTCTATTGAAATTCTCTTCTATGCTAGAAACTGCTGTCACTTTCGTTTCAATCCTCTCCTCTTTCATTATGCGTTCCACTTCTTCTAATGGTAAACAAGGCTTCAAAAGTGCTAAACCAATCAATATGATTCTTAATGTCCCTACTTTATTGTTATTATTATTATTGAAAATTTTTACTTTTGTTAATAATACAAATTATTATTATCGAGTTTTTTACAAAATAATTAATTAATACCATTTTTAATTCCTCCATTATTTTATTATCATTAATAGTGTTAGTATTATTGTTATTATTGTTGCAAATTATTAATTTTATTATAACCTGCAAATTATTAATTTTATTATAGCTTGCAAATTATTAATATTATTGCGAGTGTTATATAGTATTTTTTCTATGTGCTATATCTGGTCAGATGTGAGAGGTGGTCTCAAGATCTTAATCTGATCAGGCTAAACAAGTAATAAATAGATAAACGAACAAGTAAATAACGCCTTGGAAGACTGCTCTTTGATACTGATGAAGCAGTGCAGGCGGAGGTGAGGTTGTGGCTCTCTTTGAGGGAAACGGGTTCGTTGCCAGGGCGACTATATTGAGAAATAAGTATGCGGACATAAAGAATAACGGAGTAGAATGTTAGTAAAGTTCGCCTTATTTAAGAATTTTTAAGATTTTCCACATAAAAAACTCGGAGGCATTACTTTTCAGCAGGTCCTCACACTTATTCCCGCATACATTTGCCCCTGCAGGATGCACAGTGCCGAGGCCCCGCTCAACGAGCTGTCAGTGATTATAGAATGAAACTAACTTTGTAGCAGATGTCCTGGGAGACAAGTAATAATGACTGACTAGTCTAGGACACTAGATTCGTCTCATGCAGTTGACTGTTGTCTCCATAAAATTTTCCGCCAGTCTTCGAGATACAAGTTTTTCGTCTCTTCCCTAAACAGCTTGAGGAAAGTGCCATAAGTTCTTGCAAAAAAGATCTGATCCGAATTCCTTCCCTACCTGATCCCAATCTGAGCTTGTCTTTCGCATCTAATGGCCCCACTGTCGGGAACAAGTTAAACTCCACTCTCCCTTCATTCAGAGTAATGTTCTGGTCGCAGCAGGCGTATAATAAGCACTTACACCGTGTTATCAGTGCTAAACCTCTGTCCCAACACTGATCTCCAATTGCTTAGGTACTTAATCACCAAATGACGTCATGCGGCAGGGAAAACGACAGCAAGAGCTCAGAAACAAATACATCATAAGCTGATAAACAATCTTCAATAGTCGTTCCAGTGAAATACTACTGTACGTCAAATCTCTTTCTTAATGAATTCAATGTGCTGCATGTCACGTACAGTCTTTTTTTACTTCTACGTTTCCTGAAAAATATACAGAATTAGCAGGAGTACCTGGTACCGACCTGATTAAAGGACACCAGAAATGGTGCGCGTTGCAAGAAACTAGCGTATTGCCACTTACCTATCGCAGAAGGAACAGTTGTTCACTAAATTCTGCCTCAATAAAATACGCAAAAAATTTAAATAAATCAAAAGAAATACTCATTGAAGTACTCACGTAATCTAATTTCACGGCGCCATTTGTAGAATACGTGTTCCAACATTGACATACCTTGTCCTGAAGTAGAAATTTTGTTTTACACAGTTTACAATGCAGTTCGGAAAATATTTGCCATTATGGTACAAATGATTTTGAACAGTTATATTATTACATTTTCTACATCAAGAGATTTTTTCTAAACTAATGTCGCTCCATCCCAAACCAATATTCAGGTTGTAGGCCCCAGTGCCGAAACGTTGGAAAGACTTTTTTTATCATGCTATTTTTTTTCCTCTTCGAAGTGGCGTTTATCATGTTCAGAAAGGTGTAGCATGGTCAGTGTTTTTTTTTTTTGTTTATATCCAAACTGTCCCATTTCTCTGCAGCCAACAAAATCACTGCTCTGTGCCACGTGCTCTGTCTAGTGTAGAGTTCTGACACTTCATTGTCGCTACGTAGGAATTGGTTAGACTTCTAGGCGGTCTGACGTTTAGTTTTGTGCGGTTTTTTGATTGCGTGTAATATGGTCATGTTTGAAGAAGAAATACAAGACATATCAAGCAGACATACTAGAAAGAGGCCACTTAATCCGTCAGAATGGAAGAGATGTAAATTGTGGATACTGGTGGTGACGGTAGTCAGCGAGCACTGGTTAGTAAACACGACGGACGCGTTGCCAAACTGAGAAATCGCTGCGAGAAGATCAGCAACGCTTTCATGGACTGCTTTACGATCAACAACCTAATTGTGAACATTAACAGTTTCATTATCAGTGGTGAAGGCGATTTAACTTTCGACTATGGACAACGTTTGTTCTGGAAACCATTACGAACGGCCCCTAAAAACAGGAGGTTTCTTATAATTATTTATTTTACTTTTCTTGTATGAGTGTTGCTTTTTGACCAGCGCTCCAGGATCCATATGACTTTTCATTATAATTTTACCCACCCACCAGTGTCGTTCAGGTTTCTCTGCGTCAACTAAATTCAAGAGCGATAGAGTACTGCCCCTAGAAATTGTTCAAAAGGCTCTAAACACTGTGGGACTTTACATCTGAGGTCATCAGTCCCCTAGACTTAGAACTACTTAAACCTAACTAACCTGAGGACATCACACACATCCATACCCGAGGCAGGATTCGAACCTGCGACCGTAGCAGCAGCGCGGTTCCGGACTGAAACGCCTAGAACCGCTCTGTCACAGGGGCCGGCTACTACCCCTAGAAGAGAGGCCTTTTTATGATTGGGGCGCTTATGACCTCAATGGTTTGCGGCGGGGCAGAAAAATATAAAAGACACGCGATAATTACTAGTGAAAACTTTCGGTGAAATGCTTTGTGCCTTCAAGCTGTGGGGTAATAACAAATACGTTGAGCTATCTTTGGCAGTTAACATATGGACTTTGGAAGGATGGATGATGTGAATCAGTTTTTCAGTAAATTGGAAATACCTGATGGATGTTACGGTAAATCGTTTCTGTTTTCAGTCCAAGTAAATACTGTTCCATCTAAATTTACTCTTTGTACGAAATTTTTCACTTTCATGCTTCATTTTCAGCCTATTTTTCTTAAGCCCAATAAATTACGAAGTGCTTGACGTGATGAGAACTTTTCTTTTTTACTGTAAACGACAGCCGGCCGTGGTGGCCGAGCGGTTCTAGGCGCCTCAATCCGGAACCGCGCGACTGCTACGGTCGCAGGTTCGAATCCTGCCTCGGGCATGGATGTGTGTGACGTCCTTAGGTTAGTTAGGTTTAAGTAGTTCTAAGTTCTGTGGGACTGATGACCTCAGATTTGCTTGTTTTTAATTACAATGCACAGAGAAATAAATATAGGGCCAAGTTCCAGAAAGCAGGCTACACTAATGTAAATTAAAAATATTATTTCTATTTTGTTTTTCCTAACAATGTTCATATCTTTGAGGTGTGACACTTCGAAAATATACTCGATTTCCGACGTGGATTACAAACAGTGACGTTGTTCTCGGAAAGGGCGGAAATGGCTACGTGTCTCTTGGAGCTGAAACGGAAGCACCTGACTCAGTCAACACCACCGTTCAAAGTACGACACAGAAACCCTGTCCGGATTAAGCAGATGGTATTACGCCCATCCTGTGGACACTCATCAGTCATTCAGGTGGCACTCTTAATGGGCGGGAAGTGACGCTAATCAATGCTCAAACAGCGACCGGTCTGCTCGATCTGGAACGGCACAGCAGGGAAGCACGTCATCGATCCACGCAATCGGAAGACGCGAACTACAGCAGTTATTATATCCGTTTTAGCCCACTACAGCACCACCAGAGTAACCAGTAGCTTGGATTACAAAACATTTTCACATCCTCCAAACCATGTGGTGTTAGCGCCGAGCTGTCATCTATAACTAGATCCACCAAAAGAGATCGGAGATTCGGCGCAGACGCTAATGCTGTGTTGCAGCCTACTTCTGGGAGACAGACGCTTCATCGCAGCTGTGTGGATACTTGTCAGCGTCACAATACAGTGTTGTTTTATTCCAAGGCTGGCTGTGGTGGAAGGATGAGACTGATATTAGGATGAACAGTGTCTGATTTTACTAACTGAAAATTACCAATTCTTTTCAGTTTTCTCGTGCCGTGGTAAATTAATCTGCTAGTTTTAATATTGAAACTTCCTCACATGTTCGAGTCTCGGTCCGGGACACTCTTTTAATCTGCCAGGATGTTTCATATCAGCGCACACTCCGCTGCAGAGTGAACATTTCTTTCTAGTTTTAATATTGTTATGCTAGACAGAAAACAGATGCAAACACTAGGATAATGCTAGTTGATAAACGTCGTCAATACGTTGCAGCCAGTCAGGGTGTGGTTCCTGGAAGACTTTCCAAGCTCGTTTAGGGGAAAGCCCGTCTAAGTTTCCCCTTGCTGTGTGACGTATGTGGTGCATGAAAGATACAGCACGAATTGTTCATCATTTTGATTTTGTAGCTCTTGACGTAGCCGTGTTTGCGTACAAAGTTACTGGCTATCAGATGCACATGTAATGTACACAACTATTTTTTTAAATAAACTAAAACATGTTCAGCACCTTTGCGTCATCGTCAGTGTGTACTATTTATTTAGTCCTGTACAAAGTAAACATGTTTTAAGTGATAATTATTCTAACGAAATTGCCTTTATTTTTGTACATTGTTGGGTAATGTAGTGAGCATAAGCCATCAATGTAGCAAAATTAAGGCAACGATAACAATAGACAAAAACAGTTTTTACGTCTAATTTCGTTAGAATAATTATTACTTAAAACAAGTTTACGTCATACAGAAATGAATAAAGAGTACCCGCTGACGACGGCACAGAGGTTTTGAATCGTGTTTTGTTGAAGTTTTCCCGTCTGATCGAATATACCATCTTTGTGCGTGCATTCGTTGTAATATTAATTCCTGTTCTGATGTTTCGACTGTCAGTCTTACTGCCACAAAAGATGTGTCACCTGCACGATTTTTAACTCACTTAACACGATAAATATTGTGCAGTAAACGCGCATAAGATAACTGGTGGACATGACACTGTTGGTAACAAGAGCGTCAATCACGGATTAAACAGTATGCGTCTAAGAGTAAATAAAGCAAGCGCAGAATCAGCAAATCCACACTGGTTACAAAGTATGTGGTTTATTATTAGTGAAAGCATATGTTGGAATCCCAGGCTGTGAAGACTCGGAGCTACTTTTTTTTTGTGAGCGCAAACATCAAATGATGGGTTTCCGAGATTTGTTGAGCGGAAAACCTTTGACTCGGATGAGCAGTTTGTCTGCTAGTTGTATTTCCACCGCTTCCTTGACTACTGAATCCCAGCAGGATGAAGCTCTTTGGGTTTATATAACAAACAGTTTTTTGCACTACAAGTGGACCTGAAATCCACTAAAAGAAGTGCGTAATAGGGATTATACAAGAATCCTTCCCCACTATGAAAATGATCTGGTGTTGCAGTAGATAAAGAAGCAAGCAAAATAGCCAAGTAGGTGTCTCCAAATTCCTTAATCCTGTGGTCGAGCACGAGAAACGACCTTCTACCTGAAGATCAATTTCTTGCTGCCGTTCTGATTCTAGTTACCACGATACTAACTCATCCATACTTGAGAGGTGCACTGTTACTCTTAGCGAGGAGAAGGTCCCACTGTGAGCCAAGCCCCGATGTGGATGACCCTACCCTCCATGGTTTCCCAGCGAACAATGCCGTATCACTTTAATCTGTTTTATTTAAGAGCCTCACACAGAAAACTCAGTCCAGCATAATTAAAGCATCCAGCGAACATAACAGGCAGTTCCGAGCTTGCACCATCCTTCGTCTAAAGTTCTCCCAAATAGTGTCATGAAGTGCTGGTGTGCTTTCGGGTGCTCTGCGGAGTTGTTGCTTCCATTTCACGCACAATATTTCGACGACCAACCCAGGCATCGTCTTCACGTGCTGCGAATTTTGCTGTTACGTGTACTCACTGCCTGGACTCCAACCATACGAACAAAACTCGCAGCACCTGGAGATAACGGCTGGGTCGGTAGTTGAAACACACTGAGGCGACAAAAGTGATGGGATAGCGATATGCGCTTGTACAGATGGCGGTAGTATCGCGTACACAAGGTATAAAAGAGCAGTGCATTGGTGGAGCTGTCATTTGTACTCAGATGGTTCATGTGAAAAGGTTTCCGACGTTATTATGGCTTCGCGACAAGAATTAATAGACTTTGAAAGCGGGATGGTAGTTGGAGCTAGACGCATGGGACATTCCATTTGGATAACCATAATAGAATTCAACTTATCTTAAAAGAAATATTAAGGAAAGGCAAACCTACGTTTCTAGCAGTTGTAGACTTAGAGAAAGCTTTTGACAATGTTGACTGGAATACTCTCAAATTCTGAAGGTGGCAAGGGTAAAATACAGGGAGCGAAAGGCTATTTACAATTTGTGCAGAAACCAGATGGCAGTTATAAGAGTCGAGGGACATGAAAGGGAAGCAGTGGAGTGAGACAGGGTAGCAGCATCTTCCCGATGTTATTCAATCTGTATATTGAGCAAGCAGTGAAGGAAACAAAAGAAAAATTTGGAGTAGGTATTAAAATCCAGGGAGAAGAAATAAAAACTGAGGTTCGCCGATGACATTGTAATTCTGTCACAGACAGCAGAGGACTTGGAAGAGCAGTTGAACGGAATGGACAGTGTCTTGAAAGGAGGGTATAAGATGAACATCAACAAAAGCAAAACGAGGATAATGGAATGTAGTCGAATAAAATCGGGTGATGCAGACGGAATTAGATTAGGAAATGAGACACGTAAAGTAGTTAAGGAGCTTTGCTATTTGGGGAGCAAAATAACTGATGATGGTCGAAGTAGAGAGGACATAAAATGTAGACTGGCAATGGCAAGGAAAGAGTTTCTGAAGAAGAGAAATTTGTTAACATCGAGTATTGACTAAAGTGTCAGGAAGTCGTTTCTGAAAGTATTTGTATGCAGAATGAGATTTTCACTCTGCAGCGGAGTGTGCGCTGATATGAAACTTCCTGGCAGATTAAAACTGTGTGCCGGACCGAGACCCGAACTCGGGACCTTGCCTTTCCAGGGCAAGTGCTCTACCAACTGTTCATATCAGCGCACACACCGCTGCAGAGTGAAAATCTCATTCTGCATACAAATACTTTCAGAAACGACTTCCTGTCAGTAAGTTTCAGTATTTGTATGGAATGTAGCCATGTATGGAAGTGAAACATGGACGATAAATAGTTTAGACAAGAAGAGAATAGAAGCTTTCGAAATGTGGAGCTACAGAAGAATGCTGAAGATTAGATGGGTAGATCACATAACTAATAAGGAGGTATTGAATAGAATTGGGGAGAAGAGGAGTTTGTGGCACAACTTGACTAGAAGAAGGGATCTGTTGGTAGGACATGTTCTGAGGCATCAAGGGATCACCAATTTAGTATTGGAGGGCAGCGTAGAGGGTAAAAATCGTAGAAGGAGACCAAGAGATGAATACACTGAGCAGAGTCAGAAGGATGTAGGCTGCAGTAGGTACTGGGAGATGAAGAAGCTTGCACAGGATAGAGTTGCATGGAGAGCTGCATCAAACCAGTCTCAGGACTGAAGACCACAACAACAACAACAACAACAGGGTATTGCGCACAATATGGAAAAAATACGTCAGCAGAACGGCTGGAGGATCACTATTAATCAGTTGTGCCGAGGAAACCTGAGATATCAAGGGTATTATGAACTCTCCGACGAACCCAGGCATCATTCATATACTGGCATAAGCGTAATGTTTGCGAGCAGAAGGCTGGTGTCATTGGGCGATTTTACGGACAAATTCAAGCAAGAATCTACCGCATGCAAATCTGTTTTGAATGTTCATGTAATGCTACTGACTCTGGAGCACCCGTCTGGGTACCAGACTTGACGTCTTGCAGAAAGACATACCGCATAGCCTGACGAGTTTTAAATAGGAGCGGAGACACGACGATGCTTCCCGTTAAGCAAGATGGCTAATAGCTGCCCTTGAATTCTTTTCTGACACCAATATCAGCCACTATCGATGAAACCGTAGGAGGTTTAAGAAGAGATATATGTGCAAATTTCATCACTTCTTTCTTGTAAATAATTTCTGTGCACCAAAGAGTAGCTCAGAAAGCTTCATTGGACTATTCTTCCTCGTACATCCTATAGCCCAGATCATCCACTTTCTGACTTCCATCTGTTTGCTCCAATGAAGGAAGCACTCTACGTAGATGATTGGAAGATTACTGATGCAGCAAGACGTTGGCCTTGCGATGCCATGGAGAAGGAGAGGTTCGTTTGCATTGTTGTAACGATGAACACATTGAAGCCGTTTCTTCAGTTTCCTGAGGGTGTGAGCTTTGTTTACATGGAACGGGCTGGGTCCTCTGCTTCAGCTGAACCGATCATTGATTGTAAATGGTTATGTTCGGCTACTTCGAGAACTGTGCAATTCAGGTTTGATCGTTACACAACAAGAAAGGACATAAAACGAAATAACCCTTTCAGAGCCCCAGGTGACCGTCGCCATGGCTCAGGATTCGACTCTGAACTTTTTCTTCGGATGAGAGGTGGTGTGCGCCACTCAGTGGATCGCTGTTTTGTTTCCGGTTCGAAATGATGAACCCGTGTTTCATCGCCTGTGACGATGCTCGACAAGGAACTGTTACGATCAGCCTCGTGAAGCACAAGTAATTCCGCACAGACGGTCCTTCGGTGCACTTTGTGGTCTATCGTTGAGCGGCGAGGAACCCATCAGGCACACACCTTTGAGTACCCAAACTGGTAGACGAGAGCATTGCACTGTCAACAGAGACGTCCAGATGAGCAGCGAGGTGTTTGCTTGTGATCCGTTGATCAACTCGAATAAGAGAGTCCGCACGATCCGACATTTCACGTGTCACAGCTGTGTGCGGCCGGCTCTCCAAACTCTACCGAAATTTCCATCTTCGTGTTGCAATATCAACGACGCTGTATTCTAGCTACGAGATGTTAAAATGAACTAAGTGCACGAACCTCAACAAGTATTATCGAAACTACGTATAAAAAGACTGTATCGTGTAAAAATGACGATAATTATTTCATTATTTCTGTAATAATTTAATTTCTGTGTGAATTAAAACTATTATCAGAGATTTACATTCATGGACAACGACAATTACAATCTTTTTTGTTATCTGTGATAATTGTGGTTCAGTTGTTGTTCCTGTGCTAACGGATGAACTGTTTGGACGTGAGACATGTGAGGTCTGTAAAGAGAAAACCTGTAACTATATATATTGTAAATTATTATTTGAAAAATAGAGTCGCTATTGTCTAAACGTGGATTTCTATTTATTTCAATTGTAATCCAATCTAATTAATGTTTTTAAGTGTTAATTTTAAGCTCGTCAATTAGGAGCGCAGCCATTAGCGCTAGTAACTTACAGCGGAGTTTACTAGTAGCTGGTATAAAAAATACGTCGGTATTTATCATTGAAAATGATTTTAAATGCTAACGAATAGAGATAAAAGGCTTAAAGAGTTTTATCTAAATATATTACCTTGATAACATAAATAGAGAATACCAATAGACAAATTGACTATTGTCTGTCTCCCGCCCTCTTAGCAAAAATATCTCCGCGGCAGTTTTGAATCGAGAATTTTGACAAACATAAATGTTGTTAGAAATAAATGAATGGAAATAGATGTGCACCGGTGGTCCCGAATCTACTTTAAAAGACAGAATTCAACTTAGATTGAATCTTTAAAAATAGTGTTCACAGCACGTTGCGTAGTATCAATTTCTTATTTGCTGATCTATGAAGCCTAATTATTTCTGACGATTTACATGAAATATTTTAATAGGAGGCATATGTTGGTGTTGTGCGCGGGTAATATTTTGTGACTAAATGTTCCTTTTGCTAGAGAAAAGTGTTTCCATGTTAAGTAACAGATGTGTAAAATCTGATAAATGGTATGCAATTTAGAGCCACTCACACGACTTTACAGACAACATTTCTACACAACGACAAGTGGAGATTTCTTTAGCAGAGTGACAAATATTAGCCGGTATAATCATTTTTGAGATCAAACGAATTGTTACGCTGACAATAGGTAACTGGTTTTATATTTTTTTGATCTACCTGAAATAACATTTATAAGTAATTAAAGTCACGAAATACTATAAACCGGTTCCGCCACACTGTCCATCTTCCAACTTCGCAAAAACAACAGTTGGAGGGACTAACTCTATGCGGTTGCCAACATGATGGGAGAGAAATGCCAAAAATTTTCAAGAAAGCGGGGAGGAGGCAGCAACCTTCCCCCTCTTGGCGTACACGAAGCTACTTTAACATTCACGAAGTTGGTACTGAACCATGCTATCTACCATTGGTCGGTTCAGTTGCGCCCTGTGCTAGGCAAACCGAGAGAAACTCATTGGGTGAATCAGAGTTTTGGAGCGAGAAACAGAGGCCTTAGCCAACGCTCCCAGTAGCGGCAGTAGAGTGGTCCTCAACACCCAGCCACATTAAGTCTGATTTACCAGACTCGGAGGCAGGATAGATGCCAACTGCTGCCCCCATGGTGCCGCTCAGAAACACATAAAAGGTGGTAGTATTGGGAGAAGCGTACGGAATAGGTTCCTAGGTATGTGGGCGGCTAAAAGACTTCTTAAGTAATAGAACCTAGTACGTGTCCCTTGAGGGCGAGTGTTCACCAGAGACGAGGATATCGTCAGCATTGCCTCGAGGAAGTGTGCTAGGACAGCTGTTATTTTCTGTATACATGAATGATCTGGCAGACAGGGTCAACAGCTGCCTGCGGCTGTTTCTGCTGATGATGCCTTGGTGCTTGGGAAGGTGTAGTCGTTGAGTGACTGAAGGAGGATACAAGATGACTTACATCAAATTTGTAGGTGGTGTGATGATTGGCAACTATTTCTAAATGTACAAAAATTGAAGTTATTGCAGATAAGTGGGAAAAACAAATCCATAATGTTGGGATAACGAATTATTAGTATGCTGCCTGACACAGTCTCGTCGATTAAATATCTAGGAGTAATGTTTCAAAGCAATATGAAGTGGAATGCGCATATAACAACTGTAATGGGCAAGGCGAATAGTTGACTTTGGTATATTTGGAGAATTTTGGGAAGGCGTGGTCACCTGTGAAGGAGACTGCATATAGGACACTATTTCGACCCATTGTTGAGTACTGTTCGAATGTTTGGGATACGAAGCAGATCGGATTAAAAGAAGACATAGCACCAATTCAGAAGTGGGATGCTAGGTTTTTTACTGGTAGGTTCGAACTGTGGTGTCACCGCCAGACACCACACTTGCTAGGTGGTAGCCTTTAAATCGGCCGCGGTCCGTTAGTATACGTCGGACCCGCGTGTCGCCACTGTCAGTAATTGCAGACCGAACGCCGCCACACGGCAGGTCTAGAGACACTTCCTAGCATTCGCCCCAGTTGTACAGCCGACTTTGCTAGAGGTGGTTCACTGACATATTACGCTCTCATTTGCCGAGACGATAGTTAGCATAGCCTTCAGCTACGTCATTTGCTACGACCTAGCAAGGCGCCTTTATCATTTGCTATTTATCTTGTGATGCATGTACCGTCAGACCGATGTTCACCAATTATGGATTAAAGTTAAGTATTCCAGCAGCTACGTATTATTTGTACTAGACTCAACTCCTTTAACTGTTCCAGACCTCACGCCATCCTGCGTGAGCTTAACGCGTGCTTTTCGGCTACCGGTCATAGTGGCTTGGCTGTCTTGCCAAGTCACAACACGAACAACACGCAGGTATTACGCAGATACTTCGGGAACTCAAATAGGAATTGCCGCGCGGAGTGGCAGTGTGGTTTGAGGCGCCATGTCACGAATTGCGCGGTCCCTCCCGCCGGAGGTTCGAGTCCTCCCTCGGGCACGGGCGTGTGTGTTGTTCTTAGCGTAAGTTAGTTTAAGTAGTGTATACATCTAGGGACCTGTGACCTCAGCAGTTTCGTCCCTTAGGAATTCACACATTTTTGAACATCAAATGGGAATCAGTGGAGGGAAGGCCACGCGTTTTTTTCGAGGACCAGTATTGAGAAAATTTACAGAACTAGCATTTGAGGCTCACTGCAGAACGATTCGACTGCCACCAAAGTACATTTCGCCCAAATGCCACGAAGATAAGAGAAATTAGGGTACGTACGGCAGCATATAGACAGTCGTTTCCCTCTATTTGTAAGTGGAACGGAAAAGAAAATGACTAGTAGCGGTACAGGTTACCCTCCGCCAAACATCATATGGTGGCCTGAGGAGTATGTATGTAGATATCGATTCGGTGTTCGGACTGACGTCAAATCTAGGTCACCTACAAAGGAGGGGGTGGGGGTGGAGAGAGAGGCGTAGTTGGCACAGTGAGATTTACCGATGGGTTTCTCTGTCGCTAGAATAGGAACCAGCAGGATGCAGAGTTTCTCTTCCAACACCAACAACGAAAAATGGGGAAATATGCTGTCCCTGTATAGATACTGTCACAAACAGTAACAGCAACGATCTGGGTCAACTTTGACGTCATAAATTACAAAATAGGAAGCCATTCTTTGTTCTCACCGTTGTATTTTACGTAGAACCACGATTGTGAATACGTAACTGGCTATGCAAGCATGGAAATTTTTGTTTCAGTCATCTACGTCTACTTCAGGGCTACCACTCTTCCTGATTTATATATTTTTTCATTATTGGAGGATCTTGCCCTTCCTGTCTTACCTTTCTGAAGTACCTGTGTTTTGCGTTCCTACCTGTGCTCCAAAGAACCATGTAAGCTTCGTACAATATAAACCAGTCCAAATTAGCAAATTTTACTTTTTTCATTTACTCGATGACTAGTTTCGGACCGAGAGCCACCACTTTTTACCATGTTACGACGATTTTAAAATGCGTCTCGGCCCGAAACCAGACATCGAGTGAATAAAAAAAGTAAAATTTGCAACTGTGGACTGGTTTTTCATTGTACTGATTAACAGAAGTTGCTGACCCACAGATTTGTTCTTGACAACAGAAAAATGGTTCAAATTGCTCTAAGCACTATGGGACTTAACATCTGAGGTCATCAGTTCCCTAGACTTAGAACTACTTGAATCTAACTAGTCTTAGGACATCACAAACATCCATGCCCGAGGCAGGATTCGAACCTGCGACCATAGGAGCAGCGCGGTTCCGGACTGATGCGCCTAGAACCGCTCGGCCACAGGGGCCGGCTCTTGACAGGAGGTACGGTTAGCCTGTAAATATTCTCCTTTTGCCGCCTGGAACGTTCTCCACAAGTTGTCTGGCCACAAGTCTAGCTTCGAGGGCAGGCCCTCAGGCAACAAGCTGGAAAATATCCAGCGTTTAACAAGGATTCTAATTTCTAGAACTCCTTGCCATTTTCGAGACCATTTAAGTTTCCATGCTTTTTTATCCTGGGAGAGTATGAGGAGAAATTTGGAATTTTATGTGTGTAAAAGTACAAACAATTTACTTAACTTATTTTTGGTGGGAGGAGGTCAAAACCCACTGACCTTCCAACCACACACCCCTCCCCTGTTGTTTTTCCCCTTGGACTCGCACCTAGTACGTCCGAAGACAGTTGTACCCACTTGGAGCTCTGACACATCGCCTTTGGACATTACACTACACACAACGCAGTACAAAACACAATGGGTGCACTTCGAACACTAGTCCCCGCCCCCCCCCCCCCCTCCCAGACAGCTGCAACACCTTTTTCTATGTCACCTACAGACGCCAGAAATTGTTTTGCTTAAAACTTGGGAGTCCGCTGGAATCAAGTTCCACTGGACCATCACCCCACCCCTGGCAATAGCGGAAGCGGACTGCGTGAATGAACAGCAGCCTCCGAGCGAGTGGGTAACGCGGCTGCACCGTATTATTACGCAACAGCCTGACCCGCCTCAGTCGATAAACAAACCGGTTGTGGTGGCAGCGGCCTTTCCTCCAGTGAATGAACGGAAGGCGGGACCGGCCTGTGCGCCAACTGGAACACACCGCGCGGGCCTCCCCACTTTCACTGGAGGCGCCACAGGCACATCCGGCTCGCAGCCGCGTTTCATCCCTCTAGAGTTCATTTACGTTTTGCTACAACCAGTTGATAAAAATTCACTGAAAACTGTAAAGCAGATGTAAAGGAATATCTGATGCTGGAATTACTGAACTACTTGAACAATGTATGCATAAATGTCCGTCGCTGGAGCGTATCCAGTGAGAGAGAATCTCTATTTTTAGATACGAGACGTGTCCAGAAATCGAGGGGAATTTTTGTTTTATGGAAAGAACTTTATTTATTCGATTACATCAGTTTTATCTCCATCCTTGAAACACTTCTGCATCTCGACGTTTGGGATAGCTTTTAGGTCTCTCAGCGTTTTCAGTCTTATCTATGCTTGTAAACCGACAGCACTTCAAGCTTTACTTTATTTTTAGGAACGAGAAAAAGTCACTTGAGGTCATGTCTGGCGAATAAGGAGACTGGATATCATTGCAGTGAAGTCTCTGGCCAATAGTTCACGAACGAACAAGGAAGTGCAGCCATACACCTAATAACCGGGAGGTTTTTCTTTTCCTCTTTCTTTAACGAACTGCTTCGCGCAAACGATATGAACTTGAAAGGAGTACTCCTGCTTGATTGTTCGAACTTGTGGCAATAATGTGCACTATGGCGCTAGAATGGAAGAACACAGTGATCATAACCTCCACATTTCACCGCACTCGCCAGCTTATTTCGGTCTTGACGTTCCAGAATGCTCTAACTGGAACGACTCTCTTCTTAGTTTCAATGTCATTTTTGTAAACACATTCTTGTTACGACACGTATGAGTAGTTCTACATCGTTGTTGACTTCATCTATCAATTCCTGAGAAATTTGCGTTAGGGCTGTTTACGTTCGAAATTCAACAATTCTGGAAGTTTTTGTGTCATGCGTTTCGTATCCAAAATACGAAGCAAATGTCACGGCATGAGGGAACTGATATGCTAATATAATCAGCAACATCTCTTATTGTGATTCGACGATCGATCACAATCATTTATTTTACTTTTCTCATGGTTTCGTCAGTTGGAGATGTGCTGGGGCGTCTTGGCCTTTCGTTATTGCCAACGTCTTCTGTGCTTTCTACGAAACGCTTATATCACTCGTAAACTCTTATTTTAATAACCGGTGACTCACCGACTGCAATATTCAATTTTTCCAAGAATTTGTTGGACTTTATTCCGTAATTACAAGAAATTTCCTATAAATTTTCTGATCTATTTTATACAAAAAAGGATAATCGCCGCTACTACTAAAACACATGTAACCTACATGTGATGGACAAAAATATGGAAACATCAAAGTGGCATCACATTACCATAGTTAATACAATGCAATAAAACCGTCGGCATTCGAAACAACTTCCATTTGTCTCGGAACGGATACATACATGCACTATATGGTTTTCAAGGATATCTTGTACAGTTGTTCGCAGAGTCCTCCTGTTCTTCAGAAAAAAACAGAACACCTTGATAGACTAGAGACAGAGCGTTCATATTCACGGGACATGTACATTAGTATGTACTGCAGAAATGACTAGCGTTTGAAACATGTAGACCCGCAGGTTCAAGGTCACATCGATATCGCGCTGCAACACCACCTGTCGGCAACATGTGCCTGTCGCTCTCTTTCTCGCTATAAACAGAAGATAAATGGATCAATGTGACTTGAGCAGGATGCCTCGTAGACTTGTGCACGAAGCATACCGTCAAATCAATGAGTTTGAAAGACTGCGAGTTATTGGCATGAGAGAGAGTGATGCATCCATCCGGGAAACTGCTACTCGTGTGGAACGAAGTGTTTCGGCAGTGCAACGGGTATGTGCGGAGTGGTTCACGGAAGGCCGTAGAAGACGACGAGATGGGTCGGGTCGCACCACACAAACTACCCCTCATCCGAATTGCAGGAAAGATCTGCGTACTCCTCAGCTCTGGCGCAACAGTGGAACACTATCAGAGGTGTCAGTCCGTCGCCGTTTATTACAGCATGGGTTACGTGAGCGTCATCCACTTCTGCGCCTACCTATGACGAATGTGTAGAAACATGCTAGACTGGAATGGTGTATGGAACGACGTCACTGGGGACAAGAATGGCATCAGATAATGTGTTTGGGTGAATCCAGGTTCTGTTTGTTTGAAAATGATAACCGCATTTTGGTTCGCCGCAGACAGAGGGAGTGGCATCGTACCGACTGCATTCGCACAAGACATACAGCGCCAACTCAAGACCTTATCGTGTGGGGTGCAGTTGGGAGCAACCACGAATCACAGTAGTGCGTGTCCAGGGCACTGTGGCCACTGAGACTTACGTAAATGACATCCTGTGACCCTTTCTGCCATTTTTCAGCACGGCAATGCACGACCACATGGTGCTGCAAGAACACGTGCCTTCTTGGTGTCACAGAATGTCAGCATTTTGTCCTGGCCCGCCAGATCACCACACTTGTCGCCAATCGAAAATGTGCGGGATATGGAGAGACGACGGATGCACCTCTGTGACCCAATGCCAGCCACCACAGATGAACTTTGGAACCAGGTGAATGCAGCGTGGATGGCTATACCACAGAACGCCATTCCCGCCTTATGCCCGTCGATGACATCACACATGGAGAGAGTTATCAGGCCCCGTGGCGGACCCTGTGCCCACTGGGCAACGGGACACATGCTGAACCGAGGTGACTGAAACACTAATCATGTCTGCAGAACATGCTAGTCTACATGTCCTGTGAATATGAACGTCCTATCTCTAGGCGTTCAAGGTGTTGTGAACATGGGTGCAGTTCATGAAACGATGATGGAAATGGTTAACGAAGGTTTAATAATACGACAATTAATTGAAACCCTCAGCTGCAGACGGGTGTTTTTGATATATCTCGATGGGGACAGCTGAAAATGTGTGCCCCAACCGGGACTCGAACCGGGGATCTCCTGCTTAAATGGCAGACGCACTATCCATCTGAGCCACCGAGGACACTGATGAATAGTGCGACTGCAGGGACTTATGCCTTGCACATTATTACGTATGTAAGTAGGCTGTTTATATTTTCTTATTGGCAACGTTATGTAGCGCTCTGTATGAAAATCACTGGCTGTGCTGTGTGCAGCCTGTGGCTAGTTTGCATTGTTGTCTGCCATTGTAGTGTTGGGCAGCGGCAGCTGGATGTGAACAGTGCGTAGCGTTGGCAGTTGGAGGTGAGCCGCCAGCAGTGGTGGATGTGGGGAGAGAGATGGCGGAGTTTTATAATTTATCATGAACTGCTATATATATTATGACTATTAAGGTAAATACATTGTTTGTTCTCTATTAATATCTTTCATTTGCTAACTATCCCTATCAGTAGTTAGTGCCTTCAGTAGTTTGAATCTTTTATTTAGCTGGCAATAGTGGCGCTCGCTGTATTGCAGTAGTTCGAGTAATGAAGATTTTTGTGAGGTAAGTTATTTGTGAAAGGTATAGTTTAATGTTTGTCAGGGCCATTCTTTTGTAGGGCTTTTTGAAAGTCAGATTGCGTTGCGCTAAATAATATTGTGTGTCAGGTTAAGCACAGGCGTGTATAAATTGTTCTAAGGGGACGTTACATATGTCGACCCTTAGCCGAGGATACCTCACTGGAATCTTCTGATTTTGTCTTGTAGTTTGTGTAATTAGTGTAGATTTTGTTTATTGCTATTGCGTAATTGTAGAGAGAATTTCCTTGGTAGTTGTGGTTTTTCATTGTTGCACAGTAAAACAGTTGTGGCATGCATGTAGATTTGCACCAAGTATTTCGCAGCTGCGCTTGCAATTAACTAGATACTATTTTCAGTTCTATGTTAATGTGTTCTCTTATTTTTGCTCTTCAAATTGTGTTTTTTTGTGTTGTCGTGTGAAATATTGTGACAATAATGGCGTGTGAGAACGTAATACTAGGCTCCAAAGTAAACTGAGAAATGACAGTGAAGACGAAAGCAGTGTGTTAGCGCCACCATGTAATGAATTAACTAATACTCAAAGTAGTAATTTGGTAACTGTGCATAGGGAAATGGAGCGGGCGTCAAATAATGGAGTAGACAGTGAAACAGGTAGTGAACAGGGAAGCATTATCGATCGATCGGTCGGCAACAGCTCGCCTCAGGAATCCGAAATGACAGAACACAATATTGCAAATACTGTAGACTTAGGTTTTGGGTCCTCACCGTTTTCTCAAATGAGTCAAGACACATTTTCTGCTTGTCAAAATGTGAATGTTGCTGGTGCAAATGCACTGCCGAAAAGCGTAGAGGAACAGATTCCAGACACTAATGCATTGTTATTACAATTAATGCAACAAATGGGACAAAAGCTTCAAAAGTTAGACACAATGGAACAATACCAGAGACAAACACAGCAACAGTTAGACACAGAGGAACAAAATCTTAAAAAGTTAGACACAGTGGAACAAAATCTTAAAAAGTTAGACACAATGGAACAAAATCTTCAAAAGTTAGACACCACACTTGAACAAACACGTGAAGATTTAACTACTGAGTTACATAACATCGAATCGAAATGTCAAAAGATCTGTAATGACGTAAAAACACAAATTTGTGAGCATTTCCAACCTATTTTTTCGCGTCATGAAAATGCATTACAGAATCACGAAGCAGCCATAAAAGAACTGCAAACTATTGTTCATGAAAATCATGAGACCTTGCAAGCTAAAATTTACTCAGTTGCATCTACCGATTCGGTTACGCAACTTGTAAAAACTCAGGAAAATTTAAAGGACACAGTAGATACCCTGAAAATTGGTTCAGAAAGACACATGGAGGAAATAAGTACACTATCGGAGAAAGTAGCCGAACTTTCGGATCAGGTCACTAACTTATCTACAAAGGTAGATGATGATCTGAATGACACAAGACCCGTAGCCTTCACTGACACAGAAGAGTATGAACAAATAAGAAAATTCAAACAAAATCAAAATCAAATCAATACACAGTACAAAAGAGAAATCCGGGAAGTACAAGATCAGTTGACGCAGGTAATACAAAAATTACATATTTCAGAGGACACTCGCGCTCCAACATGGGAAGAGGAACTTAGAAATACGGAAAAGCCACAAAATAATAACACAGGGCATTTCGGTAATTATGAAAGGAATTGGCAAGGTACACCGCATTTTGAGATGGAACCGCCGACACGACGTAACAATGACCGATATGCTACTCGCCGACACGATGATTTTGACTACAAGCTGTTCATTACTACACGTAAATTCAAAACGTTTAAGAATTCTGCCAATGACATTCATCCACAAGCGTGGCTCCATCAATTCTCTCATTGTTTCCCTCCTAACTAGTCATTAGAACACAGTTTAGAATTTATGTGTGGCTACTTAGAGAATGAACCAGCTGTAAGAATGCGATCGGTCATTCACGATTGCCGCAGTGAAGGAGAATTTTACCATGCCTTCCTCTCAGCATATTGGTCTCAAGCTACACAAGACTGAGTAAAACATAGCATCATAATGATGAAACGTTTCAAACAATCTGAATTTTCCAGTCTTATGAAATATTTTGAAGACATGTTGCATAAGAATCAGTATCATTCAAACCCATACAGCCCCTCAGAACTCATCTGCATTTGCTTAATGAAATTGCCTGAACATTTAAGAAATATTATTTTGGCAGGACGTTGCAAAGACGACATTGAAGCTTTTCAGGGACTCTTACAAGAATTAGAAATTGACACAGACAGTTGCGGGATGCGAAAATGGGAAAACAATCACTACAGGGCACATCCGTCACAATTCCGTGACGACAGAAACAATAACAGGACACGACAAGTCTATTCTTACAACGCAAATCGCGACCAAAACAGACACCACCCATATGACAACCACTGGCAGAGTAATAGTTACAGAGAGAGATAGCATTTCCGTAGTAATGAATATGACAGAGACACTCATAGAAACAGACAATTTGGCAACCAGAACAATTTTTATCACGGGAGACAGAATAACTTCAGACGCAATGGTCCAGCGCGCAGTTATGTTTCACGGAGAAATTCTCCACCACATGACCGACAAACAAGAAACTATGTAAACTACCGACAAAACGACAGACGTGAATTGCATCAGAACTGGCGGGTTTCTAACAGAGCTGGGTCCTCTCGGCAAGGCGAATTTGTAGAAGTTAGGCCTCCTAATCCCAGTAACGATGCGCGCCAACAAAGAAACAGACAATGACTCGCACCGCAGGCAGCCACTTGCGCCCGCTGGCTCAGGGAAAAATAGCATTGACGCTAACCTTGAGCAAAATTCCAGTATTCTTTACGGACGAATACCGCATGATAATTGCATTCAAGTTGAAACTCTGTGTACTGAGAAGAGCAAAGGGTAAAAGATTGCACCACATTTCACATGTAAAACCGTTTATTGAGAGACAATCTGCTTTTTAACTTTGTCTTTGCCATAAAACGTTTCACTTCATGTTACTAGTATGCTTTAGAAACTGTCACCATGCAACAATGTTTAAAGTTTAATATCCAGTCAAGAACCAAGAGAACTTATTCAAACATAAATTACGAATGCATTGTTATTGCGAACAGATGACACAGTGGTTAGTTTATGTGACAGCTACACGATTTTATCACGACACTACTAATAAGTGACAATTTACAATGTTGCTTTTGCGGTGTTTCTGTTTCATATCTGCACAGTTTTCTGAATTATTCTGGAAAGTAAAACATGTTTTAGTAGTAACTTTTGTGGTATAGCTACAATGAGACAGCCTTTTCCATAGCACAACAATACATTACAGCACAGTACTTTCATCATCACAACAATAAGCGTAATAACTAAGATATCTCTATGCAAAGCATTTCACTTTTGTTTATCATGAGGTAAGTATATTGACTTCTGCAGAACTTAGCTTTCAGAGGAAAATAACTACGACACTTCCACAGAGATGATCTTACAACAAGATGCACATTTAGCGCTACAGGACACTTTTCAGTGATTAATTTTGTACTTAAACCATTTATTTGTATTTTGTCTGTACTTTGTGCACTGTTCATATTTTTTTGGAACCATTGTGATACTATGAGAGCTTTGAATGATGTATTTGGTAAGGGAGCATGATTTTAAAGTACGTTCGAGGTAGATGACGCTATTGAAATGAGCAGAGAATATTTTTTATGGTTTGAAATTATTGCAGAAAGCTACGACGTTTTTGAGAGTTGACTGAGGTGTTATGATGTTATTATTACGATGACTACGTGTATTATGCTGCTGAGGTATGTTTATGATCAATAAGCTGATGCTATATGAGTTATTTGATTATGCTACATATTTATAATGATGAAATATTGAAGAGTGTCGATGAATACGTATATGTGTAATAAGGTAAGGAATAATGAGTAGTGGTTAGGGACTCTGATTTATGAAAAGAATGTTCGAAACCAAGAAACGTACTTTAAGAATTATGAAATGTGTGTGTAAATGCGTGAATGTATCACAATGCCGGCGAAAATTTTTTTGGACACTGTTATATTCATAGGATTTTGTTTCTACACATTTGCAACGCAAATTCTCGACCCGTGAAATTTTGTATATGAGACTGTCACTGTAGCGGAAACTGCTGTAGTAAATATTTCCGTAAGAAAGTTAAGTGACCACCTGCACGTAATGCGTCGTGGGCACCCAGCTGAGAGGTAGTCGTCTGACAAAAGAAAGCCATTAGGTGGAGAAAAAAAAGAGGCCATTAACCTCGCTGTTGACATTCCTTTGTAGAAAGCATCGCAAAAACGACATGGTCGAACTTGAAAATATATGATTACACTGTGGAGCTCTTAATTTATGATATTTACTGAAATGCCTAATGAAATGACGAGAAATATTTTTATGTCTATACACCTGATTAATACTACTGTCTCTCTAGTTGAGAGATTTTTCTACTAACTTATGAAATGCCTCATGACTACTGAATGATGTTCTTATGCTTTACTTTGTACATATTTGCTCATTTTCTTTAATATCTAGTTCCTAGCTGCACTGCAGCATTGGTTAAAATAAAATTTAATATATGTACTAATATAGTTATTTTATGCCTACAGATCCAGTCAATAAGAAATTTATGATCTACTTCCAAGAAAACGAGGGCACATAAATAGACATTTCCCTTCACAGGAATTGCATAAATAATTTCTTTACGATTTGGTAACTTATCTGCTAGTGTAAGTTCTCGTGATGCATCACTCTAGTGTTAAGATGTGACATAGGTATTAGACATGGCCATTTTAGTGTAATATTTTTTCTGCTTGAGCTATGTCATGTTTAGATATAAGTTTTGTTATTTGGTGCTGCTGTTTGCCAGGCATAATGTTACAGAATTTGACTTTGTATTACGCTGTTAAGCCAGTTTTACTACGTATTTAGTTTTCTTTTTTGCTGCACAGTGCCTTATATTAGTTGTAGTACTGCAATTGCTTTGCCTATTTAAAATTTTTGTCCTTGATGTTTGTGTTAATTGTTTTATGCTGCTGCATTGCCTCATCCCTTAGTTTAGCATCTGAGCTCAGTAGATTTAAGTTAGCTTAAGAGGGGGTAGACTATATAAGAGAATGAGTTGCGATGAATTGGAAGAAATGCATTGAGAAGTTATACAAAAAAAAGTACAGAAAACAGGTTTAGGTCGGATTTTCTTGGAAATAAATGATGAGGTAAGAAATGTGTGAACATATAAATACAGAAAGCATGCTTAGATAGAATTTTTTTGGTGGAAACAAAGGATGAAATAAGAGGAAAGATATATGGAATGAAGTTTTGGGTTGGACTGCAGTACCAAATGTTACACTGAAAACAAACCCTGTCCTTTCCTTTTGTGTTATCCCACTATGTGTTTGTGTACCCTTGTGTATTTGTTTTCTTCCTGTCTCTGTGTAGTTTCATAGAAGTTTTTCTTCTTCTAATACTAAGCTATATTCACTATGATGAGGAATACTGTTATTCTCAAATATAATTGGCATTAATAACATGTGATTTACTTTGTAAAGGTGTTTAGACATTATTAATTCTGTTCTGTTTTAATGCTCATCATGTGTAAAGTTGATGTTTCGAAAGTTATTCTGATCTTTTATGTATTTACTTATGTCATAATTCCTGTAACACTGATGTATATGTTATTTCGATTCTTTTGTAAAGCTTGTACTACAAATGTTATCTGTATTGTTATGTTCTTTAATGATGTATTTTGTACCTTTGTTATTGTATTTTTATGTTATAAAATTGTAATTGATAGCAGTTCATCAAATTAAGTAACTTGTAAGTTACATTTCACTGCACACGTTTCTGTTGGTCATAGTATATGGACAATATGTGAGGAGTAGGGACTGATAGTGTTTGCACGTGTGTTAATAATTCAGCAAGGGACTGGATAACAGCATTGCTCGTTCTAAGGACAATTCCAAAAACTTTGTGAGTGCACAAGTGGTGGTTATGAACTTGCTATATTATCCGCAAGACTCTTCAATGGTGATTGTGCACCTGCACAGTCACAACAGATGGCTGCTGGCCATCTCTACAAGGACTACAGTGGGTCTGCATCTTTGATGACCCACCAATACCATTATTTCTACAAGGACTACAGTGGGTCTACACCTGTGCTGACTCACCAGTACCATTATTTCTACAAGGACTGCAGTGGGTCTGCACCTCTGGTGGCCCACCAATACCGTAATCTCTACCAGGACTACAGTGGGTCTACTCTGTGATGACCTACCTACCAATATTCTTCAAAACGTCGAATGACTCTGCTGTGGGTTTGCTCTGTTGTGGCCCATTACCTGTCAGCATGTCAAGAGTCAGCACTGTCTTTCCGTTGGAAGGACAACACTACTTCTTCAAGACTGCATGGAAATCCACTACTTCCGTGTGCATTCTCTTTTACTAATGAGAGTTTGTGAAAAACAAAAACTGTAATTACTATTATGATGAATGATCAGGACTATCTTTATGGACTGTGAGAAAATTTTAGCTTTTGACCAACATTGTATTAATAAGTGTGTGCATTTGATATCTTTCTTACTGTAATTATGAAAAATTTTTCAAATCTGTATTGGCCACTGCCCAAAACAATTTGTAAAATTTTTTGTGGGGAGCGTGGGGGCTATGTAAGTAGGCTGTTTATACTTTCTTATTGGCAACGTTACGTAGCGCTCTGTATGAAAATCACTGGCTGTGCTGTGTGCAGCCTGTGGCTAGTTTGCATGGTTGTCTGCCATTGTAGTGTTGGGTAGCGGCAGCTGGATGTGAACAGTGCGTAGCGTTGGCAGTTGGAGGTGAGCCGCCAGCAGTGGTGGATGTGGGGAGAGAGATGGCGGAGTTTTGTAATTTATCATGAACTGCTATATATATTATGATTATTAAGGTAAATACATTGTTTGTTCTCTATTAATATCTTTCATTTGCTAACTATCCCTATCAGTAGTTAGTGCCTTCAGTAGTTTGAATCTTTTATTTAGCTGGCAATAGTGGCGCTCGCTGTATTGCAGTAGTTCGAGTAATGAAGATTTTTGTGAGGTAAGTTATTTGTGAAAGGTATAGTTTAATGTTAGTCAGGGCCATTCTTTTGTAGGGATTTTTGAAAGTCAGATTGCGTTGCGCTAAATAATATTGTGTGTCAGGTTAAGCACAGGCGTGTATAAATTGTTCTAAGGGGACGTTACACGTATGTAGGCTGTGGACAGTAGGGGAATGTGGGTCTCACAGGTAGCACGCAAGGGATAAGTCCCTGCAGTCGCACTATTCATCTGCGTCGTCGGTAGCTCAGATGGATAGAGCGTCTGCCATGTACGCAGGAGATCCCGGGTTCGAGTCCCAGTCGGGGCACACATTTTCAGCTGTCTCCATCGAGGTATATCAACAACACCCGTCGGCACCTGAGGGTTTCAATTAATTATCGTTTATTCTAGAGAAGCTGTACGGTCATCAATGGTATCTGTTCTTTCGAGAACAGTTACTATCTTCATATATATAGCATAATAATATTGTGGTGGCCAGGACAGATGCGACAGTTGACCCTGGTGCTCACAAAACCGGTCCTGGACGATGTCAACGTGAGCCCAGTCGTCTTGGAACACAGCCTCATCATTGGGGTACAAAGGTTGTACCATAGGATGGACTTGGCCAGCCAAAATGGTCATATAATCCTTGGCAGCAATGCGGCTTTGCAGAGTAACAATAGGGCTCATGGTATATAACGATATGGCCGCCCAAGATATCACCTAATGCCCGCCATGTTTTATTCTTGGCTGCGAGAAGTCTGCATCGCAAGGCTTGAGCCGGTGTACACTTGACGTAAAGTCGGCGACAAGTTGGAAAAAAGAGTATAACAAGACTCAGCCGACGAAATTACTTTCCTCCATTGCTCCATTCAGGTTTAATGGCTTTGATACCACGCTTCCCTGTTAAGAGGATTTGTGTTATTGATGAGTGGTTTTGGAATTGCACCTCGCCCTGTAATTCCCTGCGTATGGAGCTCCCTTCGTGTGTTTTTAGTGTTGACAGTGTTCGCGAATGCCACTTCAGTTCCGCAGTGACTTTTGTTGCTGTCAGTCTCTTACTTTGCATCACGATCACTCAGCACTCACTTTCGTCCGCGTTGCGACTTGGCGGATGACCTTTTTTCGCTTTCCCTGTATGCGGTTTAAATCTTCGAAGTGGAGCCTCTCAAAACACCAACCAGTTCAGCTACCTTTGTTACGGAAGCACTCACCATACGAGCACCGACAATTTGCCAACGTTAGAATTTACTTAGCTGCGACATAACGCACTCACAACTACGCAGAACACTATTCGGACTGCGAGGATTTTGCGCAGGTGCCGTTCGTGGTCAAATACAACAGCTAACGTGCAGGCTGCCTGCTCACCTACAACACGTATCCACGTTCAAGCATACATTTCTCGCGGCGTTTTCGTCCAACGACTGTATTTGACAGCTGATAACAGAATAAATGTCTAATACAGTAACATTTCCACCCGGCTAGCCGCGCAATCTAAACGCGCTGCTTCCCGAGCGGGAAGGCGTGCCGGTCCCCAGCACGAATCCGCCCGGCGGATTAGTGTGGAGGTCCGGTGAGCCGGCCGGTCTGTGGATGGTTTTTAAGACGGTTTTCCATCTGCCTCGGTGAATGTGGGCTTTTTCCCCTTATTCCGCCTCAGTTACACTGAGTCAGCGATTGCTGCACAAACACTGCCTCCATGTACGCGTGTACTATAATTACTCTACCATGCAAACACTTATCTGTTATGAGACGTTCCACTGGCGGCCGAACCGCACTATAACCCTGGGTTCGGTATGAGGCGACGGTGGGGTGCGTGGACTGCTGTAGCCTGTTGTGGGGTAGTGAAGCACTGAGGACTACGGTGGGACGAATCCTCTCCATCGTTTCTAGGTCCCCGGTTTAATACATACATACATATGG